>NC_056682.1:186181433-186535183 GCF_018350215.1 Panthera leo | reverse complement strand
CGCTATGTTATGCCTTCATATTCTGGTCTATCCTTGGCCATAGACTTTTATTGTTCCAGTTTTCGGGGGAATTGAAGTCTTCCTCTCTGCAGCCATTATGGCTGGCAATAGCCAGATGCCTCTTGAAGGGACTGACGGCCTTTTTCAGAGAGGAAATATTTTCCTAGGATGCCATATAGGTTTAGGAATATCAAAGACAGCCAGATACTCAGCATAATTATAGGTCAGGTTTTCCGACCAGATATGCAAATCATCGTCTTTTCTTGGGAGGAGGGTTTGGCTGATTTAAACATTTGAGGCAACATCTAACATAAGCATTCCAGAGAACATGTCAAAGAGATCTGGAGGTGGAAAACAGTCTTCTGAAGTCAGGAAGTCAGCGTCATCCAAAGAAACAGCACCTAAAAGGGAAGGATGGTTCAGACTTGGGACTCACGTGTATGGATGACTAATCTCCTGTGACTTCTTCTCCCCCCCACCCACCAAGGCCCTCATGGCTCTGAGCCAGTAGTTGGATTTAGGACAGAATTTCCTTGCCCCTCTGCCACCTGGACACACATGAACGATGATGTTCAAAGCCTATAGCAGTGGCAGGTTTGTGAAAACTTCTCAACTCGCTAATTGTAGCTTCACCTCTCACTCTCTCTCACTCAAAAAAGCGTATCCAATGCAAATAGATATGCAAAAGTCACTTTCTTTAGGGCTGGGTTCCTCAAAGAGTGATTTTAGGTAGTTCATAGATAGGAATCAAATAACATTGATGCACATAGTCACTTAATCCTATTTAAATTCTCTTTCAATTCTTCAGATTACATCAAGGGAAAAGACTCAATTTGTTGCTAGTGTTTCTTTAAACATCTCTCAGCTCTTAGTATCTCCCTTTTGAACAGAGCAAAAGACCAGTTCTGAATCAGAGTTCTCAGCGAGCAACAGTATCTAGCTAAAATGTAACAATATTGTCTGGGAATTGTATATATTTTTAAGTTTATTTTCTATTTTGTCAGGTGATACTGGGTTTTCATTTATAGTAGCAAAAAGTTTTTTTCATAAATGAATTTATTTAAGTAAAAAATGAGTCCATTTAAAGGAAACAATGAAAGTAAATAACAGTAATGTCCCATAATACATAATAGCACAGATATACTACAGTAATAACATGGTTAGAGAGAAAATTCTGATAGTACTATTTGAATGATCAGAGTTTAGGAAACACTGGTATCGGAATGATCTTGAATTGGCCTGAGTTTTTCAAAATAAATTATTTTCAACTTTTAATACTTTAATGATTATTGGTAACAAATGCTTTATGATATATTTTATAAATGTTTAAGCGCTCCCAGAGCATTATTCTACTCTGGCTTAAAACTGTTGACCTATGTGAGCTTATTACCTAAAAAATATAGAGAGAGACTGTTGGACTATTTTTTATTTTAATCTTTTGGAACACTTTTCATATCTGTGGTCTGTGCTTGTGCTCTTTTTAATTTATTTTTATTTTTTTAAAAATGTTTATTTATTTTTGAGAGAGAGACAGAGTGCAAGTCGGGGAGGGGCAGAGAGAGAAGGAGACACAGAATCTGAAGCAGGCTCCAGGCTCTGAGCTGTCAGCACAGAGCCCGACATGGGACTTGAACCCATAAACTGTGAGATCATGACCTGAGCTGAAGTCAGACACTTAACCAACTGAGCCACCCAGGTGCCCCCTGTGCTCTTTTTTAAAGATAGCAGCAGCAAATGGTTCTAAAAGTCTCTTGTTGGAGAGATGGCTAGTTTTCTTTTTTCTTTTTATTAACTTTATTTAGTTATTTTGTGAGAGGAAAGAGCATGGGGGAGGGGTTGAGAAGGGGGGAGAAAGAGAATCCCAAGCAGACTCCATGCTGTGAGCGTAGAACCCAACACGGGGCTTGATCTCATGAATTTTGAGATCATGGCCTGAGCGAAATCACGAGTTGGATGAGCCACCCAGGCACCCTGAGACGGCTGGTTTCCTATCCAGTGCTTCCTTTCTCTCTTGCGTTGTAACTAAGTTGTACCTAGATATGTGGATGACCAATTAACTACATTTTTCCACAACAAAGTTCTTGCCTTGGGATGTGAGCATGCTTCTCCCTATTCTCCATCTGCTTCCTGATGGCTGGAAATGGATTATGATAGAAACCCAAGTTCATTGGTCATACGTCTAAGGAAATGTGGAACAGAAAGGTGGTAGAAGACTGGGTGTTTGAATGACCAAGTGGAACAGAGCAACTCACCCTACTCGATCACCCACCTTGGACCTGTTATGTGACAGAGAAGTAAAGTCCTTTTCACTTTAAGCTTCCGTGGTGTTTCAAGCCCAAGTTACAGCAGCTTAGCTTTTAATCTAGCTCAGCTTCTAATATAGTACTCCTCCACCACCCAGACCGCTCTCTATTAATATTAGATATAATTAGTTGGCATAATGAGAAAAGGTGGGAAAGAAGGTGTGTCACCTTGTGCCTTTGTGAATAAATTACATTTGACTCCTATGCTGCCTCCGTCCCGGTATGACTCAGAATGAGTCTGGGAGAAGACCATTGTGAAGCAAGCACTTAAACATACATTATCACAAACTAATAAATACCAAGACTGTTGTTTTACTCCTTGTATAAGTCAGAGGCATGTATTAGGAGAATTAAGAAAGCCCAAAAAACCATGGGACAACATGAAAGACCTCAGTATCATAAATCAGGTGGACTGGAGCCTGGGCATGGGGTAGGGGGCTAGGTTTGGAGAGCAAGCACTGTTAAGGACTTTTTCCAAGCACTGGAGAAAGCATTTGTTCTTTATTTGTGCCCTACACAGGATTCAGATCCTTGGGAAAGAGAATCTATTTGACCAGTCCTGGCTCTTTGAGTATTCTTCCGGACAACAGGGGGGCACCTTCGTTGTGAGGTCTACCTTGCAAAAGAGGATGGGTGGTTCTTCAAAGAGAATTTGAAATTCTTTTCCCCTTCACTTAGTAGTGCACGGGGACCAGCTTGCCTTGGCTCAAGAAAGCTGATGGTGTGCAACTCTTTCCAACTCCATGTTAAGTGACGTCTCCCTTGGGGGCTTGCTTGAAAACAGCCATGTTCTGAGTATTTATACCACAAAAGTGGGCAAATGATAGGAATCAGGCCCTATGCTTCAGAGAGCTAGTGTTAAACATTTACTAGCACACTTTTCTTCTTTGCCCCTCTACTTTCTTACCCTTATTAAATAGGTTGGCTTTGCATCAGATTCAAGAGATATGGAAGTTTTCCACTAACTTAGGAACAACATGTGAGAAAATGCAAATTTATTTTACAAACATGCCTCCAAATCAACATATTGCATTATGGGATCTGAAAATTAATTTCATCCATGTAGAACATGGGTATAATTAAAATGAGGTTCAGGGGTGCTGTTGCAGCTTGTATAATTCTGAGAAGGGCATTTTGCTTTGGTTTGGGAACAAAAACAACCCTGCTTTAGTATCTGACTAGCTCTTGTCATATATTATTTGATCACCTTATATGCAGAAGGATAGCCTTACAACTTACTAGAACCCAATAGACAATCAATCAATATAGGACTAATGGGTGAATAACAAAATCACAAGCATTTGAGAGAAAATATGGTATATCGTACTTCTCTCGTGTTCTTTCAGAAAGTTCAGAATAGCACTACGAATATGATTTACTAAATACATACTTGGTTTTTAACTTGAATTAGAGAATATTTCTCAAGTAGTTTAACAAACTGGTTAAATGAAACAGTTGGATATTTGGTTAACTGATTTTAATTATGATACTACAATCATCAGAGTATTTTGATTCCTTTTTGGAGGACATGGTATTTGTTTCATTTACTCAGTAAATTTTTATTGAGCAACTGTAAGCTGTCTGGCTTTTCAATTGTACTATTGAGGGTAGAGTATATAGAGAATCTATTCCAAAGCAAAAAGTTGAAGCTATGGTAATTTTTTGTGAGTATTTAATTCAGATGTCCAATTCCTGAACAGTTTGATTAAAAAAAATTTTTTTTAATGTTTACTTATTTTTGAGAGAGAGAGAGACAGAGTGTGAGCGGACAAAGGGTAGACACAGAGAGAGACACAGAATCCAAAGCAGGTTCCAGGCTCTGAGCTGTCAGCACAGAGCCTGATGTGGGGCTCAAACTCACGAACCATGAGATCATGACCTGAGCCGAAGTCGGTGCTTAACCAACTAAGCCACCCAGGTGGCCCCAGTTAGATTTTTTTATATCACTCAAATAGCAGAAAGTAGTCAACTTGTGTCATATGAACAGTTCAAGTTGAAGGTATCTTTCTAAATGCAGAATGATTGTTTCAGTGCAATGATTTTATTATTGAAGAAATATATATCTGTATATATATTATATGTATATACAATGTATATAATGTATATGTATATATGTATAATGTATATGTATAATGTATATATGTATGTATAATGTATATAATATATATAATGTATATATATGTATATATAATGTATATATATTATATGTGTATATTATGTATATATATTATATGTACATATTATGTATATAATGTATATATAGAGAATATATTCCAAAGCAAAAAGTTGATATATAATATATATCAGTAATATATATATACATATAATATATATGACACTTAAAATGTACTAAACACTTCTCTAAGCAGTTAACAAATATTAACTCAATTAATTCTAATACCCTGATTTTACAACTATAAAAACCAAGGTGCAAAAAGGGCTAAGTGACTTAAGATGACATAGATAGTAATGAGAGATCCAGATATTTTATTAATTTTTATACAATTTTTTGAAGTTTATTTATTTTGAGAGAGGGAGGGAAAGAGAGAGAGGGAGAGAGGGAGATTGACACAGGAAAGAATTCCAACAGGTTCCGCCCTGTCATCATGGAGCCCAACACAGGCTTGATTCCACAAACTGTGAGATCGTGACCTGAGTGGAAATCAAGAGTCGGACGTTTAACCCACTGAGCCACCCAGGTGCCCCTGGGAGATCCAGATTTAAATTGAGGTGGTCTAGCTCCAGACTATAAACTCCTGATTGCATACTGTTCTGCCTCCCTGAGATGATGCTAGGATCTGTAACTATAGGGAAGGGCCTGAGCAGAAAGAGGTGAGGTAGTGACCCTTGATCATACGGGAGCTCAACAGAGTGTGAAGAGTGGTCAGAGATGAATTCAAAATGCATGCAAATGAGTGTTTAAAGCAGAATTATTCATGATCATCCCAAATTAGAAAAATAGGCCAATGTCTACCAACAGTAAAATAGAATAATCTCTCTCTGTCTCTGTCTCTGTCTGTCTGTCTCTCTCTTGCATATTGGACTATTATACAGCAATGAAAATAAACAGACAACTATTACCCACAACCAAGTAGGAGAATATCACAAACCTAGTTTTCAGCAAAGAACTGAGATAGAAGTGTGTTATTCCATTTATATAAAGGTAAAATTTTTTACATAAATGGCAAAACTAATCTGTGGACTTAGAAATCCCAGGTATGGTTACTTTTAAGTAATAATTGAGAAGGGGTATGGGAGCTTCTGATTTGTTGGAAATCTTCTATTTCTTAACCTAGATAGTAGTCAAATGGTTGTGCTCACTTAGTGATAATTCATTGAGCTCTGCAGTTACGATTTTTGCCTCTTTTGTATGTGTGTTGTAGTTCAATAATAAGTTAAGAAACATTGAGTAGAGGAATAAGAAGAAGAAACATGGTGTAATCGAGGCCAGAAGTAGGGTTAGGCTGAAAAACGAGAGTTGAGGGGCGCCTGGGTGGCTCAGTCGGTTAAGCAGCCGACTTCGGCTCATGTCATGATCTCGCAGTCTGTGAGTTCAAGTCCTGCGTCAGGCTCTGTGCTGTCAGCTCAGAGCCTGGAGCCTGTTTCTGATTCTGTGTCTCCCTGTCTCTGACCCTCCCCCATTCATGCTCTGTCTCGCTCTGTCTCAAAAATAAATAAACGTTAAAAAAAAATTAAAAAAAAAAAAAGAAAAATGAGAGTTGAGAGTTGAGAGCTAGAGTTGAGAAGAAAAATTGTTTGTATGTACTATATTTATGAAATCAGTTGATAAATCTTTTTTAAAGTTTATTTTGTATTTTCTTTTAATTTTTTTGAACTAGGTACTTTTATTTTATTTTTTTTCCTACATGATAAATTGTACTCTTTAATCCTCACCCCCTATTTCCCCCATCTCCCCACCTATCTCCCCTTTGGTAACCATCAGTTTGTTCTCTCTAGTTAACAGCCTGTTTCTTGGTTTGTCTCCAGAGAGAGAGAGGGCACAAGTGGGGGAGAGGGGCAGAAGGAGAGAGAGAGAATCTTAAACAGGGTCTGTACCCAGCACAGATCCTGACACAGGGCTCGATCTCACGACTGTGAGATCATGACCTGAGACAAAATCAAGAGTTGAATGCTTAACCGACTGAACCATTCAGGTGCCCTTCTATCTCTTTTTCCTTTATTCATTTGTTTCTTAAATTCCACATATGTGAGTAAGATAATATGGTATTTGTCTTTCTCTGACTGACTTGTTTCACTTAACATTATATTCTGTAGCTCTATCTATGTTGTTGCGAATGGCAAGATTTCATTCTTTTTTTTATCGCTGAATACTATTCCATGTATGTGTGTGTGTGTGTGTGTGTGTGTGTGTATTTATATATACACGCTACTTCTTTTTCTATTTATCTATCAATGGACACAGGCTATTTCATAGTTGGGCTGTTGTACATAATGCTGCAATAAATATCAGGGTGCATATATCCCTTTCAATTGGTACTTCTGCATCTTTTGCATAAGTGGAATTCTTGGATCACAGGGAGATTCTATTTTTAGTTTTTTGACCTCCATACTGTTTTCCACAGTGGCTGCATCAATTTGCATTCCCACCAACAGTGCAAGATGGTTCCTTTTTCTCCACATTCTTACCAACACCTGTTTCTTGTGTTTTTGATTTTAGCATTTCTGACAGGTGTGAGGTGATATTTAATTGTAGTTTAGATATGCATTTCCCTGATGATAAGTGATGTTGAACATCTTTTCATGTGTCTGTTGGCCATCTGGATGTCTTCTTTGGAGAAATGTCTGTTCATGTCTTCTGCCCATTTTTAGGTTGGGTTATTTGGTTTTTGGGTTTTGAGTTTCTTGTGTCAGTTCTTTATATATGTTGGATACTAAATCTTTATCAGACATGTCATTTGCAAATATCTTCTCCCATTCGGTAGGTTGTCTTTTAGCTTTGTTAATTGTTTCCTTCTTTATGCAGACACTCTTTATTTTGATTTAGTCCCAATAGTTTAGTTTTTGCTTTTATTTCCCTTGCCTCAGGTGACCCATCTAGAAAAATGTTGCTATGGCCAATGTCAGAGAGATTACTGTCTGTGCTTTCTTCAAGTATTTTTTTTTTTTTTTTTTTTTTTTATGGTTTAGGTCTTTAATCCATTTGGAGTTTATTTTTGTGTATGGTGAAAGAAAGTGGCCCAGTTTCATTCTTTTACATGTAGCTGTCCAGTTTTACTAACATCATTTATTCAATAGACTGTCGTTTCCCCATTGTATGTTAATTCCTCCTTTGTAGCAGATTAATTGACCATATAATTATGGATTTATTTCTAGGTTTTCTGTTCTATTCCATTGATCTACATGTCTATTTTTATGCCAGTACCATACTGTTTTAACTACTACTGCTTTGTAATATAACTTGAAATTGGGAATTGTGATAATTTTGGTTTTGTTTTTCTTTTTCAAGATCGCTTTGGCTATTCGAGGTCTTTTGTGGTTCCATACAAATTTTAGAATTGTTTGTCCTAGTTCTATGAAAAATGCTGTTTTGTAGTTCAATAGCGAGGGCATTAAGGCTGTAGATTGCTTTGGGTAGTGTAGACATTTTAACAGTATTTGTTCTTCCAACCCATGAGCATGGAATGTCTTTCCATTTCTTTGTGTCAATCCTATATTTCTTACATCAGTGTTTTATATTAATTGACCAAACTTGATTGCTCTTTTTAGGTATTGAGGGTTAGAAACTTTTCTGTAAAGGGTCAGATGTCAATATTTTAGGCATTGTGGGCCACATATAATCTCTTTCACATATTCTTTCTCTCTCTTTCTTTAGCAACTCCTTAAAAATGCAAAAGCCATTCTTAGCTTGATGGCTATAAAAGATAGGCCATTTTGAGTGACTATGTTTATATCAATGTAGATTTGTCAGTTGTAACAAATGCATCACTCTGGTTAATAAAGGGAGAATCTGTGCATGTATGGGGGCAGGAATGAATGGGCAATCTCTGTGTCTTCCTCTCAATTTTTTTATGAACCTAAACTTGTTCTGAAAAGGTGAAGTATGAACCTAAAACTGCTCTAAAAAATGGAAGTCTAAATTGAAAAAAAAAAAAAAAAGACCACAGGCCAGATTTGACTCTGGGGCCACATATTGTTAACCCCATTATCCAGCTCAGGGTAAGGCTAAAAAGATTGCAATGCAGTTTTGGCTGTCCACATTCCATGAATTTATTCAGTCGGCATATCTTTACTGAATATCCTTTTTGTGCTTTAAGTAGATGAGGTAGTTATAGCCATATAAACCTCTATATTACAGCATGTGGTGAGTACCCTAAATGGGGTACAATGTAAGTGCTGGAGAAAAAAGAATGTGACTTTCTCTCTTTGAGGTTAACGTGCAACTACTCTGGAAGTAGGTAGGGATGAACCAGCTAGAGAAGAAGGAGAAGGCGTTCTATAGAGGGGAGGAGTCATGAGTAAATCTCCATAGTGCTTCCCAAACTTTTTCACACCATGTTGCACATATACCTTATTTTTTTGGAGCACTGGGTTAAACAGATGATGTCACTTGTGAATGGAAGCAATGGGTCCAGGGTCCCATGCTGCCCCCGACCCCATGAAGTTGCCCTGAGGCCTGAGCACAGCACTCTACTCATTCACATCCCTTGGCACTCCAGTTGAGAAGTTCTGGAGCAACAAATAATGCATTGAGTGAACAGGTGGGAGTTTGGTCAGGGGGAATTTTGGTAGCTTTACACTGCCCAGGGCTGAGGCTCAACTTTGCTTCTATCACTTACTTGTTGGATGACCTAAGCAGGCTGTTTTGAAATCCCTTTTCTTCTTTTTCTTCCTTTTTTTTTTTTTTTTTTTTTTTTTTATAAAATGCTGATAGTACCTGGAAGGGATCTTGTGAAGCTTAACATTAATGAAATACTGTGCATACAGCTTCTGCTGCAGACTCAACATACAACAGGTTATTTATTCCCCACATCCTTTCAGCCTTCCTATACCGACAATAAAAAATCCCTTGACAAAAGAAGCCATGCACTTTCCAGTCTCTATACCCACTGCCTGGGGATAATGGCAGGGCTTTTGTGAGATGGAAACAAGGAATGATAAGTGAAGAGAAACCATAAAATAATGGGTAAATCTATTGCTTTGGTACTCTTCCTTCAAATGTGACTGTTCTTTAGAAAGAGAGAGGTTATCAACTCTCGGGACACTTAAATATGAGTTGTAATATCTGTGTGAGGGGAAATCTTTCTCTCTTTCTCTTTGTCTCTCCCCTTTTTTTTTTATTTTATCTTTTCTTTTTTGTAAGCCAAAGGTGCAAGGGCTCAGTGGGCTGTGCCCTGGAGGTGAACTGAGGACTCTGGTTAAACATGGCTTGGAGGAAACTCATCAGCTGACTTCAACAGAAACATCTGTGAGTTCATATTGGCCAAGTCCCTAGAGATTTTTTCACTGCTGAACATGCTACTTCCCAACTGTTCAAGATAGTGGCTCAGAGCTGTGCACATATTTTGAGATGCATTCTGCTGATTGGATTATTTTTAAAGCCTATTTCTTATCTAAAGTATTTCCTTTAATTGCTTCTTTCTGGCCTGATGCTAGGTCTCAGTGAGGTTGTTCCAAGTCTAGAATCATAAAATAATACTCTCCCAAATTGGAAGTAGCCACCCCATCACTTTCCAGATGAGGAAATTGACACCACTTGAATGAAAAGTTGCTCAAGTCTCACAGATATTTCATTTTTTCTTCCTTTCCTTCTTCCTCTGTCTCTCCTCCCCTTCCTCCCTTCCTTATTTGCTGAATAACTCCCAGATGCCATGCACTGTTTTCAGCGCTAATGATACAAAAAGGCATATCCCACAGACTGTTGAACTTCTCATCTACTGCAGCAGCAGCAGCAGCAGCGATGTAAACCAATTATTACCGTAGGCATGGTAAGGGATTGCGTAGAGGGGCACAAAAGATTTGAAGAGAACCCATAAGAGGGCCCAACTAAATTAAACTTGGAGGGTCAGGGGAATTGACCTGAGTGGAGTCTCACAGGGTGTGTGGGATGTAAGTAGGCTGTGAGGGCAGCGAGGTATGGGAACAGAGATGAGAAATGATCTTTGAGACACAATGAAGTGTACAGGTAGTAGCATCAGATGTACGTTATTTTCCTGAATTCATTTATTTGTGGAGAGGGCGAGGGTGAAGGCAAGGATGAGGGAGAGAGAGAGAGAGAGAGAGAGAGAGAGAGAGAGAGAGAGACTTGGAGAGAAATAATACAAAATTCCACCTGAATACTAGCTGCTCTGGCCCTTCCAATCTGTGGTTGCATGCTATGCCTCTGTCTTCTGCCCAAGGGAGTCATGGGAGTCATAATGGAATCTCCCACTCATGGAGTAAGAGGACCAGCCTCACAGTCATCACAGGCCTGCGGGAGCATCTCACCAAACCAGTGAGAGCAAGAGCTGTTTTGATTATACATGATTTTATATGCTGAGTGTAGAACTGAAACCCCTATAAGATGCTCTTCCACTTATAAAGGCATTCCTACCATGTACTTATCCATAGGGGTTTTTGTTAAGGAGGACTAGTTGCCGGGATTGGCTTTAGGAAATGCAATCCTTTCTATCGATTCAACAAAGATAAATTTTACGGCTGCCATGCACCATCTTCTCTGATCTCTTTTATTGGAGGTGGTGTTGTTGAAAGAGCTGTGAAGTCAATAAACAAAGTGAACTAAGTGCACAACTTTTACTTTCCTGGCTCCGCCTGGGAGCCCAGAGCTGTGCGATCCTGAGATACAGCTTCCCCATAGGTCATGCCCAGGGGCTTCCATTATCTCTAAGCAACACACACTCCAGAGCATCTTATTAATGATATTTAATTACACTGAAATTAATGATGTTTTTCATCTGATCTTGGGCTGATTTTACAGCTCAGAGATAAGCTGGGGCAACTTTGGCTTTTCTGTCTCTCCATCTCAGCAGTCAAGTACCCTCTTTTATCCTTGTTGACTCTCTGCTTTTTTCCAGGTGCCCATTTTCTCCACTTGCACTTCTTTCTCTGACTAGCCTCCCCCCGCTTTTTTTTTTCAGTAATAATTAGCTACCCCAAGCCACAGAAATGATCTGTTTCCACCTGAGGGTTTCTGATGATACAGACAATGCAGTTTTTCTCAACAGAGTTTAATTTGCATATATCCTGGCCATATCTTCATTAGGTTTTAAAACACAGAGATTGTCAAATGAGCACTATCTGATAGCTCAAACAATACAATAGTTTTAGAAGACTCTAATCTCATCATTGTCTACTTGAGTGCTCTGGGTTTTGCTGAGGAAAATCTTTTACAGAAGTGGCATGGAGTATTCAGTTCTCAGGTCCAGGAATTGTTATTATTTCCCAATGAAAATAATGGGGACTGTAGATAGGATTTACCAAACTTGAACTGTATTGATGGTTTTTGCTTTGTTTGAGCAAAAACAGGTGTTTGGGGGAATTAAACATTTCTGCTGTGAACTGTAATATAATAGCATTGAGAATGAAATGTTTAAAAACTGAGTATAGGGCATGATGATGAAAGTGAATTGGATTGCGGAAATTCTTTCAGAGTTCAAAGTCTTATGCTATTTGAAGGATTCAAAGAGTAAATTGGAAATATACTCTGTTTGGATTTTTTGTTCTTGGGAAGGGGTAAGAAATACAGTCCTCGAAGAATGCTTCATTGTATTGACAGCCCAACTATTGATTTATTAGGGCAGAAAACCAGAAGCATTACATCAAATAATTTCCGTATTTCTTTCTTTCTCTACTTATCTTAAGCTGTTCTTTAACCTACTTTCTGCACCACCCTTACCCCCCCCCCACAAGCCAAAACATAATATAGAAATAATAATAACAATAACTACAATATCTTATTGCATTCATTCAGGTTAAGTTTCAACATATCAGGTAATTGAAAATTTCCCAGTTGTCTCTGCATCTGATCCTAGGATACATATCTTTTTCTTTTTTCATAGTCTTTTGGCTCATTCATTCATTCATTCATTCACCAAACATAATTTATAGACATCAGCTAGATAACAGATACTATTATAGGTGCTGGAAAAACAATGGTGGGCCAAACACAGTCTCTATACCTATATAAATTAGAAACCAGGAGAGGAGGGTGACATTAATCTATAAGTCATACCAATAGAAATGTAAAATTATAAACAAGTTCTAAGAAGGTGCATGGTGCTAGGAGAGCTTACAAGAGTAAGGTTTAACCCAACTTGGAGGACCAGGAAAAGTTTTTCTGTAGAAGCCGCTATGGATTGAGATCCAAAGGAACAATAGGTATTTGTTGGTCAAGAGAATGTGGTAAGGTGAGTTTTTCCAAAACGCAAGATGCTACCCGTGCATTGACCCCATAATGAGAGGGAAAATGATGAGATAGCACTACTCAACCTCATTCTCTTCAGACAAGGCTGTCTTTCTCCTTTCCTTTGTGGGTGATGACACCCTTTGTATTTCAGATTCCTAGAGGTGACATTTTTCTCCCTGAGAGCTTGGTTTCCAAAGGAGAAGAAGAAAAGGGTAGGTTCTCTCCTGATGTCAGCCCTCTATTTCTCCTTTATTAGCCTTGTCAGTATTGATGAAGGAGTGCTAGTCTACAAAGGTCCTTGTCTGGGTGTGAGCAATGAGATGGTGTGTGAGGGGCTGACGTGTCCAGGTACAATTTTCTAGTTGTAAGAAAGCTCAACGAGAAGAGTCCTAAGGTTAGACTAAAAAGACTGGGCTTTGCAGGGTGAGGCATTTAACTTCTCCCAGTCTCAATTTTCCTCATCTAAAGGGGGGTTGTGAAGTTCAAATAAGATAGCAATGCCAGAGAACATAATACATTTATTTAAATATGTAAGGAACCATTTTATCGCTATTACTTATTTAAAAGTTCTGGGAAAGTTCAGCACACTCTTCAGACAGAATCTCAAAAGGAAAATTTTATCAGTGACCAGAATATGTATTTTTGTAATGTATGTTTTCAAATTGTATAATGATATACTGTCTCACCAAAATAAGAATTGGACTAAAAGATGGCTAGATTGTGTTGTGTTTACCAGTGAAATGTATCTTTGGGGCAGTTCTCATCAACCTGACTCTTTGGAAATTCTTAGTTCAACTCAGTCACCACATGTGGACACAGCCGGTGTTTACCAAAATGGATTTAGATCACTCTCTAAAGCAATTCAGATTGTCAAACTAGTTCAACTGAAATATCAGGTAAGTGAAGCAAAGGGTCATCCATGCTTTATACAAAGAATTGAATTAAAAAAAAAAAAGAATTGATCAAGATGGGTCTTCTGGAGATCTGACACAAACCAATGAGCTTTAAGATCTTCTGGGCCTCACTGCTCCTATCACTAAGGAGACAGGAAAGAGGACATCTAAAATTCATTCTGGCTCTAACATTCCATGCTAAAAATGTCTTTAATCACTGTCAAGAGGGATTACAGTCCAAAAGAGCTGAATTTTTTTTTTTTTTTTTTTTTAGAAGATAAAATACTCTTAGTATGGGGGGTGCCTAAATGATTCAGTTGATTAAGTGTCTGACTCTTGATTTTGGCTCAGGTCATGATCTTACCATTTGTGAGTTCCAGCCCCATTTCAGGCTCTGTGCTAACAGCATGGAGCCTGCTTGGGATTCTCTTTCTCTCTCTCTCTCTCTCTCTCTCTCTCTCTCTCTCTGCCCCTCCCCCACTCATGTGTGCACACATACTCTCTCTCACAAATAAATAAAATAAACTTAAAAAATATTTTAGTGTGAGGGGCGCCTGGGTGGCTCAGTCGGTTAAGCGTCTGACTTCGGCTCGGGTCATGATCTCGCGGTCCGTGAGTTCGAGCCCCGCGTCGGGCTCTGTGCTGACAGCTCAGAGCCTGGAGCCTGTTTCAGATTCTGTGTCTCCCTCTCTCTGACCCTCCCCCGTTCATGCTCTGTCTCTCTCTGTCTCAAAAATAAATAAACGTTAAAAAAAAAAAAAAAAAAAATTAAAAAAAAAAAAATATTTTAGTGTGTATATTGTTTATGAATGAAGAATAGATTTATAAGCATCTGCTGGAAATTTCAGGGAAGGGAGATCCTGAAAATTTTCCATTGAGCAAGGAAGGATGAGTAGAAATTACTTCAGCAGTACTCATTATTACTAATGTGAGATTGGTGAGAGGTCATTGATAACAAATTTCTCTGCATAATGGAAACTTTATACCCTTCCACTGATGCCCCTCCCTCACTCCTCCCTGCTGCCTTTGGCAACCACAATTCCACCCTCACTCACTGTGATCAGCAGACCTGAATTCCCAAACCGGCTCTGTTATTCATCGTGTGACCTTGGACAAGTTACCTAGCCTCTCTATGCCTGGCCCCTCTTTTGAGAAACAAAAACGTAATACCTACCTCACAGAGTTTCCGTGGAGATAAATTGGTACAAAAATGAAATACATTCATGAGACTCTCGTGTGCCTATTAAGCACTAAATAAATGTGTATTTCCTTTTTCCACTTAAGTTTGTAGAAGTATTTTTGGTCTTGTGAGCTTTTGTACTTTAACTGGCTTCATCTGAGAACTTCTTGAGTGGAATGAGGACCTGCCAAATTCTGTGCTCGTCAAAGCCAATAACCATTCATGACATATAAGATGCTTGAATTTCCTCAACAGCTTGAGAGAGAAATAAGTTTCCATTGCTCGCAGTTATTTCACTTATAATAATTCGGTATCTGTCTTAAGACTTGTGACACTGCTTTATGTTGAAATATAGGGAAGAAAAATACTTAAGAAGCTAAGGGGGAAATGAGGGTGAGATATTAAAAAATGTCCTATTAATTTCAGAAGTAAACTTAGTGTTCTAGTTTTTGAAAGAAGTGCTTCTTCTGGAGAGAAAGGGAAAAAAATCTATTAAAGGGGAAAAAGTTTCCAAAGAAGTTGAGTGGTTCTTTTTATTTTCTTAAACAAATTCTTCCTGCCAAGTATTGGCTCTTGGAAAACACGGTTAGCCAGCTATAAAGTTGTAATAGAAAATAGTAAAAGCAATGAAATGTACAATTAAGGATCACACACCCCAGATATCTTCTAGTTCATTAGTCATCCTCCTATCTCAGTGAAGGAGGTTTCTCAATCCCTGCTCTTTACTCCTTGGCTCAACCACAGTGGAACCAATGATAAGGTTCACTCTTTTTTATAGTGTTTCTTTGCACAAAGCAATGATCTCTTAAAGATGAAGTTTAATGCTCCCCCAGGAAATGTTGTCCATTTTAGACTTTTTTTCTGCTTGGTAGCATTTTCTTTTTCTCAGTGAAGGTTATAAGCTAGATCAGTAGTCACTGGGATTTTACTGGATTCACCAGTAGAGGGAGTTCAAACCAAGTTGTGGGAGATTTGGGGGAAGGGGTGCTAGAATTTTTGAGGGTGCTCTATATCATGGACTGAATTCAGGGAACTGAGGAAAGTAGTAACCAAATATAGACCAGTTGCATTCATCGATTCTTTCAACACTTACTGACTGACATTGATGCTGGATATATAGAAATCAGAGAGAATCTGTTCCTTCCTCAAAGAGTTTATAGTGTGGTAGGAAAAGGCCTATGTAGAAAAAGCACCTGTAATGCCCTGTTCTTGGTATAATTATAGAAAGTGACCAAAATGAGGGAACCACTAATCCATCCAGATTGGTGGTGGCAGGTGGGAGGCAGGTCATGTGTTTGGCGTCCTAGAGTGATGTGAATTCACCCTTCTCTCTATAGAATTCTGGTGAGGCAGCAAGTTGGGGCCATGGATTCCATAAGCTTGGGAGCAAGGTATTTAGCAAAGGTCCCAGAGACCTCAGGGGGCTTCTTCATTTCAGCTACCAAATGGCTATGTGACTTTAACCAGTCACTTAATTATTTAGAGCTTTCATTTATTCAGCTATAAATGAAATGGGATTGGTGGTTAAGTACTTTAACTTCCCTTCTGCAAGGGATGCGTAGAACATGGCAACAAGAGATGGGGATAGAGGATGCGGGACCCTGGCCTGCTATAACTTACCTGGTGGAGTCACCTCCTTCTTGCCTTTTGGTTTCCTCCCCACATTATCGTCTGGCACTGTGGAGCTCTCAAACCAAAATCTCTTCAAATTGCTCTTCTTCACTGATGGCTTGAGCTATTGAGATTGTGCTTCCTAATAGGCCCCAGTCTCATCAGATTCACTTTGTGTTTTCCACCTATGCTTACCTCCGGTGCAAGAAATGGAACTGTGTATTGTAATGGATTAGTTGTCCTGCCAGCTTTTTGAAGAGAGGAGGAAGTCTTAATAATCTCTCCATCCCCAGTGCTCAGCACTAGAGGTAGGAACGTAGTAAATGCTTAATGAATGTTTGCTGGTTGACTGCATGAATGAATGA
Organism: Panthera leo; assembly: GCF_018350215.1. NCBI lineage: Eukaryota > Metazoa > Chordata > Mammalia > Carnivora > Felidae > Panthera > Panthera leo. The sequence continues at coordinate 186,518,468 of NC_056682.1, read as the reverse complement.
ATCAATGAGTGAATGAATTCACATTTTGCTGAAAGTCTGATGGTTATAGGCAGTCTCCAATTTCACCCAGGCTATAATAATATTGAGCGCCCAGTTAAGCTGCAGGGATAGCTGTGATCTTTATTTCAAGCACAAAGAGCCTTCACTTTATAGAATTTTGTAGAAAAGTTTAGTATCATAAAGATCTTCTCCAGAGATTGATCTGTCCCTTAAATCTGTATCTGTGTCAAAATGCCACAAACAAAGTTCAGCAGAAAATGCAGTAAAATTATTCAACGTGGGCAATGAGAAAGCATTAAAGCAAATCTTTCAGGATGGCTAGGAAATGTGAGGTCTAATGACCTTTGTTGTAATGCTAGATGAATTGACTCTTAGATGGAGAGGTAGATCTTACCTCTTTCAATAAGATCCTTTCTCCTTGCCCATTATGAATAGTTTTTCCTGCCTTTTCTCCACTTCTAATCCTTTCTTTAAAAAAATGTTTTTTAAACGTTTATTTATTATTGAGAGACAGTGAGAGATAGAGCGTGAGCATGGGAGATGCAGACAGAGGAGGAGACACAAAATCTGAAGCAGGTTCCAGGCTCTGAGCTGTCAGCACAGAGCCAGATGCGGGGCTTGAACCCACAAACTGTGAGACCATGACCTGAGCTGAAGTCAGATGCTTAACCGACTGAGCCTCCCAGGTGCCCCGACTTCTAATCCTTTCTAACTTGCACCATGGTCGAAGAGTTGGGGCGTGCAGTCATTGACTTGTAGCAACATTTATTCGGTTGTGTTGACACATATAACTTTAACACCAGCAATGATAATAACTGATATATTTGAATGCCAGGCTATGTGCTTTCATATATGTTATCACACTGAAGTTCTATATTCTTGTAAAGAAAACATTATTATTCCTATTTTTTAAAGATTAGAAATTTAGAAGGTGAAAAGCTTGCTCAAGATTTTGCAGTGGGTGTCAGAATTAGAACTCACACCAAAGTCTAACTTCAGCATCTGTATTCTTTCAATTATTTCATGTCGTCTCTCATGATATTAATATCTTAAGAAATGGAATAGATTAGTCTAGTAATGAGAAAATCCAGTGAAATAAAAAGCCAATTGTAAGTGGTCAGTACACAGAAATGTGAAATAGTTGCCTGCACTTTTGGCTTATGAAAATTCTGTGAGGTGCTATGATAAATCTCCAGGTATTAGGTTTTCCCATAAAAAATTAGAGATTCAAGTAATTATGGAATTTATGTATTCAGAGGATCCTTACTGAGCACGTACTGTGTGCTAACTTTTTGAGCTTGGGGCACAAGATAACAGAACAAAATCATTGCTCTCAGGAACCTTGGGGTATATTAATGAACAATGTGGACAAAATCCACGTATTCATGGAACTCTCTTTCCCATTATTGTCTCAGTTTACAATTCAGGTGGAAGCAAATTATCCCAAATTATGTGGATAATTGCCTCTATTCCATTTCACTGCTGCTCTGTACGTGACCAATCTTAAACATCCATTGGGACCTCATATAAACATTCCTTTGAAAAATAATTAAAATTGGAGAATGGAAGATAAAGCAAAATATTTTAAATTATTTTTTTGGTCCCAGCTCTGTTTCTCAGTGGACAATTTTGAAGTAACACAATTCCTGCTTTGGTAAAATGGTAATGAGACTTTATGTTCTAATATTATATGAGAGTTAGGAGGTTGTCGACAATAATTATTCCCCCAAAGTTTATGAATTATTTAATCAACTAAAGATTTGCTTCATCAGTTCACCCACACTCCACAGGTGTGAACAACACCCCCAAGATCATCAATGTACATACGCTGAGCCCCCGTGGACATGGTAGGTCAATAACTCACCAAGACATGACACGATCTTCATTCCCAAATAGCTTTTTTCAAAGGGAAAATGGGCTCTTCCACATCCTGCATCCATCCGCTAATTGCTTCTCCTTTACATGCCTCTAGGTGCTGGCAGGTAAATTAGTTCAAGGAGAGTGCAACTTTTTATCTAAGAATGGCCCCCTTTATCAAGCAGCATCACTTGGTGGAAAGGATACTTACATAGCTCCAATTATTGGTAGTGACAGCGTATTTTAGGTATGTAGCCCATTACCTGCAACCTTTGGGATTACTGAGATTTAAAATTTGTGGCTTTGACCTGTTGGGGTGATCTTGGACATCCCTGGGGTGTAGCATTAGCTTATTTTGTTCGAGTGTGAATTCAAATCAGCTGTCATTGAAGGCAGATGTGTAGGGTAATTAATGCACTAATGGCAGATGATTTACATTTACTGCACGCGTATCACCAGAGGACCTTACAAAAACTCATATCCTGGCTCCCTAGGTCCAGGGAGGGGCATGAGATTCTGCATTTTATTTTGGGGGTGCCAATGAAACTGGCCTTGAGAACACACTTCAAGTGGCAAGGTTGGCAAGTGAAACTGACGGACAATCCATGAATCAGAGCTCAAGGCAGCTCTGTTGCTTTCCCTTTATTGTTGCATGCCCAGTAATTTTAACTAAGGCTTTAAAGAAGCAACATACAAATTTATAGTTGTAACTGAATGCATGTTAGGAAGAAACTATATGCCACAGTGATGTTCACAATTTGGGATTAAGGAGCTCTCACTTGTGATATAACCCTCATCGATGTCAGTGGTGCATTGCGTACATATGGGGAGCTGCTTTATACACGTTATCTTCTTTGGACCTTTCCACGTGTGTGAGGCAGGCTAGCCCAATGTTTTGCTAACCCACTTTTATAGATAATTCAAGTGAGAAACACAACAGCAAGCGGCACCCCCCAAGATCGAGCATTGCGACAGAGCAGGAGTCTCAACCGAGGGACCCCTCTTCTGGTGGCAGATCCATCTAACAAAATGATTTTCATTTCATCCTAAAATCCTGGAGATTTACTGCCTTGCTTCACATAATGTTATGTGAAAACTGAAATTAATACATATGCTTATAATATACTTGCCTATTACCAATGTCATTACCATTATCACCCATGATAAACAATAGCAGTGTTTCTCATAAGCATTTACTATGTTTAAGGAATACTTTGTGCGTGCAAACTGGACATACAAAGGAATATAGGAAGCAAAGCCTACCTCTCAAATACCATACAAATGATTTTAATAGTACAACAGAGGAGATAAGAAATTTCAAATTATAAAAATCAAATTAAAGGAGTTAATGCAATTTTGTTAGATACTTAGTAGCTGGTGAACACAAATAATGTTACTATCAAACAGGTGTCTTAATAATAAATAATGTAGAATATTGAAGTGGTTAGTGGTCAAGGAAAGCTCAATGTATGAGACAAGATTTTTAGTGGCTCTTGGAAAGGAGTAAATTCACAGTGGTCAAAATCTATGGTCTAGAGTTCGGCCTCCTGGATTTGCATTCCGGCCCAACCACTCCCATGCTGTGTGAATTTGGTTAAATAACTTGAGTCAGTTACTCTGAGAAGTAACTCCGAGCTTAGTTGCCTCATCAGTAAACTGTTGGGAAAACAATAGGTTCTACCTCAAAAGGTATGGAGAGAATTAAGTAAGACATGCAAAACACTGAGGATCCTGCCTGGTACACAGTAAATGCTCTACATTCAGAGCCAGTCTTATTCAACATTTACCTTTAAAGATAAGGCTACTGAGGTCCAGAGAGATTCAGTGACTTGCCTTATTTTGGGAATTGTGAAAACTGTGATGGAAACCCAGGCATGTAGCTCCAAACCTGTGTTCTTTACTAAAACTAGACCAACTGTGCACATGCCAGTTCTACTATTGTAATGACTACCCCCACTGCTACCACTCCGGTGACCATGACCATGCCTGCTACCACGACTCCAACCATGACTATGACTACTGTGATTACTGCAACAACTACTGTCACTACAGCTATGATGGCTACTGTGACTAATACGACGAGGACAACAACTCTTGCTATGACAATGATGACTGTGACCGCTGTGGTTGCTACTACGCCTGTGACTATTTCACGATGACTACTATGACTACTGCTGCTGCTATGACTACGATGACCACGGCAGCTACTACTGTAACTACAACTACTCTTTCGCTATGACGACTACTACAACTACTACGACTACTATACGATGATGACGACGACTACTGCTACTACAGCAACTGCCGCTATGGCTACTACTATAACTACTACAACTACTCTACTATAATTACTGCGAACTATCACAACGACTATGACTGCTACTTCAACTACTACGACTACTCTGCTATGACTACTATACTACGACAATGACTATGACTGCTACTATGGCCGTTACTACAACTACTCTACTTTGAGTACTATTACTACTACAACAACATGTATGACTGCTGCTATGGCTACTTCTACAATTACTACAAATGCTCTACTCTGACTACTACGACAACGATGACTATGACTGCTACTATATTGCTGCCACAACGATGACCGTGACGACGACTGCTACGAACAGCTACTACGAACTGCTGCTGTTACAGACTGCTACGAACAGACCGTGACGACGAACAGCTACTACGACTGCTGCTGTTACTACTGTGACGACGATGACGGCAACTACGGCTTACTACAACTATGACTATGACGGCTGCTATGATTACTACGACTACTATCACAACTACTACTGTTTTTGTTTTGCTATTGTGGTTGTAATTCCTACCTTGGGCCATTAGAGCTTCAGGAAAGCTGACAAAAATAAGATGGAGAGGGGCGAGTACTCGTGTGAGTACAGACAGAAGGGTGGAGGTCCACGTGACTTGAGAGAAAGCCCTGACCCAGGCGGAGGGCCATGGGGAGAGGCAGTAGGAAACCAGGTTGGTGAGAGAGGTTGGCATCAGGCCACAGGAGATCTTTGGCATCACAGTGTTAAGACACGAGAATTTTGATCTTTGGGGTAAGAGAATAACGAAATTGTGTCACTATTTCAAGTAAATTAAAGTAGGGGAGGGAAGCAAGGAGACCAGTTAGACATTTATGAGTACATTGCTGCATTCATTCATTTGCAGATTACCATTCATGTGCTCCACCCACTCTATTGTGCATTAGGTGTACAACTAAAAAGGCCTGAGCTGTGTTTAGGACGACGGATATAACCACACACCCATAAACACTTAACTCTGTACACTAAGAAATGCACACATAAAACGTGGCTATAAAGTAATGAGGCTAATTGCACAAAGCTATTGTGGAATCTAACTTATTACTTGATAGCCTTGGCTTATATTTAAGAAATATAACATAAACTAAAACCCGAGGAATCAATCACACTCTTTAGAAGTTCTTCTACGTGACTCATTTAGTAGGTATGTGATGGAAGGAACTTTTATGGTAGGGAAATTCCTATCAGTCACAGCTTTTATAACTGCCTATTGATGATATACACAGCTCCATAATGGCAGTGCTAAAATTGGCTTTTACTTCCTTAAACCATCATTGTATTGAACCATGTAACCAGAAAATCACAATGTGGTGATCTTTCTCTACACTAATCCTTCCATGAGCACTTAATGACTTGTCTGTTCATCTTGGAGATAATAAACCCTGCATTGAAGCAATAGCTGTCTTGGTGACTTTGCATAAATCATTATTTGTAAAAGTGAAGGAAAACCTATAGATAGGAGCCAAGGACTGGGATTGCTCAACTTTCAAGAATTAGCTCTGATAATTGCCGTGACTGCATTAGGAATGCACTGAACAAATAGATGCAGACCAAAAAGTAAATATTATCTCTCAAAGTGATCAATATAACAACTTCTGGCACAGGAAGGGCAATTATTAAATATCCTAGCAAAGTCTGTCTGAGCAAAACAACATTGTAATGAAGGCTGATAGGGTACAAAATGGGAAGCAGGCAAAGCACCATGGAAACATGGGGAGACTACTAATCCACAGGCAAAAACCAAGGTGACGTGTTGTAAGAAAGTGTAGGTGGGAAAGAGTAATGTTATTAATACAGAACAACCTACACTTTTAAGACTGTTTATTTCCATAATTTGAAAAAAATAGTTTCAATTAAGATAGTTTTATTGAGGCAGGAGACCTACTGGTTTCCCCAAATGAGATTTGTAGTCTCCTGTTTTCAGGCTCTTCCTTCACACCTTGAGTCCCTCCTGAATCATTCCGTTTCTCAGCGTACTACCAAGCTGAGAGAACAGAAACATTTTCTTGAAGCAAATATATATAGATTTTTTTTTCCCAAACACAGATTCACAAGAAAACAAGGCAAAGAGAAACAGAAGAGAGAAGTAGAATGTCTCATTATACTGAGGCCAGTTGTCTGGTTTCCATTACACTTATCCTAATTTCTTTTAGGCTCATGTCTCAAGGCCTGATATTGTTCAAAAAGCAGACAAGCCTATGGTCAGGTAGTTTAGCCAGGAGAAAATACCCTCAGACTGATCAAAAGGAAGCCAGAAACAGAAGAGTAAACAGTACACTGCTGAATTGGATGGGAGAGCAAATGATTCAGAGTCTGCACAGGGAGACCATCTCCCCATCAGCCACCCCTGATTTCATTGTTTCTCCTTTTTACACTCTTTTCTGCTTTCTTCTTCATGCCTGCCCCCATACTCTTCCCTCCCTCCCTTTCTCCTTTCTCTCCTCCTTTCTTCCTCCCTTCCTTTCTTCCTTCCTTCCTCCCTTCCTACCTTCCTTCCTTCCCTCCTTTCTTCCTTCATCTTTCCTTTCACTCCTCCTACCTGGATTGTTGCAATGGCCTTGTCATCGGTTTCCCTGATTCTACCTTTGCCCCTACAGTTTGTGTTCAACACCATAGTCAGAGAGATCATTTTAGGACATAGATCAGCTCATACCCTCTCTCTGTAAAGTGCCCTGCCTTGGATTCCTCTTTCTTCTAAGTCAAACTAATGCCCATAGAGAGGCTGTAAGGTCCTCCATGATACAGCCCTCTGTTCACTTACTGAGCTCACCTCTTCCTTCTCTCCTCCACACAAGTCAAGGCCACTTCCAACCTGTGGTTTTTAATTTGTTTCCTCCCCAATATCTGAATGATTGACTCTCTGCTCAAACCTCACCTTCTCAATGACCACTGACCACTCTGTTTAAAACTGAAATCAACTCTCGTTCTCTCCCTCAACCCTGGCATTGTTGATTTCCTTTACCCCATTCTTTCTAACATATTACACTACTTACTTATTTATCATGTTTATTGTTTTTCATCTTTCACTGGAATGTAAACTCCATTAGAAAGGAATCTTTGCCTGTACATTGATTTATTCCCTAGCCTAGAAAAGTGCCTGAGAAATGTAGGCTCAACAAATAAATATATTTGTTGAATAAATGGAAGTAACTTATCTTCAAGGAGGGAGACAGACAATGCAAGGAAACACAATACAGCTGATAAGTGTACTGATGGAGGTCTGTAGTTATTTTAAAGGCAAGAATATAAGTTTCCCTTCTCTGTTGGCATGGGGTGGAGACAAACTTGAGGAAATGTTCAGAGAAATGGTAACATTAATGTAGGACTTGGAAGCATGATTAAAAGTTCACCAGGCAAAATATCAAGAGGGAATACCAAGGATGAGAGAGGACATTCCAGATAGAAAGAACAACACATGTCAAGGTACTGATGTGTGAAAGAACAAGCTGATTTGTGCACACCTTGAGAATGAGGGTACAAACAACTCACCTAGGTATATTACAGGGAGCCTATGGAGTAGAGGTTGGGAATGAAGTTGTACAGATAGAGCAACAGAGAGGGGCCAGGTGATGATGTGTCTCACTTGCAAAGCTAAAGAGGTTGGATTTATCCTGAAGACAATAACAACTCGTTGAAGGACTTTAAGCAGAGAATAAATTACCAGATTTGAATTTTTAAATATAATGATAGCATAGGATGGATTAGAGAAGGGTGTCTCTAGAGTCTGAGAAGCCATTTGCAGGATACTGGCTTCATTGAAGGAAATGGAGTCCGAGAGCTGAGGAGCCATGTCTATGAAAGATTTAGAAGGGGAACCTTGTGTGATTCAGTGGCTGGTAGCATCTGAGGTGAAAAGAACAAGGATGGGTCTAAGATAATTCTGACATGTTTAGTCTGAGTCACCAGTTGGATTATGATGCTATTAGCTGTAAGTGAAAAATTAAGAGATGAACAGGCTTAGAGAAATAATGTGGGTTTGTTTTTTTAACGGCATGTTGGGTTTGTGGTGCTAGAGAACTCCTGAGAGGAGTTATGTGCTAATTAAAAATAAGTAAGTTAAGTGGGTGGAACTTAAGATAGAAGTTCAGGAGGATAGTGATAGAGATTTGGACAGTGACAGTTAATGACAATTAAATCACAATAATTAGTGTCACGGTCCTACCAGAGTCTGTGGAGTGATAAGAGAGCCAAGGTTTGTGCTCTGGGGAAAGTTACTATTTATTTGTCAGAGAGAGAAAATTCTTCACTACCCGTGAATGGGATATTGCACAACTGGTCAAAGAATCAGGAGGATAAGGAGGGGGTAGTGGTGCCATGGAAACCAAGAAAGGAAGGACTAGCCACCGTGATCAGGCACTGTACAGAGGCCCTGGAAGATAAGGAATGGAACACCCAGGGATTTGCCTGAATTACTAAGGAAATTTTTCAGAGGAGCTTTGGGAATGTAAACCAAACTACAGTATATTGAGAAGTCTAAGGGATTGAGAAGTCTGATGGGTAGATTATCATTACAAATGAGTCTTTAAGACACAAATGATGAAAGGAAGCATAGGAATAAGTCAGAGATTGGTTTGATCGTAAGGTGAAGATAAGGTAATTTCTCATACAAGAATTACTTGTTGGGCAGATAGATTTAGTGTTGAAAAAGAGTTTGAAAATGTAGGAAGGAGAGCTGTTCTTGGCCTTGCTGTAAGCAGCCCATTTTGTGTGGAAAATGGAAATGATAGGAGTTGAGATGGAGATCATTGGTAGAAGCATTAGCCCCAAAGAGGAAAAAGACTACTTGTTCTCTGGAGTTGAGAGGAGAGGACGGTTGGGTTTACAAATAAATATGTAGGGAACACTGGGGTCTTAAGGAATCCATGTATAACTCCCTTCCTCCTTATTCTGTGAATTTGAAACTAAATGGAAAATAACACAATGAAGGAGAGAGATGAAAATCAATGTGGAGCCTTTATAGATGGTAGGTTGACTGGAGACTATAGCAATGAGGTATAGGCACATAGGCTTGCTAATACTTTAGCCCTGAATTAGACAGACATGTAGACCGAATAGCTGGACATCTCCAAGCTTCCCCACACAGAATGGACCTCTTACTGCAGAGCCAAGAACAGTAAGATAGATGCCAACGTGCATTGTCTGCAGATAGATAGATCTCAAGGAGAGAAAGGGGTTTAAGTGAGCACGTCCAGCCCGTTCTCCCATACTAGCAATTAGTTAATTCTGGAAACATGAGTCCAGTGATACAGGGAGTCCCTTTACAACAGGAAAATTGGTGAGACTGAGGATGAATTCCCATTATCTTCATTATTTGAAGTGGAAAATGAAGTCTTTCTATGTTTGAGAGAGGTGGGAAAAGGAACGAGAGGGTTAGGGAAGCATAACAAATATCCACAATGCCTGCTGTGAGGAATGGAAGAGTGATCCAGGCACACCTGGAAGGGGAATTGCCATCTAGCTGAGAACAGAGAAGACATATTTGCAGTGGCTCTTCTCCAGAAGAAGAAGATACACATTTTAATTTCTATTCCATTGAGGTCTTTCGTGGGAGTTGAAGTGGTAGCAAATATTGAAATTTTTGTCATGAAATTATATGTCATGAGGTCTAGACTTTGTTTCCGTTTTCTACTCCTGCATAACAAAAAAGCTCTAAACTTACCGGCTTAACATAATAACAATTTATTGTGTTACATAGCCAAGAAATCAGGCAAAGCTCAGCTGGCCAGTTCTTCTGCTCAGAGATGGCATCCCTTACATCACTCATTTGGCTGCATGCAGCTGGGTCTAGATGGGGCTGGAAAGAGTGAGATTAATTCAGGCATGTGTCTGATACCTCCATGTGGTCTTTCTCTGTCTCCTACTCTCTCTGCTTCTTTTCCCTCCCTCCCCTCTCTCCTTCTCCCTCTCCACATTGCATCTCTTAATTTAATAGTCCAGCAAGCTTGTTTGTAGCATAGAGGCTGGCTTCCCTCGAAAGCACAGACATGGAAGCTGCCCAGGCTCTTCAAAGTAAGGCCTGAAACTGACACAATGTCACTTCTGCATATTCCATTAATTACAAGGCCAGCCCAGATTCAAAGAGAATGCGTGGAATAGACTCCCCCTCCTTATGAGAGGATCATCAGCATATACAGGGAAGAGGGTAACTGATGACCACCTTCTCTGGGGACTATGCGCCACAAAAGGGTGAGGGGAAGAAAAGACATGCGGTCAGGTTCCAGATATGCAAAAAGAAACCCTGGGATTTCCCTTGCCCATAGAAGAGGCTAATGGCTGGAGTTTCCTTTACGGGTGAAGTTCTATTACCCATAGAGGGAACTATGGTATTTCTGCTAGAAGACAGAATATACTTCACAGTGCCATGGCATTTCTAGCAAAAGTTTGAGGGCTTGGAGGGGGAAAAAAAAAACCCACATGTTGTTGAAATTTCATTTTGATGTTCAGACTCAGCTCACTCTGAGGAGTAAAAGTAGTTTGGACACGATGGTGTCATACTAAATTAGGCTCTAGTTGGCCTTTTGGGAGATGGTAAAATTAGGATTGCCAGGAAAACACGTAAGAATTTGAATCTCATAGGTCAGGCTGCTGTTCAGGAAATGTGTGAAGTTGGTATAGTAGATGTGGGATACTCTATTCTGTCGGGGGCTTTATCCCCTTCATGGCCGCACTTTGCTCCCTTTTGAATTCATGGTTATTCATTATCTAGGGCTTGTCATCCATGCTCTTACATCTCCTTTCAAGAACTCCTCTTGGATTTTCTTACCAGGGTTTGCTCTTTCTTCCATTTTGACTCTCCTTGAAGTTTCTCTGCCTATCCCTTATGGCTTTAGATTTTGGAGTGGATGTGAATCTCCATTTCCATCTATCTCTATTCTTATTCAGAGGAACAAATTTTTTTTTCCATATCTTTTGATTTAAGAACATCTAAATTTCCCACTTTGAGCTCCCACCTTTTTGGCTTATGGAAAATTGAACTACATATTTTGGGGCTTACCTTCACCACTTCCCTGGGGTTGTGTCAAGGTCCTGGGGTCATCATTAAGTACCAATGCCCTGGTTCTGTGGAAAAGTGTATGGCCCTAGCCTCTGTGGTCCACAGTGCATTTAAGAAATGTTTGATAAGGTTGTGAGCCCTGGGTCCTAGCATCTAGCATCCCTGGGGCACAGTGTGGTCTCTCACAGAAGTTTTGGTCCATCATCTGGTGTTACGAGGAAGTGGTGGGCAGGTATCCTCAACATGCAGAACCATGTGACTTTTTTTCTCTACCAACCGTCTCTTAGCCAGGGAAATCTCTTTCACCTGTTGGATACCCCTCTTACTGCAAGCCCTACTATTTTTAACAAGCTTAGGCTTTTGACTCTAAAAGCCAGAAAGTCTTGTCACAAAATCTTTCTTGGCTTGAGCCCATTGCCTGTTTGAATGGGGCAAAGGACATGGGAAAGACAGAGAGAAAACATGAATTAATAATGCAAGAGTCTTCCTGCCACATTTTCCCATCACTCCCAATCAAACATGATTTGTCCATGTGTCTCTACCTCCCAAAGGAACCACTAGCTAGTCTGTTAAACAGTTCTATCTAAGTGACTATGATCATTCAAAAGAGTGAGAGAGGCCCTTTGAGCTCCTACAATGCTCATCCCTGGTGTGTGCATCTATTTCAACAGTGGCCTTCTGGAGGAAATGCCTAATTTTGTTAGTCATTCAAAGAGATGACTTCATTCACAGGTATTTCAATCTAGGTAGAATCAAAGGGGCAAGATGAGGCAGAAAAGGGTGGGCAGGGCAGTGTAGGATTATCTGATCATAATAATTAAGGATTCAGATTAGTTAGCCCATTGTAGAACGGTGTGTTGATGTGCCCACACTGGCACAAATAACAAAAAGGCTGACATTTGAATATCACTTTACAATATCCGAAGCACTGTTCTATCCATAATTTCCTTTGAACTTTGGTTCTAAAAATCATAGAATGTTCCCGTTGAAAGGAATTTGCTTACTTTCTCTTCCTATCCAGGGCAGCAATCTCATTTTGTCATTATTTTTAAAAATGTGTAATTAAATAATTAATTAATTTTGAAAGAGAGAGAGAGAGAGCGAGTAGGGGAGGGGCAGAGAGAGAGGGAGACAGAATCCCAAGCAGGCTCCTCCTTGTCAGCATGGAGCCCAGTGTGGGGCTCAAACTCAGGAACTGTGAGTTCATGAGCTGAGCCAAAACCAAGGGTCAGATGTTTAACCAAATGAGCCACCCAGGCGCCCCAGCAATCTCATTTTAAAAGTAATGGGCATGTCCAGCTACTTGTTCTCGAGCAATTCAGGTGACAGGGAACTCACTACTTGGTAATGCCACGAATTTTACAGGTACGGTTCTAATTGTTCAGAGGAATTTTTGTTTTCAACAGAGCCGATGGCTATTTTATCCTTTTTTTTTTAATTTTTTTTTAATGTTTATTTATTTTTGAGACAGGGAGAGATAGAGCATGAACGGGAGAGGGTCAGAGAGAGAGGGAGACACAGAATCTGAAACAGGCTCCGGGCTCTGAGCTGTCAGCCCAGAGCCCGACGTGGGGCTCGAACTCACGGACCGCGAGATCATGACCTGAGCCGAAGTCGGACGCTTAACCGACTGAGCCACCCGGGGGTCCCGGCTATTTTATCCTTAAATTCCATTCATTGGCTTGAGTATGGAGCTTAAAGAAACCAGCCTTGTAGTTAGGCACACATTCATCAACTTAGCCACTGACTGCGTGTGATTTGGAACAAGTGATATGAGCTCTCCAAGTATCCATTGGCTCCTCTGTAAAATGCTGGTCATCTACTGACCACACCAGATTTTAACGCCCAAAGTGTTAAAAGAAACAGTGAACCATGAGCCTATTAAGTAGTTACTAGCTCACTTAATCCTCACTGGGGGGAGGGCACTTGCTGATGCACATTACCTATTTCTTCATGTTGTAATACACTAGTTTTCTACTCAGGCTCTAAGCCACTGCTTTCGCTGTGTGTCTGTTTCATGCAGACTTCTTTCATGTGCTGTTGCCAACCTGCTAAAACCATGCTACCAGGTAATCTCATGCTTTACAACCCAGGCACCATCAAGAGTCAGTATGCTCTGAAGGGGAGCCTAGCCAAAGTCGGGGGGTAGCTCACGTCTGAGTTCTGAAGACAACATTTTCCTGGCTCAGGGGTCATTTTCTTGTGTTTCTAAGTTCTAGTATGTTCTAGATTATTGATCATATTAAATGCTGGATATTTTCCTCTACAATTTGTTCCTCTTCCCACACACGACATCACCATGCATAGCACCTCCCGTCTTCCCAATTACTCCTGCCAGAACAGGGAATCGTATCTGTCTTCATCCTTGGCTTAAATGCCACATTCAGTCAGTCACTAAGTTCTGTCAATTCTGCCTCCAAAACACATCTCAGATCTGTTCCCTTTTCTCCATTGCCTCTGTCCTCTGGTCCAGACTTTTACCATCTCTCCCTATAACTACTCTAAGACCTTCCCAAATCAATGATGTCAATTCAACTAAAGAACTTATAAAATTGAATTATAACCCAAACTCTATTCAAAGAAACAGAGGTCTATGTAATATATTTAGAAATGTCTCTATCCCACTGTCTCCTTTTTTTAAGTTTTCATTATTAAGTAGTAAGATTCAAGTTCTCTGGAAAATCCAGTTATTTCTTAACTGTGCTGAGCCAAAAGGAGAACTAATGTAGTGTATTTATTCAAGATTGATTTTTGCAAAAGATTGTTCCCATATGTAGATTGCGCTTGTGACTCATGGAGTCTCTCTTTTTGTTCTGGCTGCTTTGAAAAGCCAAGCAAAAGTTCCTTCAAGCCCAGCAGTTAATTGTCACGGTGATGCCTGTTTGATGACTCCATATTTATTTTAAGAGGAACTGCATCCCGTTGGGCCTGCCAGGATGAGTTAGCTGCGAAACGCATTCCTAAATAGCTAAATGATTCAGCGCAGGATCCCCTATATGAAATAGACTTTGTAATGTGGCTGCATGCTTCTCTGTTGGAAAGTCTGTCTATTTCGGTTCTGTGCTTTATTTTATAATTCAATATTGCATATGAATAGGTAATGGAGGGAAGCTTTCCTGCCTCACAAAACCCATGTTACAACCAATATGTCGTTAAAACTTCACCCAGGTACCTGGAAGCTTCCTCCGATGAGAACTCAGTTATATGGGGCCAATGTATCTGAAAACATTCAGAATCGCACACTGCAGTTTGCAAATAACAACTAGGATGCTCTTGAACCGAGAAACCCCCAAGAGGGCACTTACCTCCTTTGCATCAATAAAGTACAACAGCTTCTTATCAGAGGCTGACTTTTGCTTACAGCTAGAAATCTGGCTAAACCCAGTTTCGAACCACTTAGAGACTTCAAATAATTCCCAAATTATACCTTCCTTCAAAGGGAATATGCTTTAAATCAAGTTTTTAATGTTAGGAAAATAATAATTCACACACTTGCACACCTTTGCAGCCTGTTTTAATTTAGAGACAAAGAGAACAGAGCACGGCACAGATTGTGCCTTGGCCCCCGGCCTCCCTACTTCCCCCAAAAGTGCTCAGGAAATGTGCTTCTTTTTAATGAATAAGGACTTAATCAGCACTGAACTCCACAGTGGCTCAACTGGGCATTTTGCTCCGCAAACAGTATATTGAGGATAAAAATGTTGGCCTGTTTCTGAGATAGCGTGAAGCCTGGTGATGTAAGGTTGTTTGCTCCCCAGCTAAAGGCCAGAGCACCAACTTAGTTTACAGCAAATTCTCAGGCCGTGCGTCATTCAGTTTCTACCAAAGAACCCCGAGACCACAGACGGACTGTGTATTCTGTCTGGGGCTCACTGGGGCTCACTGCATGCTTTGACTCACTGCATGCTACGGACCACCTTTTAATTCTGAGAGGAGAGCAATCCTTGACGTGCATATGGTGTGTGATTTGGGTGAGATCAGATATGCAGCAAGCTGCCTAGGCCAGCCATCTCAGCTGGGGCTCCAGGAGGGAATAATATCCAGCGCTCCAGGGATCCGCGTATGTATGGACCTACCTACCTTCCTATGCATCTAAAATATGCCACGTCCCATCTTTGGGAAAACTGAGGAAACAGTCATTCAAATGTTTTTGAATTCTGTGGTTTAGATAAGGACCCCCAAAGGAAAAAACAGACTGATTAGGCGTCATGATGCTCAATTTCTAATTTTATTATGTCACAAATCTGTGAAATTGTGAGAAAGCCATTTAACTGCACCGAGCATCTTTTTCTTTATCTGTAAGATCCATAAGAGGTGCTGGTGATTTCTGAGATGTCTTATTACTCAACAAATTTCAGGTGAATGAGCAGGGTGGTATTATTCAGAGAAGTTATTTATGCTGATGACATACTCAGGAGATTTGAACCTTCATAGTCTAAAATTTTTGTGTGCATTTGTGTGTTGGAGTATTTGCCCTCCCCCGCCCCGCCCAGATCAAAAGAGAGAGAAAAGAAGTATATAATCTAGTCCAGTCTTGTAGCCAACATTTGAATTTCTTCTAAAATACTTTTACTAAATAACCACGTATTCCACACTTGAATGCTTCTAGTTACAGAATATTCCCAATCAGCATATTTAGTCATTCCATCTTGGAAGTACTCTAACTGTTCTGCCCTACATAATGTGTTATTTCCCTAGCCCTACAATATGACTACAGAATGAGGTTATATCCTTTTTACACAAAAGTAGTCTATCCCCACATGGTCTAGTTACTGGAAACTAACTCTTCTTCAGTGCTCACACACTGCTTTCTCCCACACTGCTTCCTATGTACCCAAAGCAACTCCCCTGCAATCTTACATACCTGCAGATTCCCCTTGTTAACATGTTTTGGGGAGGGAGGCAAGTTAGTGCATAGTTTCCATTCAAGAAGTACAGGGGTGCCTAGGTGGCTTAGTCAGTTAAGCGTCAGACTCTTGGTTTTGACTCAGGTCATGATCCTCACCGTCTTGAGATTGAGCCTTGCCTTGGGGCTCCATGTTGAGCATAGAACCTGCTTAAGATTCTCTGTCTCACTCTCTCTCTCTCTCTCTCTCACTCTCTCTCTCTCTCTCTCTTTCCCGCTGCCCCTCTCCCCAGCTCATATGTGCTTTCTCTCTCTCTCTCTCAAAATAAAAAGAAATATAGTACTGGGGGCATACATGGTACTCCCCCCTCCAAAAAAAGGTTGTTTACAATTTTACTCCCTGCCACCAAGTGGGACCTAAGTCAGTTGGGGGATTTAGTTGACAGTGCCCCCAACATGGCCCCCTGAATGACTAATAGGCCTTAGGGTTCCCAGTTAAGTTTGAATAATCAAGTCTAGTCATTTTTCATGGAGGAACTGCCCAAGAACAGTCAATCCAATCTGTCCTATTTGTCTACCCCGTGAGCTGTGTAAGAGCTGTAGCAATAGAGGTGGGGAGCACAACTGGAGATGCTGACAGGTGTTTAGAGTGAAAGACACAGAGACTGGGAAATCCCTTGCTGTTTCTGATAGATTTCTCAGTAAGGTTAGGGTGATTAGTAATCAAATTGTGTTCAGAGTTGTCTTACAGAGGGTGGCAGCTTGCAATACTTTAGGAGAGCTGTACCAGGGTATCTTCCTTAATGAGAGAAGTTCTAGAGGCGGCTGTGAAAGACAAAGGATCATCAGTGCCCCTCCCTGTCATGTACCTTACAGTGTCTAAGTTACCAGGTGCTTGGGTTGTTGCTTGCTCTGCATTGCCACAAAATCAGTGTGCCCCGCTTCCAGTAGCTATAACTTCACCTTTGCCCCCAGTCAGCCCCTACTCAAACACAGACCTTTTGTTTGGAAGAGTCTGTTACAAAAGGCCTAAGCAAATTTTAACAAAATGTGCAGACATCTAGTTCAGCAGGCTCTGTAACAATTCCTCAGTCCAACAGAGAGTCCAGATGGCTAAACCAGAATGCACCCTGAATCCTTTAGGCCTCTTTTTGGTCCAGCACCTTGAAAGTATATCAACTAGGTCACTCTGGGGTTTCTAGTTAAGGGGAAGAAAGAAGCATTATGCATGGGGATAGTCAGGATGGAATCCTGAATTTTCAAAAAAGGTCTATATGATACCAACCAAGTTTTTTCCTGACAGTTATTAGTGGAACAGATAGGAGTAGATAATCTGTTTCTGTGGACAGCCATGTTTAGTGGCAAAACTGACTTACTAAAGTGTATGGGTAGAGTCAGAAAGGTTTTGGAGTAAATTTTTGAGGAAATTGTTGCTACCCTCAACTATACCAGATGCCTGTGGATGGTAGGAGCATGAAAGGTCCATTTGATACCTTGACCATCAGGCCATTGTTGAGTGGCTTTGGTCCACTGGATACTTGACATCAGCCAATTGTTGAGTGGCTTTTGTAGTAAGGGGTGCACAGTTGTGAGACTGAAAATGGTCCAGAAGGCTGAAAACACAACCCACATTAGTTTTATAGGTCACAATAGTGTGCACAAAGTTGGTTTATTGGACTGACACAGTGCCTCATAACCTCAAACTTGGTGAGGCATCACCAATAGTCCTGAGAAGAGTCAAAGGTATGACATACTCAATCTATAAAGAAGAAGTGAGGACCACACTCCATGCCATGTGGTTTCCTTCACCACAAGAAAACTTGGTGGACTATTGGCAGGATTTACAAATCTGGTGTGCAGTTGTAGCCTCTGTCTCAGACATAAGGAATTCTTTGTCTTGTGCCCAGTCTGTGGTGGTGGATGCACTGTTGTGCCTCATTCTATGATGGAGTCCAGGCAACACTAGTAATCTGGGAAGTTCAGGATCATCGGGTTGATTTCACTTGGTTATCAGAGAACTGACCCTTACCATGGGCATCCACATGACTGCTTCAGAAGCTTGATCATCAGCTGTGATGTGTCCGCACAATTTGGTGCGCCAAAGAGGAATATCCTCTTTTTTTAGGTTTATTTATTTATTTTTGAGAGAGAGAGAAAGAAACAGAGAGACAGAGAGAGAGAAAGAGAGAGAGAGAGAGAGAAAATCCCAACCAGGCTCTGCTCTGACTTTGGCTCAAACTGAGGAAGTCTGAGATCATGACCTGAGCTGAAATCAAGAGTCACACTCTTAGTTCACTGAGCCACCCAGGTGCCGCCAAAGAGACACATCCTTAATCTGCCAGTATGTAGTTTTCCAAGGGGCACACCAAATAGATAGGCTATCGGCAACAGAAGCCCCAAGTTCAAGAGTTAGTAAGAGCTGAGAATAACCTTGAGTTTTGCCGACTGAGCCAAGCAACCACATCCACTTTCTGTCCTGCGTAGTTAGCACTGAGGGTGAACAACTGCAGTATCCAGCAGACACCATTGGCTTTCAGTTTCGTCGATGCATCAGTGAACCAGGCCTGGGAATTCAGAGGAATTTTGACATATTGAGGGCCCCCTGGCTCAGCAACTTTGTGAGGTATAATGTTTCCCCCAAAAGGAATAACTGCCACTTTTTCCATATGAAGTTGAGATGCTACTGGGGCCAGATTGGTCGCAGTCTCCTATATCATTTCAACCTGACAGGTAAGTCTTGTTGACCCTCTTCTACCCTGTTAGCTATGAAGTTTGAGTTGACCCACTCTAAAACTGGAGCATTAGCCTGGATGGAGAGTCACAAGGATTTCATGGGTCAGGAGTTCGTTCATGTCAGGATCTTACTAGCAATCTAAAACCTGTTCTTCAAAAGGGGTATATTATCACGATAAAATCTCTTAAGTTCTTGCCCATTTTCAACATGAGGCCTAAGGGATTTTCTGGGGGAGTGTGGTTGAATGCAAGACTTCGTCTAGGTTTCTTTGGGTGAGTTTCTCATTCTCCAGTTGGTCTCCTTTATTGGCGCCATCTGGCCAATACAAGCCCTAAGATTTAGTTAATATTTCACTTTTGGTTTCTCTCAGAACTCTTTCTACCTCCTGGGAATCTCCCTGACAGGGCCAAAGTTTCTTAGAGCAGCCAGGACCCACTGCAAAAATCTCTAAGACCTTTATTAGCATTTCAGATGGGTCTTAGAAGGCAAACTGCGTCAGGTAATAAGCTGTAGTACTTCTCATCCATCACCATCCTTCTTTATCAACTGTTACACACCGCCTCCCTCCTTTCCTAACCCACCAGCCAAAGTTGTAATGATTTGCCTGTTTCCTGCCTGCCTCTCATTCCTCTCTCTCATTCTCTAGATAAGTTTATGTTTCCATAACTGTTGTCTAAAAAGGGGCAGAATCTTCTGTCGAACTAGGGCAAATCTTACTCTGGTTGTTGCAATGTTGTTACAGTTGGGTCAACCTGAGACTGACCACCACGTTGGCCAGAAACCTACACAAGTCCCAGAGAAAAGTTGGTGACAACCAAGGCACTCTGCAGGCAGTGGTAGGGTTTTTATCACTCATTCACAGGTACTTACTGTGTGTCTACTATTGCTTGGCCCCATTCTATGTGCTGGGGATTTAACAGTAAATAAAATAGAAAGCAATCGATTTGGAGAACCTGAGTGCCAAGTAAGAGAATTACAACGTGTATATGAAGGTAGCAAATGCTGTGGAAAAAAAAATAAAAAGAAGAAAAGAAAACGGGATACTAGGTCTCTAGTGTGAGGATGGGGGTGGGTGTAATGTGATGGAAGCAGGATGTTGTGTTCAGTTGTGAAGTCTGGGTAGGCTTTATTGAGCAGGTGAGAACTGAGTCAAGACCTGAAGGTTTGATAGTATTTGGGGTTCCTGCAGCCAGTTCCAAAGTGTGTATATTTGGGGGCTGTCTGAGAATGCAACTCAATTCTGGCACTATTTACCTGGAGATAGCATCAAATCCCAGAGGTTAAAGGTTCAGTCCCACAAGACCAACCTCCACTCCAGACACCAGCAGCAAGTCCAGGTTGTTACCTGTACTTCTGACTGATTGGCTCTTAGATCAGAGGTTTCCGTGACCCCCATCCTGGGTTTGATTAGTTTGCTAGAGTGGCTCACAGAACTCATGCAACCCATTACTTACTAGATCACTGGTTTATTACAAAGGATGTTAAAGGACATGAATCAATAGCCAGATGGAGAGATACTTAGGGGAGGGCATAGAGAAAGGGCGGGAAGCTTACATGCTGTCTCTGAGAGCATCACTCTTCTCAGCCTAGAAACTCTCCAGACCCCCTTCTTCAGGATTTTTATGGAGACTTCGTCACCTAGGCATGATTGTGTAAATCATCGGCCTTTGGTGATTTAACTTTCATGCTCTTTCCTCTCCCTGCGGGTCAGGGGTGGGACTGAAAGTTTCAGCCCTCTAATCCTGTGGCTGATTCCCCCCAGAAACCAACCCTATTCTTAGGTGCAGTCCCAAAGTCACCTCTTTAGCATAACAAAAGATTCTTTGGTAGCTCTCTTCACTTAGGAAATTCGGAGGGTTTTTAGGGCCTGCATGCCAGGAATGGGTCAAAAATCAAATATATATTTCTAATTATAAATCACAGTATCACAGATAGTTAGGCAAACCGACTTCAGCGGGAAAAACATGTGTTCCCTGTTGTAAGCCCACTATTTAGGACAGTGCCTGATACACAGAAGTTCAATAAAAATTTGCTGAATGAATGGAGACGTAGGCAGCATGTGATGCGTCCATTTCCTTGTTCAAAGATTGACGTGAAGATTCTAGATTTGATCTTTGCTCAATCTCCAACCCTCCTGTAGCAAATTGATGAACAAGAACCCATAAACCCAATGATCAAATAATTCTTAGTTGAAAGAAGAGCACTTAATGGTTCAACCCGGGATATTTCAACCTATTAGGCTTCCCCTAGGAACAATCAGCAGATTCTTGTCACCTGCATGACCGAAGAAGCTCATCAGAGGGACTGCTCCCTGAACAAAAGGGGGATGTGCTCCAAAGACAAATTCCATTCTCTAACTTAGAATGAAGAAATTGCTGGGAAACTCCCAAGTTGCAGTTTTCTAATTTCAAAAATGTGATTGAGACTCCATGTCGTACCTTATCACACGAAGCTAATATGTTTCCCTATATTTTACCCATCGTCCCAGTCCTACTCTTGGGGCCATAATGAGTAGAATTCCTCCTTTATACATTGATACTCAAATATTTGAGGCCATCTCATCTCCCCTGAGTTTTCTCTTCCCTTGGATAAATAACTTCCTTTTGTTTTAAGAAATGATCTTAGGACGTTGGATTTTCTCACCATCTTACGCAATGTCCTCTGCGAATGTTCTAATTTGCCTTCAGTTGTGGTGCTTCGGATTGGATGGGTACACAAGGCGCGTTACGAGTAGCACAGAGAAAAGAATGTTGTTGTCTCATTTGCCCAAGAAATATATTTATTAATGCAGCTTAAGATCACATTAGTTCTTCCGGGGGCAGTTCCTTGTCATCATAAGTACTCGTTGAGCCTATTGCCAACGAAAACAATTGTTTTCATCTGAGCTCTGCTTTACTTATGGTCCCTCTGTGTTACTTGTGTAGTTGTTTATGGCTGGGGGACCCCAAAATAACTAAATACTTTTTTCCCCATTGAATTTTAACACACTAGATTTAATACAATGCTTCAGTCTGTCAAAATATTTTCCATTTTGGTTTCAGCACCCAGTGAATTTGCTGTTTCCCCCTTGTTTCATGTCACTGTCACATGTGATGAGTCTTTCTAATTATTACCTAAGGTAGTGGATTTAAAATTTACATAAACAGAAAGCTTTTTGAAGTCAACCACTACACAGAATCCTTAAATATAAACATGACATTTGTCATTGTGATTTTATTTTGCAAGGTAAATTATTAATATTTATCCATTATGAAGACCTTCATATTAGCTAAATGAGGTGGTTATTGTTGAACACAAAATTTCAAATCAGTGTTTATGGAGGACAGCTGAAATCAGATCAATGCCATCATCTAACTTATTTGAATATTTTGTTTTCATTGCACAGTGTTGAGAATATTGTGATTGAAATAGAAGTAGTTGCAATCGTTTGTTTGGTTGATTGCTTAGTTTTTGCTCCATTGTCCTTATAACCTCAAGTTACCGGTAGAGTGAAATGAATCAGATGTTTAAGAGAAGCATAGTAGAAAATTTTTGTTTTAAATTTCTTTTTTTTTTTTTAACTTTTATTTATTTTTGAGAGAGAGAGAGAGAGAGAGAGCAGGGTTGCCAAAGAGAGAGAGGGAGACACCAAATCTAAAGCAGGCTTCAGCCTCAGACCTGTCAGCACAGGGCCTGATGCGGGGCTTGAACTCACAAACAGTGAGATCATGACCTGAGCTGAATCAGAGGCTTACCCAATTGAACCAGGTGTGTCAAAAATTTTTGTTTTAAAATGAAAGCACTGATAATATTTAACAACTGTCCTCATTCACTTATTCAGCAAGTATTTCTTGAGACACTACTGTATGAGTAGCGCTGTTTTAGATGCTGGGGATACAGAGATGTAGAAGATAAAAAAAGTAATGACTCTCAAGTTGTACATTGTAATAAGATAAGGCAAAAATAAACACACACATATGTGTACTTATGCATATAAGTATTTCAGTGTGTATGTGTGTATGTCTGTGTACGTACTGAGATCGGAATCTGCATCCGTGTCGCTGAATGGGGCTGGAGAAAAATACTCTGTGTGCTGACTTTTCTCACTTGGTATTTGTTTCCACTAACTTGAAGGGGACTCATTGATTGCTGTCTGGTGTTAATACCATACCTCCTTAGCCATTTGTTCTTCCACCTTTCTGGAAGACTATTTTACACCTCTTTTCTCTTCTCAATTCCTAACACAGTTTTCCTATCCTCACTTTTAACCAATGACCGTTCTTCCTATTTCATTGAGAAAACAGGGGCTCTCAGAAGAGACTATTAGCAAGGCACCACCAACACGTCCACTCACCTGTCAACCTCTGTTGTCAGTACAATTTGCCTGTTTCCAAAGCTGAAGTAGCCATGCTCCTATTTAATGCCAACCTTTCTACTCATGCCCTGAATTCCATCCCTACTTGCTTATTCCAAGACCTTACTTCCACAATTCTCCTTTCTTTCTCCTACATTTGCCCTCTACTGAGTCAATTTCTGCCATTAATCTTCCTCTTGACGTCACTTCCCCCACCAGCTACTGCCTCCTTTTTTTATTCTCTAAACCAAAATTCCCCAAAGGTATCGTCTATACTAATAATCTCTAATCCTTTCCCTTCAAAAAGTTTTCATTCTTACCTGATTTTTGTTTTTTATTAAGGCTTTACTTTTGTTTTTAGAGCAGCTTTAGGTCTATAACAACATTGAGAGGAAGTTAGAGATTCCCTGTATAATCTCTGCTGTCCAAATTTTTAAAATTGCTTAAAATTTAATATCTTTCTTATGACTTTAGAATTTTTTTATTGTGAAATAAATGCAAAACATCACCTAAAACGTGGATGAATAGCCTAATAAATTATTATAAAGAAAGTCTCATGAAAACCACTGAGATTAAGCAAGTGAATACTGCCAGCATCTCAGAAGCCTTTCATGTGCTTCTTTCCAATTACAACTCTGTCTCTTCTAATAGGTAATCACTCTTCTGATTTTTTATAACCATCTCTTCATTATATCTATCACAAGTCAAGGATGCATCCCTAAACCGTCGAGTTTCATTTTGTCTGTTTCTGAACTTTGTATAAACAGAATTATGCCAGGGGCGCCTGGGTGGCTCAGTTGGTTAAGCAGTCGACTCTTGATTTCAGCTCAGGTCATGATCTTGCCGCTGAGATCAAGCCCCACACAGGGCTCTGTGTTCATAGCGTGAAGCCTGGCTGGGATTGTGTCTCTCTGCCCCTTCCCCTGCTTATGCACGTGCTCTCTCTCTCTCTCTCTCTCTCTCAAAATAAATAAATGAACTTAAAAAAAATGGAATTATGGCATCTTTGCATTCATGGTATTCTTCGTGTCAGGCTTTGTTCACTCCACATTATGTTTGTGAGAGGTTACCTATATGTTGTGTGTCATAGTTTGCTTGCGTTCATTACTGTGTGTTTCATGAATGTACTGCAGTTTATGTTTCCATTCTATCATTGATGGGCATCTGGTTGGCTTTTTAGATTTGAGTTATTTTGAATAATGCTGTTGTGAACATTCTTAGTCTTTTGATTTTTGTGTGTGCACAGTTCAGAGGGATATGTAGTGGGAAGTGGAATTGCTGAGTCATAGACACACATGTTTTCAACTTTAACAAAAAACGTTACACTACATTCCATAAGGTGTTGATTTATATTCTCTCCATCTGTACGTGAGAGTTCCAATTGCTCCACATCCTTGAAAACACTTGGCATTTTTAGCCTTTTTAATTTTTGTCAGTCTAGTGGGCTTGTGGCCATAATCCATGTGTTTTTAATTTACATTTCTGTTATGACTCATAAGGATGAATACCTTTTCACATGGCTACTGGCTATTTGGATAGCCTCTTCTGTGAAGTACCCGTTAAAGTCTCTTGTCAATTTTTTTTTTTTCTATCCTGTTGCTGTCATTTCTTACTGATTTATGGAAGTCCTTTAAAAATTTTTTTTTAATATTTATTTATTTTGGGGAGACAGAGAGACAGAGTGTAAGCAGGGGAGGGGCAGAGAGAAAGGGAGACACAGAATCTGAAGCAGGCTTCAGGCTCTGAGCTGGCTTGAACCCACGAAGCATGGGATCATGACCTGGGCTGAAGTCGGATGCTTAACCACCCAGGAGCCCCTGGGAGTCCTTTATATATTCTGGATATTAGTTTTATGTCAGTTATATATGATGAAAATATATCTTCCCAATCCAACCTTGTCTTTTTATTTTGGTCTCTTTGATGAACAAAATATTCCAGATTTATTCATATTTCCTTTATAAGTAGAACTCTTATGTCCTATTAAAATTTTTCAACCCATGTTATGAGCTTATTCTCCATTATTTTAAAATTATTATTTATTTTAAATTTTATACTTACATCTTTACCCCATCAAAAAAATTATTTTTATGATGTGAGGCATGAGTTTTTTTTTTTTTTTTTTTCTTATATGAACATCCAATTATCTTCCCCTAGATACTCATCTGGCTAACTCCCTTACCTTCAAGTTTCTGCTTTCATGTGATCTCCTCCATGAGGCCAACCCTGACCATCCCAATTAAAATTATAACCTCCATTTGCCCCCAGACACAACTCCAGTCCAGAATGCTTTATTCCCTTATGATAAACCATGCAATTTATTGTTTATTGTCTGTCTCTCCTTTACAATATAAGCTCCATATAGAACAAAATTTTTGTCCACTTTTTTTTTACCACTATATCTCAAGTTTCTAGATGGTACCTAACACAGAGTAGGTGCTTTATCAATATTTGTTCAATAAATAAATAAATAAATAAATAATGGCAGGAAATACTTTATTCAACTCAAAACTTACACTGGTTCATCTGACTATATGATCGATTGTATTGGTCGTATCTAATATGTGAAATTTGAAAATACATGCATTTGAGTATGTGTGAAATTTTTACTGAAGCTTTTGATGTAATTCAAATACTTTAAGTAAATGGTTAAACTAGTACTTTAGTTAAATATTTATTATTATAATAATAATAAAGTAAAATAGTATTTAGTAAAATATTTTGGAAATCCAGATGTTACTGTGTGGAACTGCATTTGCTAGGTTTGTGTGGAATGTTCCTTCATTCAACAAATATTTACAGTGTAACCACGAGGCACCAAGTACTATGTTATGCTCTGGGGAACAAGCCTGAGGTAGTTGTTTCTTCAAAGAAGTTGCAGGTTACTAGGAACACACCAGGAACACAATTCATAAAACTAAGGCATTGAAATTTAACTGTATCTTTTGCCTTTCAGGTTAGATGGCTCTAAAAATATCAGGTTAGTTCTAGAGAAGTCTTGAAGGAACCATCAATAAGTTACTCCTACCTTTATCTTTAAGAGCTGAGAGTCAAGTAGTTATTCATATGCAATGTAGTTTTAATTCGAACCGGACTTTCTTCATCCCAAGATCATTTTAAACATCAAATAACAAAGGGATTTGAAAGCATTTTCGTAACCCACAGAGTTCTCTATAAGCAGGAATTTATTATAATTATTATTATTTATTCGAGGATCAAATGGTTAACTACTACATGTAATAATATTTTCTTCTTACAATTTGCCATTCCCTCTATCATTCTTTTTTGTTCTCTTTCTCTTTCATTCAAGGAGGGTAAAAAAAAAAAAAAAAAAAAAAATCATTTACAAGGTGACATGCTGTAACCAAGCCCAAGTTATGGGAATTTGAATTTCCAAAATGGACTTCAAAAAGTAATTTAAACAGTAGCTCTCTTAGTTCACTTAAAATACCCTTTAATGTACAAAAGTATTGGATTTGCACTTTTCCGAGAAAGAATGTATACATTTGCTTAACCCGGTGGACTGCTTACATTGAGGCCAATTTTAAAAAATTAAACAACAGATAAAAAACCTACTTTGTCTAATCTGAAAAACATCAGGCCATCATGGGCAGAATTTTGATTCCTTGATGCTACCACATTAGAAAGGAAAAACAAAGGTGGGGGAGGGTATGCATTCTGTGCATTAGGATAAATTGCACAATAAGTGCATGAAGTCTGGAGACCAATGGAAAGACTGTTTGACCTTTGGTGAATCATTCAGCCTCGTAAGGGTTTAGTTTCCTTATTTGTAAAATGGGGACAATCAAAGTGAACCACTTCTCAGGGTTCTCGTGAGGCTCAAGGGAGTCAAGACCAGTAAATTGCTTATAGCTGCATCTGGCGACTAGCACGTCGTTATTTCATTTCTGCTAAAAAGGAAACCTTTAATCTTAAAAAAAATCATTATTAGATTTTAAAAACCCGGTCATAGTAAATTCTTTTCTGAGTTTTGATTGTTAAATGGCATTTCTGTTGTTGGGGGAAAAAGGGGAGAGAATAGTTGCCTGTGATTATCCGAAGCTGAAAAGTTAAATAGCAGCCATCAATGCAATGCCCAGTTTTGAAGAGAAGCTGAAAATAGAAGTCAGCGTCTGGACACATTTGTTAACGTGTCCTCAGCATTTCCATGTAGATCCTATTATTTCTGCAAATTCCTTCATAATATTGCACTTTTTGTCATGATGAACACAACCTCTCTTATCTCAGAAGTGGGGTTTTCCAGCTGTTGGACTGAGGAAGCTCTATTCTTCTGAGTTTCATATGGAAGCCGTGATAAGAGAGACAACACTGCTGTAGTTTAAACTAGCTGCTCTGATGAAAAGCCTCCATTGTCAGGTGGTGTAACACCAATTGTTAGTTTTAATCAAAGTGAATCTAATAGCTTAATGAAATCATTGGCATTAGATGTTCCTGGTCCTTTAGCAAATTGCTGACCGCATTATAGGAATTTATTTTTCACGTATTAGAGTAATTACCCTGTAGAACACAGCAAACATATTTATCAAATTTTTGTTTTGTATTAAAGAGATTCTCTGTTCCTAATACATATGCTGTATGTAGCTGCTGGTAGGTGAGGAAAATACGATGTTTTAAGTTCTCTGTTGATGTAAGTCTTTGGCAAAATCTACGGTCGTACTGTTCCATTCTTCTACCTTGAGGGGAAAATATATTTTTGTTTCCTGATAGTTAGCTAATCCTGAGAATTCTTGACCAAATCACCTTCCATTTCAAATGTCAATTACATAAAATTATTGATAATTGATTGATCACTCTTTTTGCTCTTGCTCTGGCATCTCACCAACCATTCTTAGGAAAGTTCCTATAACCCTGCAATGTAAATTGTCTCCCAATAAGCCAGAAGCCGTCTAGTAGTCAAACTATAGGAGATTTTCAAATAATCATATAGGCATTAAAGACCTTAACGTTTTAGCACAATTTAAACTAATACTTATGTTTAATTAAAGCATTTTACCAAACTTTTGGTTATAACAAATGGTGGGTAGCCAACTTCATAGCTATTTCTTGTGCTACACAATTTAACCTTTATCAAAAGGCCATCATGTACTGGTCTCTAAGTTAATTACTGATTTTGAGTGTCAACTGTATGGAAGGAAATGTGTTTTCTTCATTTGTGTTATCATTGTCTTTCCAATAAGATTGTCAGTCCTTTATAACCAGCAAGAGGCCATTTATTATTTTTATTGCCTTCCTTTGAAAAAACACATGCTTATGAAATACATGATGATTGCATCAGTTATTTATTGTGGTGTAGCAACTTATCTCAAAATTTGTAAATTAAAAGGGCTATAATTTGTTGTTGTGTTCGTGGGTCAGGAATTCAGGAATGGCTTTGCTGGTCGTCCTGGTTCAGATTTCTCATAAGGTTTCAGATGAAAGTATGCTGGGTTCCAGTGATCCTTGACTGGGACTGAATAATTTGTTTCCAAGGTGGCTCACTCACATGATTGGCAAGTTGGCACTGGCTGTTGGTTGTATGTCTCAGCTCCTCTCCATCTGAGACACTCACAGGATGTTTAAATTCCTTCATGGCATGATGGCTATCTTCCCCTAAAGGGGGAGACCTAAGAGACTAAGGGAAGCTTTAATGTCTGAAAGATATAGTCTTGGAAAGTACACACTGTCGTTTCTGTGACTGGTCATAGCCAGTCCTGATTCAGTGTTGTAGAAGACTAAATAAAGGCATAAGTACCAAGAAGTAGAGATAATTAGGGGCCCCCTTGAGAGCTGGCTACCACACTGATTGATAGAGTTGTCTCAAAGACTCACATGTCTGATGACAACTTTTTACTTAACTCTCACTGAACATCCTTTATCACAAAACATCAATTCAGATGAAGATATCAGGAAAAAAAAAGTATTATTTTTTTATCGGGGATAATTGGCATCTAACCTTGTGTAAGTTTAAGGTGTACAAAGTGCTGGTTTGATGCATTTACGTACTGCACTAGTTTACCACCATAGCGTTAGCTAACACGTTTATCGTGTCACATAATTATTTTTTCAGTGACAACAACACTCAGCTACTTATTTTGTTATTTGTAAGAGAAAGTTCAACCCATATTGGCTTAACCAAAGGGGAAACTGTTGGTTTACATAAAGAGAAAGACCAGGAATATGGTGGACTTATTCTAGGCACTCAACGTTATTGAGGACCTACTATTTTCAGTCTTGTCGCAGTGTCTTCATCCTAAACTGGGCTTCTTTCATAGTGGCAGAATGGCTGCCAAATGCTCCTAGAATTTTCATTTGTGTCCAAGTCCATTAGTATAGTAGTATTCTGAATGGACCATCACTATGAGAAGGGGGAAGGGATTATTCCAATTGCATAGGTTATTTAAGACCTGCGTGAAGAGCAAGGCTGTTACATGGTGAGGAAAGGATGGAAGAAATGTAGGGAACCACAGTGCATGGTACATGGACAATATTTATTTATGTTTATTATGGTTATCAGCTCTGACCTCACTTAAACAGATATACATATTCTCCCCCAAATAGGAACAATTTGTACCATTCTTCTCTTCTTTCTGAAAATCCAAACAGGCCTCTACCACATAGGAGTGTCAAAGAGTTAATAAGATAAGGCACATCAATCCCTAAGAGTGGATCCTCGTACATGGTAAGCTCAGTTGGTGTCAGCTATTTGCATATGGAGATTTTTGCCACCATTTCACATGAAAGATACCAGATTGCAGGTCAAGGTTCAAAGTTTTTGAAATTCTGGTTGGCCCTGGAAAGCTTCTTGGCATGATCAAGTTTTCATTGGTGGGGATTGGGTGCTGTAGAGCAGAGTGGTGGGATTTAATATATAATATTGGCAAAGAGTAAGCCAATAGCTTGGCTATTATTGTTACCACTTCCTAGCTGTGTGATCTTGAGCAACTTAACTTATTTCTTGTGTTGGTTATCTATTGATGAATAACAAATTACCCCCAACTTAGTGGCTTAAAACAACATGCATTTCTTATTTCACAGTTTCTGTGGGTCAGGAGTTTTGGCATGCTTTAACTGGGTTTTTTCTTAGCGCTTCACAAGGCTGCAACGAAGGTTTAAGTTGGGATTGGTTTCTCATAAGAAGCTCAACTGGGAAAGGACCTAATTCTAACCTTCCTCAGATCATTTGCAGTATTTCCTGCAGGTGTAGGATTCATGGCAACTTGCTTCTTCAAAGTCACCAATAGAGTGAGTCTGTTAGCAAGATGGAGTCTTATATAATGTATTGTAATCATGGGAGTGATTCATCACCTCTGACATATCCTGTTGGTTAGAAAGCAAGTCACAGATCCTGCTCATACTGAAGAGGAAGGAATGACACAGGGCATATAGGGCATGGACACCAGGAAGCGAGGAACATGAGTTCACCTTAAAGTCTGTCCAGCACAGTCTCGAAGCTTTCATTTCTTCATCTGTGTAACAGGTATAAATAGTGCCAACCATGTGCAATAATCTATATAAGGCACTTAATGGCAGCTTATATATTGGTACCATCTACTTGTTGCTCATTTGTGAAGGTAAAAATGACTAATTAGCCAGAATGAGCTATTGAAAATTGGGGCTACTTGAATGTAATTTATCTTCATTGTCCCTGTTGCAAGATCCTTAAGTTTATTGTATTTCTCCTTCCATTCTGTGAAACTTTCCAACACTGTTGTTATTTCTGAAGCCATAAATCCATTTCTCGTGCTTCAATGGGGTGGGCTTGAATTTCATTTCCTTAGAATCAGATTTTCTGATTAAAAATCTGGTAAAAACAGATTTTGATAAATTAATTTGCGAAAATGGGTAAAAGCCAGAGAAAAATTCTTCCCCTGTCCATTTACCACCTCCTCCCCCCAAATAGGAAGCATATTTTAATCAGTGCCTCATAATGAAATACACATTTTTCAGACAGAATTTAACAATTCACCAAGAGCTCTAACACACTATAGTTTAGGAAACTGAGCCTTTGAGAAGCTGAGTAATCTCTCTTGACTCTGAATCCAGACTCTGAATCCACTTATGCAACTATATTTCTCAAACACTCAATGGGGACTCTCAGAACTACTTCCCAAACTGCATTCTAAATGGTGTCTATTGCAGGTACATCCCTACATTTATTGTAACATTAAAAACATTAGTCTACTGGTAATATTTTGGGCCATGGAAAAAAAAATATCAGGAAACTTCCTGGTAGGTGGGTAATTCAGAAGCAAGCTTTCTCAGCAAATTTAAATTTTACTTATAGGCAGAATCATTACATTGACTCCCAAGCCCAGACTAGTTTGGGTTAAAAAGGAAGCTAATTAGTTTTATTCATAAGCATGAATAATCTGCATTGAAATTTTTTTACTTAAAAACTGTATTAAAAGCATGATGTTGTTTTAGACTAGACAATTACGCCATAATCAACCATAAACAACCATAAAGCTGGACAAAACATATGAATCATTGGGTTTGAAGCTGAGATTATGTAAACTGAGATTATGTGTCCCCAGCAGGCTGGCACACTACAAAAAAAATAGAAAGGATGTGCTTCAAGGTAAAGTAAAATGACACCGGATGGAAAGTTGGATCTGCAGGTAGGAAGGAAAGAACCAAAAATGGGAAAAAATATTTTAACATCTTGTTTTCTTTCTAATGAGTTCCCTAAAAATTAATGGCTACTTAATGCAAAATTAAGAGAGAAAGTAGGGTTAAATCATATGTAGAAATAAAGAAATAACAATAATGGCACAAGGAAAAGCAAAAGATTATTCCATTTGTGAAGTGGGAACTATGATGGATAAAATGGGAAGTTTGTCAGTAGTGATGTGAAAAATGGTAAGTGTGAATTATTAGGTATGAAGTGTGAGGTACATTGACTCTGAATAGACTTTGATAAGTTACAGATAGGTATTATAAATGCTACAGCACTAATTACAAATAAAAGAAGTGTGTCTAGTAAGCCAATAGAGGGCATAAAATAGAATAATAAGATATATCCAATTAATCTAAAAGAAGGCACCCAAGAGGAAAACAGAAACAAACAATAGGTGAGACAAATAGAAAAATAATTGCAAGAATATAAACTTAAACCTAATCGTATCTATTACTACATTAAATACAAGCCGTTAAAATGTTCTAATTAAAAGTGGAGGTTTTCAGAAAGGATAAAAATGATATAGCTGTATTCTGTCTATAAGATATGTACTTTAAATGTAAATATATATATATATATATATATATATATATATATATATATACACACACACACATACATACATATACACATACATAGTTTAAAAGTGACAAGATAGGAAAAAGATACACTATGGAAATACTAATCAAAAGAAAGCTATGGTGGGTGTACTAATGTTAGACAATGCAGACATAAGGACAAGAAATGTTATTATAGATAAACAGGGACATTTTATAATGATTAAAGGGGCAATGAATCAGAAAGACGTAACAATCCTAAAGATGTATGCATCTAATAACAGAACTTTAAAATTCATGAGGCAAAAATTGGCAGAGGCAAAGGGAGAAATAAACAAATCCATAATAATAGTTGGAAATTTTAACAACCTTCTCTCATTAAGATGAAACCAGTAGGAAAAATATCAGTAAGGCTGTAGAAGAGCTCACCAACACTATCAACCAAATTAATTGACATTTATAGAACACTATATTTAACAACTACAGAAGAAACATTCATTTCAAATTAACATAGAATGTTCATCAAAATATAACACATGTTGGGCCACAAACTAAGTCAATAAATTTTAAAAGATTGAAATCTTTTGGCACTTGATGTTAGACCACAACAGAATTAAATTTAAAACCAATAAAAATAAGATCAAAAACTCCAAATATTTGGAAATTAAATGACATGTTTCTAAATAGTCTATGGCTGGCAGAAGAAATCAGAAGGAAAATAGAAAAATATTTTCAGCTGACTACTAGTGAAAACATCAGATTTGTGTTAAGAATTCAAGCAGTTTAAGAAGGAAATTTGAAGTATTAAATATCTATATTTGAAGCAAAGAAAATTTTAAATCAATGGCCTTATTTTATACTTTGAGAAGTGAGGGGAAAAAAAGGGAAAATGCAATCCATAATAAGTGGATGAAAAAATAACAGAGATCAATGAGTTAGAAGAGGCAAATAATAGAGAAGATGAACAAAGCCAAGAGTTTGTTCTTTCAAAGGATTACTACAATTGAGAAACACCTGATTAGAACCATCAAGCCAAGAAGGAATAAAATACAAATTAGCAAAACCACAAATTAAAATGGGAGTGTCACTACAGATTCTAAAGACATTAAAAGGAATTTAAGGAACAGTATGAACAATGCCAATAAACTCAATAACTTCAATGAGATGACCACTTGCCTTGAAAAATACTTTTTACCTCAAATGACACAAGAGGAAGTAGAAAAATCTGAATAACACTTTATTTAACTTTTTGAGGGACCACGGGTGGCTCAGTCAGTTAAGCATCTGACTCGGGACTTCAGCTCAGGTCACCATTTCGCAGTTTGTGAGTTCCAGCCCTGCGATGGGCTCTGGGCTGACAGCTCAGAGCCTGAAGCCTGCTTTGGATTCTGTGTCTCCCTCTCTCTCTCTGCCTTTCCCGCATTGGCTCTTGATCTCGCAAAATAAGTTAACATTAAAAAAATAATAATAATAAAATTTTGAATACATAATAAGAAATTTAACCCTAAGGAAAATTTGGCAAATGCTATGGTAAATGCTATGAAGCACTTCCTGAATAAATAATAACAATTTTTACAAAAAAGTTTCAGAAAATAGTTGTGGGTTGAATCCTTTCCAATAAATTCTGTGAGACAAGCATAACCCTAATACCCAAATCTGACAACTATATTATTAAAAGAAAAGTGCATACATACCCATCTCATTCACAAACATTCCCAAATATCAAAATGAAAATAGTAATATATTTAAAAAGGGTAATACATTACAAACAAGTGGTATTCATCCCAGGAATGTAAGGTTGTTTTAAACATTAAAAAGAAAATCATTTGATGGGGCGCCAGGGTGACTCGGTTGAGCGACCAACTTCGGCTCAGGTCATGATCTCACGGCTAGTGGGTTTGAGCCCTGCG
The DNA here is from genome assembly GCF_018350215.1 of Panthera leo. Taxonomy (NCBI): domain Eukaryota; kingdom Metazoa; phylum Chordata; class Mammalia; order Carnivora; family Felidae; genus Panthera; species Panthera leo. Next base: position 186,484,230 of record NC_056682.1, on the reverse strand, counting down.
TCGGGCTCTGTGCGGATAGCTCAGAGCCTGGAGCCTGCTTCAGATTCTGTGTCTCCCTCTCTCTCTGCCCCTCTCCTGCCCATATGCTACCTCTCTCTATCAAAAATAAATAAAGATTAAAAAAAAAGAAAAAGAAAAAAGGAAATCATTTGGGGTGCCTGGGTGGCTCAATTGGTTAAATGTGTGACTCCTGGTTTTGGCTCAGGGCATGATCTCACAATTTATGAGATCAAGTCCTGAGTTGGGCTCTGCACTGACGGAATGAAGCTTGCTTGGGATTCTCTCTCTCCCCCTCTCTGCTCCTGCCCCATTTGTGTGCTCTTTCTCTCTCAAAATAATAAAAATTGTAAAAAAAGAAAATCAATCCGTATCATTCCCAATATTAACAGAAAAAATGAAATAATCGTATCTACAGTTGCACAAATAGCAATTGATAAAATTCGACTCCTATTCATATTAAAAAAACCTCAGCCAACTAAGAATAGAAGAAAGTTTCCTGATTTGATAATGAGCACTTGTGAAATTCTAAACTGACATTATGCTTAATGATACAAACAGAATAATTTCCTCCTTAACAGTGAGAACAAGGCCAAGTCTGGTCTACCCAATTCTATTCAATATAAAACTTGAGATCCTCACCAATATAACAAGAAAAAAAAAAAAGGGAGTGTGCATTAACAGATTGGTAAGGAAGATGTAAATTTGCCTGGAATGGCCAGCAAACCCTGTGCCAATGGATGAAAGATTACCCCACACTTTGCTAGGAAAGAGAGGAGAAGGCATGGGGGTCAAGTTTCTAAGACAAAGAGCCCGTCGCCTCACTTGTATTCTCACGTATTGAGTGTTAGGCCAATCACAAATCTCAGTTGGCTTGTTGTGTACAGAGGGCATATAACATTGTGGGCATGCAAAACCACAGGGTGCATGACTTAAAGGTGAAAAATCACCAGAGACTAATCAAGTCAGAGATGTACAGCAAGGGTCTGTGTGTCCTATTGTTTTGCTTAACTTTATGTAAAATGTATAGATAACAGAGGTCCTGTTATCTAGGTCCTGTTATCAAGGACTGCAGAAACTCCTGGGAGTGCCGCCTGTCTCAGGCGCATTCTGCAGTCGGGTGGATAGGCAGGCCTCTGGCATTCCAAGAGACCCACGCCCCTCCCAAGCTTAACTGCAACCCACCAGAAATCTCTGTGTTACATTTTAGCTAGCCAACATTGTGTATAATCTCCTCATCCTCAGTAACAACCCCAACGTAAACTTTATAGACTATATGAAGAAAAAGAAAAATACTGGGAAATCTTAGGTAATCTACAAAATATCTTCTGGAATTGGTAAACAAATTTAGCAAGGTTTAGAGTATAAGATTTGGGGTGCCTGGGAGGCTCAGTCGGTTATGCTTCCGACTTTGGCTCGGGTCATGATTTCACAGCTCGTGAGTTTAAGCCCTGTGTTGGGCTTTGTACTGACAGCTCAGAGCCTGGAGCAGCCTGTTTCAGATTCTGTGTCTCCCTCTATTTCTGCTTCTCCCCCACTCATGCTCTGTCTCTCTTTCTGTCTCAAAAATAAAAACATTAAAAAAAATTTTTAAAAAGAATATAAGATTTATAACAAAATCAATCATTTATCTATTATATTTTTAAAATAAAATAACAATAAAACAGCAATAACAATAACATCAAAATACCTAGAAATGAATGTAACAAAAGGCACACAAGGGTAATACACTGAAATTGCAATGAATAAAAATAATTATTATTATATTATAGAATCATTCTCCATTACAGAAGGGAGAGGGTTACCATATTCATGGATTAGAAGACTATTACAGATGTCAATTCTTCCTAAATTAAACTCTAAATGTAATCCAATCCCCATAAAAATCCCATGAGCTTTCCCAATAGATATTATTAGGCTGATTCTACAATTTGTATCAAGAAGCTAAACTGTAACACTTCTAGGAGAACATGCAGAAGAGAATCTTCATAACATTGGAGTAGGCAAATATTTCTTGGATAGTTACATAAAAAGCACCAGCCATAAGACATAAATAAGGCTTAATCTATACAAAACCTGTTCTTTGAAAAGCAGTATTAAGAATAAAAATTAAGGTGTAGACTGGGGGGAAAATAATCACTGTGTATAATTCTGAAGAAGGAATTTTATCAAGAATGTATAAAAACTTTAATAACTCAAGAGGCTAACAAATCAATTAAAATGAGTAAAAGACTTGAGTGAACACTTCACAAAAGAAGGTGTACAAGTAGCCAGTGAACTCGGGAAAAGTTCCTGAACATTATTGGGCATCAGAAAATGCAAATTGGTTTAACATTAGGAGATAGCATTTCACATCCATTAGAAAGGCTACAATTAAGAGACTGTTAAAAACTGAGAACAAACTGAGGGTTGATGGGGGGTGGGAGGGAGGGGAGGGTGGGTGATGGGTATTGAGGAGGGCACCTTTTGGGATGAGCACCGGGTGTTGTATGGAAACCAATTTGACAATAAACTTCATATATTGAAAAAAAAAAAAAAAAAAAGAAAGGCTACAATTGCCAAAAGACAAGGAGATCAAGTGTTGACAACGATGCAAAGCAAATGGAATTCTCATATTTTGTTGATGAGATTGTGAAATAGTACCGGAAAACTGGAGAACAGTTTCCAATCTTTATAAAACAAAGAATAAGGTTATCCTGTGACCAATTCCACTCTTATATATTTCTTTAAGAGCATTGAAAGCAGATGCCCGCAAAAAGACTTATGCACACCTGTTCACAGTACTTTTATTCACAGTTGTCAAAATTGGAGATGACTCATATTCATCAACAGGTAAATGCATAAACAAATTGTCTCACAGCACAACGAAATACTCTCCAGAAGTACATAGGAATAAATTAGATGCAACGATCAACCTCAGAAGGGACATACCCCCCCTCTATCTTATTCTATTGGCCACACCAGGTGACCTTGTTACATGTGAGGAAGCTACACATAGGAGGATGAAGATTGTGAAGACCAGAGGGCCAGGATCATCTGGGCATTTGGCTGCCACAGGTGTTTTCATGAAATGGGTTTCTGGTGGATATCTGGTGGTCAACTAGTATATAGGGTATTTGAAGTGAGATGTATCAGTGGGACTGGAAAGAAAAGTTGTGGTCAGATTATGATAGGAAATTTGACTTGTATGTAGCAGGAATGAAACCAGCGTTGTCCAAAATAAATTGTAAAAGAAACTCATCTGAGGCAATGAGACTGTAAATAATGTTGGGTAAAACTCTTTCAAAAGGATTTAGTTTTGGAAGCAAGACTAGGAAACACACGGTCCTCTTGTGTCCAAAGGTATCCAATTGGCTTGACTCATTGCTGTATGTCTGTTGATGTTGATAGATAATTTGCAAATTGTGTTGTCAACACAACATTTAATCTGCTCTGAGCGGCTCATAAACAACACTTTGATTAATTCTTTCAGTCCGTGTCTTCTGGACAAGATTTACAGAGCTCTGCTTATTTGGATGAAAAATAGAGAGAGATACAAGCTGTCAGTATAAGGGGAAGGGGGACAGGAGGGCTTCCTTTTCTCTTTTTTGGTTGCATTTAAGAAGGGTTTTTAGTCAGGATTTTAAATGTTTGATTCCACAAGGGAAGGATTTCTCAATGGAACCCAGCAACTGGCACGAGGCAAGGTTTCACGTCAAAGTGGAATAAGTCAGGACGGACAAAGGCAGCTTGGCAGTGGAACACTGTAGAGAGGAAAGAGTCAGTCAAGCCTAAGGCAGGAGATGACTTTCTGAGTTAGCCAATTAGTTCCAGAAACCTGTTGGACAATTACAACTCAGAGAGCTTGCCATCCACGTTCTCTGTGGAATACGGAAATATTGTATTGAATAGAATTCTGTTCAATAAGCACATTTTAAAAAAGGATTAGAATTTTAACAAAGGCTTTCAGTAACATGAAATATACATGCATGATTATTGAGCAATTCTGTGTGCATGTGGACATATGTGTGTGAGAGAAAGAGACAGAGGGAGAGAGAAATGAGAGCAATGGATTCTATTTTTGTCCTTCTCTTGTATTATTATATGCCAGCCCCCCCGCCAAGCCTCCCAAATCTGTTTAGCTGAGTGATTTCTATTAATTTTGGCTTTGAAATAATTTTCCACTGAAGCATGCCTTTTAATCAGCATCTCTCTACCTTTGTTGATTTATCCCAGCCAAGAGAAGAGAATAGAGTTCTAAAACAGTTTATGGCATACTCTTACATCACTGTGAAACATGCTGATCATCCAGCAATTTAGGCAGAGAGACCTGGAAATGAAGATCATTTGGAATAAGGTCCTTTCACAGCAATTACGACACAAGATGTACAGACAGTCTGCAGCTGATAGGGAAAAAAAGATCCGAGAAAATAGCTATCTAATAATTTCAGGACTATTGGAAATGTAAATAACTTAACACCACAATTCCTCCTTGAATTTGTCCCCCTTTATGCCTGTCTCCTCTCAAAGGGATAAGTATGATTTTTATGAGCTGCATTTTGGAATGCACACATTTCTAGCGATCATGCCAAGTGTTTCTTTTGTTGTTCACATCTGCATCTTTCGATATGATGAAGAGTCAACAAGAAAGTAGATTTGGTTTTGTTCCTTTGACAAATAAAGTTCACTTTGGGACACAATTGGAAAAAGACAAACATTACATCCATGCCAGAAAACCAAAGCTGAATTTTCCATTCATGGCAGTTAGACGTTGTAAGTTGTATGCAAGGCCCTTGGAAATATTAACCCAGATTCAGAAATTAGTAATTATATTGACCTTGACATCTGTCCTCATTACCTCGTTCCCAGCTCACACAATTAGTTTAGCTGAGAATGTCATCAAAACCCTGTGTTTTAGATCTATTTCTAGTAAGGAACTCCTTCAAATCATTGCCCCATGAAAATTACAACATTAAGGACACAAAGGTATACGTGTATCTAATTGCAGTAATTGTGTTGAGAAGGAATTCACCTAAATCTCCTTTAGGGGCTTCATTCTGTTTGATGGCCTCCATGTACTCCCTTAAAACTGGAATGATTTCAAAGCATCGTCATACAAAGGATTATCAGAAATTATTATATAGGAAAAGAGAAAAGGGCGAAAGAGAACAATTTGAGAGGTTCACATTGGGAAACAAACTTCAGTCTTTTAATGGGAACATGGCAGAGGCTGACTAAAGAAAGCCCCGTGATTCTGGAATTCTCTGTGTTCTCTACTCACTCCCTCTCTTACTCCCTGGACCACAATTTGTTGGAAGCATTATTGTTGTATAAGCAATATGCTGACAGATTTTAAATGTAACACTACCCTCCTGAAAAATGAGGGAGTCACGTACTCCTACAAAGAGGAAAATACCTAGTGATTTTCATCTTCTGAAAATAGCAATAGTCTATTGGGTTTATTTCATGATTATAAAAGCCTAATGATCTATGATAGCTGAAAGAAAATGTGATTTATTAAGGTCTCTCTTAGACAGAAGATAAACCCATAATGTGCAGACAAACATTTTTTTTAAAGAAGTGTGCTAAAAAGAAAATAGTCAACAGCTTGCTTACTCTGTAGCTCCAAAAAGTGATGATTTGAGGCTGTGAAATATCAGAGTTGATGAATGGTAGAAGCAAAATTATAACTGTTGTTCTATGGTGAGATAAACTTTCACCTCCGTGAAGAAAATATAGATTACTGAAACTGATTGCAAGCAATCAGCACTGTATATTCTTCTTCCCTAACTGAGCAATGTTTGAATTTGTGCCTTTCAGACAAATGCATTAATAACATTTAGCCACTAGGTATTTGTGGAGGAAATTGGAAATTGTTTTTAATTTGTTGGTTTGGTGAAGCGATAATATATTGAGCCATAAGGGAAGGGGTAAAAAAAAATGCTATTGGTATATGACTTCTATTTGCATATGTAAATATATTAATACACACAGAGCCATGTTGTTCTCATAAACTCTGCCATACAAAGAGAAGGGTTAATAGACAGGGAGATTGAAAAAAACTGCATGACCATGTTGTGAAATATGGATTTAACACATAACTCATTGGAGGCCCCAATGAGTTATGGGCCTCATTTGCTGCATATTACAGACTTCTTTTTCCCCCATATTCCTTTTCAACAAGGCATATGGCTTAAATTAGTTTCATATTGGGTTTGCTGGGATCTTTCATGGACTGTTTTCTGCGACAAACTGTAATATTCCTGCTCTTTTAATTCTATACTCAGATGCTATTAAGTATAGTTCTTTAATTACCATGTGAGGCAATGCCTCAGGAACATATTCTGTAATAGCCACAGCGGAGGAAGAGTTTGAATCAAGAATTCATATTCAGTTGATAAACTTAAAGAAGCTGCAAATTCCTTATGGATGAAGGCAAATGGGTAAAAGACAGTGTTAGTTGGGGGTGGGGGCAGGAGCAGTTTGGGATGAAAACATTCAGACACACCTTCAGCTGAGTCGGGAAAGGAGACTCTTTGATAGGTAACAACATCCTGAAGGGTTAAGAATATTAAAGGACCCCATTTCCCATAACTTAGCTCATAAATCATATTTTCAGGTACTTTACATGATTTATGAGAGGCTGGCTGTCTGCATGATCAGTAAGTTGCATTAAAATGGCAATTGGTACTTCCAAAACAGAGCCTTATGATAAGAATCCAAATCTCAGAGAAGGCGAATCTCAGCCCACAAGTCAGCTGAGAGCGGGGGTGGAAAGCAAGTATCTATAGTTCATGCTCCATCTCTGAAATTCAAGATGTAAAATCAAAATATTAAGTGGGAAAAAGGCTGGGCTAGAATAATAACACTTGGGTTTTGGGTTTTTTCTCACCACTGTAAGCTTGATTAAGTAGTTTATTTTCTTTGGGATTCAGTTGTTTAGTAAAATAAAGGATTCAGGGCCTTCCTGTCCCTAAAATACATGTTGCATTGTAGATGTATAAATTACATATTCCTATTGTATGTATATATTTACATATTATTTATTGGCCTATTTGTATTATTTATCTATATATCTATAATATATATTATGTGATATGTATGTGTATGTAAGTGTGTGCATATGTATACATATATATATCAAATATCTCTCTCTATATCTATACATATATACACACATATATACGAGTTTTCTACATGTGTGTATATAGGTATGGTGTTTCTTTAAAAATATGTGAAAGGAGCTGAAGCAAATATATATATATATATATATATATATATATATATATATATATTTCTTGATGTATACATACATATGTAAGAAATATATATGTGTTATATATATGTATGAAATAACGTACATATTAGGAAAACTGGTCACTTATGTAATATCATCAACTTAGTAGTTCTTGTTACCTAATATATCCTATAATTCTGAATATTATAAACACTGACTTCTAAAAATGTTATATTTATGAATGGGATTATAAAGTATAATCAAACAATCTATTCAATATTATAGTTGTGTAAAGGTACTATGTTTTCCTTTAGAATAAAAATTTATAGGAAATTGCTACTTGACATTTATCATGGGTAAATGGAAGGTCAAAAAAGAAGTACATAAAATGTGTCTTGTTAGTTTGTGTTTAGTGAGGATAAATTCCATTTCAAGAGTAAATTAAAATTCATAGTTTTGTTATTAGACTTTTATTCTAATGCAACTCCTCCAAATTTGGATTTTGTACTGGAGGGCTGACTGTTAAGTATTTTGAAGCTTCCTTGACAGGAGCAAATTCAGCATAGATTGATCTCTTTGCAAAAGGCCCTGCAACCAATATGATTATCTCAAAGTTGTATTTTCTTGAACATACCAGACAGGAGTAAGCCTCAACGGGTCACAGATTAACTGAGAAGTAGAAAATTTATGAGCTCAGAATTATTTGACACATTGGGTCGCCATATAATTATGAAACCTAAACTTTTTGTTATTAACAGAAATTTAGATACAGGTTTTCCCCTAATAAACTGTCTGTTGTCCTTGTATGTCAAGAAAGCTGCTGACCTCTGGTGCCCCTACTTCAAGCTCTTAATCAGCCACCCTTAGATCAGTATTCCTTCAGATTTGGTCATTTGGGCTTGAATTAGTCACTTCGTGCTGCTAAAACAAAAACACCATAGACTGGGTGGCTTAAATAATAGAAATTGTGTTTCCACAATTTTGGAGGCTAAGTCCAAGATCAACCAATAAGTTCAGTTCTTAATTTCTGGAGGGACACCTTCTCAACAATATATGTATCCTACACAGTGGAGAGGGAGAGATGGAAAGTGAGTTCTCCTTTGTCTTTTACTGTCTTTTACTAATCTCATTCATTAGGGCTGTACCCTCATGACCTAATTCCCTCCTAATTTCCAAATATCTTTGCATTGGGGATTAGCATATGCATTTTGAGGGAAAATAAACTTTCTGTCCATAGCAGGTTGCTGTCCCCTTCCTGTGGGGACACCAACTCTACTATTCAATTAGGCTCCCTCGCTTCCTTACCCTCTGCTCTCAGTTTCAGTCACTTTCAGCCAAGGGTTTTCTCATGTGCCTTGGGCTGAGGATCTTGTTGGCTGAAATGTTCATCATGTTCATGTCTTTGGCTCAAGCGTGCTCACCATCACTTTTTTCTATTAGAGGCCTGGGCAGCACAATTGGGAGCCAAATGTGAGTTTTCTACATGAAACCAGGAGCTATTAAATAAAAAAATATGTAATTGTTTTCATACGTAGAGTGCTATTTTTGGAGTTAGTAAGTAGAACTTATTGAATTCATTTAATGAAAGTTTTTTACACAGTGCATACTGTATTAAAGCATCCAGAATAAGAAATATAATAAATCAGAGGCTGACAGAACACATACAAAAAAGAGATGAGTTATAAGTCCCTCAGGTCTTTCAAGCCTTTGGTATTTTCCAAAGTCTAGTTCATCAATGGGCTAGATCTTGTGTGTGTGTGTGTGTGTGTGTGTGTGTGTGTGTGTAAAGTCTGGAAGTAAAACTCCAAATGATCAATGTTTATCTGAATTGCAGAGGAAGGGTGAGAGGGGAAAGAAGTATAAAATACTACATTTGCTTTTTAACCAATATACTTTTATATTGTTGGATTTAAAAACCAAGAATGTATTTGCACATTGCATGTTAAACTTAACAATATACATATAGAATATAGTGATATTCTGTGCAGAATAAGTGATCTGGGCAGATTATCTTATGATAAATTTTTAATATTAATTTTACGCTGATTAATTTGTATTTAAATAGAACTGTTCTTTATGAACCCTGTGTTTAAATAATTGTAATTTGGGGAATAAATTCAAAATGTATCAATATAGATAATTGAACGTTCAAAGCTGGCTGGCTTTTCATGCTGGCTATCAGGGTTTAGCTGAGTGCTGTTTTGGAGACAAGATGTATTCATCTGACTTCCATTCAAGTCCTGTCTGGTCATGTGGGACACACAAAGAAGTTCTTTGAATCTTTAGTTTTCATAATGAGGTGGGATGGGACTTAATGCTGGTTTTTGTGTGTGTTTTAATTTAAAAAAAGAGAAATGGGTATAAATATCATTTCTTGCAGGTGCTTTCAATGCCCTACCTATATCTTCCTGGCCCTTACCATTTGCATTAGTTACAGTTCTCTAGAGAATATATATATGTATATATGTATACACATATATGTATTTATATATTATGAATATATACAATTTATTATATACTTTATGTTATCAAAATAATTATATATTATATGTACATATGTATATGTGTATACATATATATTCATATTTATATATTATGAATATATACAATTTATTATATACTTTATATTATCAAAATAATTATATATTATATTCACAGATACTATGTGGTATAGTATATAATATATATATTTTCAGGATCTATCTATCTATATATATATCTATGTATCTGTAGTTCTAGATCTAGATAGGAAAGAGACAGAAGTTGATTGATTTGAAGAAATTGTCTCATGCAGTTGTGAGGCATCTAAAATCCACAGGGCAGGCTCGCAGGTTGGAAACTCAGGTAGGATTTGACACTTCAGTCTTGAGGCAAAATTTCTTCTCTGGGGAGCCTCAGTTTTGGCTTCAGCTTAAGGCCTTCAACTGGTTGGATGAGGCCCAACTACATTTTTGAGAGTAATCTCTTAAAGTCAGCTGATTGTAGACTTTAGCCACAAGAACAAATTACCTTCATAGCATCTAAATTAGTGCTTGGTGAAAATACTGGATACTCTAATCTAGCAAAATGGACACCTAACACCATCACAGCATTTCAATGTCCAACTGTAAGTGTGTGCAAATCTTTTCTAAGTGCTTCTTATGACCTATAGACTGCTCCGTGTATGTGGTTAGAGTTTTGGAGAATCAGCACTCCAAGAAACCCCTCTCATTCTATGGCTGATGGGAGTTGATGTATAATCAACTTATCCATGGAGAATACGTTCCAACAAGAATCTTAGTGGATGTCTGGAACTGTGAATAGTACTGAACCTTAATATATACTATATATATTTTTATACATACATACCTATGATCAAGTTTAATTTATAAATAGACACAGCCTGAGAGTAATAACTAATAATAAAATAGAACAATTATAATGGATTGTAATAAAAGTTATATGAATGTAATCTCTCTCTCTCTCAAATTATCTTATACTGTACTCACCCTTCTTGTGTTGATGGGAGGATGACAATACACCCACGTGAAGAGATGAAGAGAAGTGAATGACACAGGCACTGAGAGGTAGTATTAGGCTGCTATTGACCTTCTGACTATACCTCAGAAGGAGGAGCGCCTGCTTCTGGGCCATGGTTGACCGCGTGTAACTGAAACCACGTAAGCAAAACTGCAGATCAAGGGACACTACCCTCAGCTGCCTTGCATAACTCTGAGGCATATGTTTGTCCTCTGCTAGTGTTTCATAAGACCGCCTCTCAAATAAATGGCTTCCAACTCAATCTCACCAATGTCTCTTTCTGGAATAAGCAAAACTAGCACAGTGGGATCATTTTAATGGTGAGAATATAATGGAATAATTTCTTGAAACCTAGGGTGGGGGAATTGCTAGTTAGAAAACAGATCTGTATTAATGGTTCTGTTTTTTGTTTTTGTTTTTTGTTGTTTTTATCAGTAAAAAGAACTCTTTTTCACGTAAAAACTCTTCTTCAATATCTTCAAAAGAGTAGCTACATATTTTGTATTTACTGAATAAGGAAATACAAATCCACACCTAGCTTTGAGAATACTTCATAATAATTTTTTTTGGTTATTTTCTTTCCTAGAAAGGTTGAGGTTTTTGAGGTGTCTGGGTGGCTCAGTCAATTAAATGCCAGAATCCTGGTTTTGGCTTAGGTCATAATTTCACAGTTCATGAGATCGAGCCCTGAGTCAGTCTCTGTGCTGACAGTGTGGATTCTCTCTCTCCCTCTCTCTCTGCCCCTCCCCCTAGGGTAGGTAGGATTCAAGAATCTAACTGTACACACACGCACACATACACACACACACACTCGTATATGTGTATAATAGGTTTTATAATTTTTAACAAATATTTGTCTTAGCATTTCAAATATACAAATTGTTCTGTATAACAGCTTCTTAAAATGAATTGCTTATCAAAAGAGAATGCATTTTACACATTTGCAAAATAAGATATTGTTAAATTTCCCTCCCGAAATTCCATATATCTCAATATTGAGAATGCTCTCAACACTCTAACCAACATGGGAAATTAACAATTTTTTAAATTGTTTTTTTTTATTAAAATTTTTGTTAATTGGATAAAAATATATATCTTTATTGTTCCAATTTTTGCTAGTTATTCTAGGGTTAGCCCATTTTCGCTGTTTTCTAAATCATATTTCCTGTTTTATGAATTTTTTATTCAAATGCTTTGGGATACCTGGCTGGCTCAGTCAGTACAGCATGTGACTCTCAATCTCAGGGTTATGAGTTTAAGCCCCATGTTGGGTGTGGAACCTACTTAAAAAAATAAACAGGGGTACCTGGGTGGCTCAGTCAGTTGAGTATCCAACTCTTGATTTCAGCTCAGGTCATGATTTCTTGGTTCATGGGATCGAACCTGCTTGGGATTCTCTCTCTCCCGCACTCTCTGTGCCCCTCTCCCGCTGGTGCAAGTGCTGGTGAGCTTCCTCTCTCTCTCTTTCACTCAAGATAGATAAATAAACATTTAAAAGAATTAAAGAATGCTTTGCTTATTTTCTATTATTTGGCTTTATTTATTTTAAAGGCTTATTCTATTTTATTAATATAAGTCCTTTGTTATACATGTTGCTAATATTTTTGTGTATGTTTTAATTTGATTCTGCTTATGCTCATCTTCAATCACACAAAAATTTTAATTAATTAATTTGACTAATTAAAATTTACCTCTTTTTTTTCTGGTATGTGATTTTTCATCTTACAATTTTGCTATCCCAAAGTCATAATTCTCTTATATTTTTACTTTACTAATTCTTTTCCTTTAAAAAATGTTTTAGGTTTTTATTCCTCATATTTATTTTTATAAGTAAGTTATAATTTATTCATTTTTTTAAATTGCCTAGTTAATTATATATTATTTAACTATTTATACTGTGCCCATATATTGTGTAATATATTAACTTTAATGCATAGTGCATTCAGAAATGTACATGGGTCTGTTTCCACATGACCTGTCAGTTTTCCTTGGTCTACTCCTCTGTCCCCACACCAGTATCATACTGTTCTAATTCCTATAGGTGTATAATGTATCATATTATCTGGTAAAACAAGACCTCATCGTTATTCTACCTTTTAATTTTTTTCTAGCACCTCTTTCATATTTTCTCTTCTAGAAATTGAATCACCTTATCAAGTTCTATGAAAAAATCTTGTTGGGATTTTGATAGTTATTTATCAGAAATCCTAGTTTAATATATGAGGAAGTAAATACCTTTACAATATTATGTTCTTCTTTCCAGAAACATGGCATACCTTTGCATTAATTCAAACATTCTTTTATGGCCTACCTGATACTTAAAGATATAGTGAAAATTTAATCCAATTTGGCTTTTGATTTATTGGAATGAAGAGTGTTTACATCCTGAGACTGCTGTTTGAAAACTGCTGGGAAAAAAAACAATGTGGAACATTTATATTCCATCATGTAGAAAAAAAGCATAAACAAATTAAAAAATAAGCCAGTTGTTTCTTTAAAATGCAGTTTTCAAGGACTTCAAATGATAAGTCACCAAAAGTTTTTTTGTCTTATATTTTGATGGTATGAGACATAGTTAAATTTTAATCCACATTTTAATACCCATTAGTTCCCCAAACAGAAAACAATATGTATAATTTTTGAATTTATTTGTTGACAATTCATGCTTTTTATTACATAATTAATTTAAAGTAAATGAAACAGCATGCATCACTTGTTAAATGGGAAAAGTAAGAATTTGTCTTTATATAGTATGAATGTTATCAAAGATTATATTAGCATCTTTATAATTCAGTATTTAATAATATATGAATCCCAAACCACTTTTATCTTAAATCACTTCTCAACCCACAGAAAATGATAATTTGATACGAAATAATGAGAGGAGGCCCAGGAGGTGATATGTGGCTGGAATCAGTGGTTTGAAAGATCAGCAAGACTGGGATGTGCTTCCAGGAATTTGCTTCCTGTTTGCGAATTTGAAGTTTAGTGCCCAGTACCCTTTGTTTCTGTTCATGCCTCTCTTCTGCTTTTCATTCACGACCCTACTGCTAAGAAACTGGAGCATGGGTTGGAAAAGAGTGGAGGAACTTGGCAATCACATACCTGCTTTTCACTGAGAGAAGATTGCGATTTTTCTTTCAGAGCTTAAAGCTATCAGGCTAAACATAACAATAAGTTAGGGTACTTTGCATTTCTATCTAGTGACTTAATTTGAGTGATGGTATTAATATTTTATGAAGAAATCAGCATTTTCTTTTAAATATGTACTCTTAAAGCTTTATTGTACCTGAATATGCGATTTAGGGTTTCTTGAGGCTCGGGTATTTTCTACTAGAACAGTGTTCCCATTCTTTCACAAAGTCAGTTGGTCAATGGAATTCAAAATACAGAAGTTTCCTTTAGAGATACCTAGTGTCCCTCTTGCTCTTTGAGGAGTTCAGAAACTGATCCTCGGATGCAACTGCCTGAAAACCACTTGCCATCATGAAGTCTTCCCCATTATTTGCATTAGGTCACAAAGAAGTCTTGCCCTGAGCCCTTTCAGGAATTTTAATATAAAACTTAAACCTTTTATTTTATATCCTACAAAAATTTGAGTTCATTTTCAAGGAAAAGTCAGAGAAAGCCTACAGGATAGCAGGCTGGAAATAATGTGATACATTAACTACTTTCTCCCATTATTTCTTCCTTTTCTTTCTCCACATTCAAGCCTTGTGCTATGAAGCCCAGGAAGAAGAAGGTGGCAGATCAGAAACAGTAGAAGACTTCCCGGCTTTTGCTTCTAAAAGACTAAGTGCACTAAAAACCAAACAAACGAAACTCTCCCAAACAGGGATGGGCTAAAATGGAATAAGACGGAGTGCTTCCTCAGAAGCAGGAGAGAGAGAAAGAGTGCAGACCTCATTCCAGGAAATAACTTGCTGAGGCTGTGGGGAGGGCAGAGGTATGTGGGTCCCAGAGTGGTACCTTGGCATTTCCCTGAGAATGTGGCATACAGGTACAGGTACTCAGTTGACATCTTAGGCCCAGGCTCCTTGTGTTCCCAAATGCTTGAGCCTCAAAAGTGGCAGGAGAGCATCTCAGTGTCAAACCTGGACAGACCTGGACATGAGCAGAGCCAATACGCATCACATTCATGACTGCAGTGGGCCAGTGGCTGAGGATTGCAGTGAACCACCCAATGCTTGTCACTGCAGTGGATCCGAGGATCTCAGCATACCCTGGGTGAAATCCTAAGAACAGCTAACGTTATTTCTGCCTTAATAGAGAGCGAATTAAAGGGAATAAGTTGGTATTTTTCAGCACATATATCTCTGCAAGCTCTATTAATCCAATAGATACTTCCCAACCTATATTACTGTACTTGTTTTCATGCAAGCATAAAATTTTGAATTTTTCTCCAATAAAACCTACCTCTCTTCCCAAATGTTACAATATTGGGTAGGTGTTTATAACCCAGACTGGGTTAAAGATGACCTTTACCCTCACGCATTGAATAATGTGTTGCAGAGCTGTTAAAATCTGTCCCTTGGGCTGCCAGTAATGGAAATCAAGTTGAACTACCTTAACCAATGGAAGATTCTTTATAAGGATAAAGGGGTATGGGGGGGCGTTGAGGGCATGAATGGAGTGGGCATTAGAAACTGTCTCTTGCATTATGCTTCTCCTTGTGCATGGTGCTGACTAAAGGAATCTCAGCTCCAAAGTTTTAAGAGATAAAATTTGATGGGACAGGAGGCCTTTCTCAGTGTCTAGCTCTTATGAGTGCTCATGTTTTTCTTGTCATTACCATCCTGAGTTCTTCATGCAAACAGACCACAACCATCCAGCTTGTCACCCTTCTTGACATGGTCTAAATTGCCTGATTTGGCTGCATGTTTTTACCTAAAGCTTTCATGTAAGGCTTCTTATTCGTTATTGAGCATCATGAAATCTTTGTAGCCAAACATGAATCCATGAGAAACACATAAACGTTCATATGAAAGAAACATATAAAACAATCACGTTGATAGATTATGCCTATAGAACACAATCTCTTTTATTTCCCTTCTTTTTCCAAATTTCTATGTAGTACCCAGTGGCATGCTTTAACTTTCTTTTTTCTTCAAAAATAACCCCTAAATATATTTCTTCTGCTTCCTTCCTTAAAAGCTGTACTTTTGCCCTTGCAATTTCACTTTGCAAAATCCCTGCAACGTATTATTCCAACATGGCGATGTAATGAAGTTTGACATGATTTCCTGTCCACCTTGAACCTCTACCTCCCCAGCACGCTTCAGCACGCACAGAAAACTAACAGAACCTTATTTGCTAAATAATGACTTTGTTAGTCTCATTCCTTTACCCCAAATCTCATCCTCTTAACAATATAAAATGGATCCTGAGTTTTTCACTTCCGACTGATTTGCATTTTTCTTGGTTGTGTGCTGTTGAACAGCTGCTGTTTTCTCCCCAGAAGGGGGCGGGGGATGGTTTCCATGGAGATGGTGATGACTCTGCTCAGATGTGGACATCTCCAATATTCCCACTGCATTTGTAATTTCTATCATCCAGTCCATGTGGAGCTCCTAAGTAGTTTCATTTCCTTTTGGCAATAAACTCCTTGGAATTCTGACTCCAGAACTTTTTAATTGGTCCTGGTTTGTGGCCACCAATGTACTTAATTGACATCAAGATATATTTATTTGTCATTGAGTCCTTACATGGTTATGTGCTACAGAAAGCAATTAAAACAGGTACAATGCCTGTTATAAATAGGACACCTTGCCATAGTGCTTAAACCATAGTGGGAATAAAACAAATGCTTATTGATTGATTTGTGGCAATATAAAGGAAACTTTTAATTCCATTATGTTGCTGGAGTAAAAAAAAAAAAAAAAAGATACTAAATTAGAAACAGTTTGGGAACACTATTAGCAAATCTGTTACTTACATTCTGTTTGAGTCATATCATAAGTCTTACAAAATGCTGACTTTAGAGATGATCGTGCTGAACTCTATCATGAAAAATAATTTGATATTTTAGTCAACACAGTGGTATTATAGGAATAGGTTGAATATTAGCAGCCAGACAAAATTGTTTTCTTTAGTGAAAAAATGTAGAAGCAAAGAAGAAAGATACTTAAGACCTTTATTATAATCATCCCTTTATTCATTTAACAAATGTTTATTGACGACCTACTATGTATCCGATTATGAATAAGATTGTGAGCAAAATATAGTCTTTTCTTTATGGAAATTAGAGTCTAATGGGAGATACAGATATTAAACTAATAAAAACTCATAAATTTATAATAACAAGCAGTAATAATATTTCTGAAAAAAAAAAAAAAACACAGGGTGATGAAGGCAGAATGCAGACTGAGGTGTATGTGGTCAAAAGGAATCTAAAAGCTGGACAGGAGCTAACTGGACAGGGATCAGGGTAGGTTTTAAGCAGAGTTAGCACACCAAGCAGTGCTTAACAGCTGCTAATATTTGGTATTCATGTAGGATATTTGAAGCACACATCTAAGTACTTTACCATGAGCCAGGCCTTATTATTACCTCCATATACTAGAAAATGGAACACAAAGAAGTTAAGTACAAGGTAAGAGATAGGTGAAGGCAAGATTTGAACCTAAGCCACCTGAAACCAAAGCACACATACCTGATCATTACTCTATACTCTCTTGTGGGGTGAGTAATAGAATTTTTTGTTCAAGAAACCTGTTGATTTTATATGACTACAGATATAAGATCTGGGCCCAGTAAAAGACCTGATAATATTTATTTGCCATGTAGACATAAAATGGGCTGAGTCTGTTTACGCCAGTGGACCATGTCCATATTAAAGGTACCATGGAACTAGAGAAGGATGTGAAGCTCTGTCACTAGCAGTCTAAAGGAAGTGTTGATCTCGCATCATTATTTCCAAGTGTCTTAAGTCTTACTCTCCTTCTGCCCTTCCTTAATGGTTGATATGGGTAGAATAATATAGTTTAGTTATGGTCCTTTACATGTATAATATACAATCAGAAGCACATGCCGATTTTATTTTTTGTCACTAGAAAAGGACTTTTTAAGTCATCAAAAGCCAGAAAACACTAATAATTCTTTTCCCTATAAGCCAGGACAGTTGAATGGGATGTGGCAGCTTAAATTAGGGCTAATCTATGTCCAGGACAAATATGTGATCTAGATTGAGCAGAAGGGAACCCCAATTGGATAGTGATTCTGTTTATACAATTTTGGTGAATGAGATGCAAGAAAGAAATACATTTTGGTTATAAGTAAATCAAGATACCAGTAATTAGTTTTAACAAGTCAGTAGGAATAAGATATCTATAGGCAATGCCTTGAGTATAAAGTGGTTATTACCTATGATGTATCAGCTGAGGCTTTGGCTTTCATGAAACCCCACAAAAACAAAAACAGAAGTTGAATTTATCTAGGCATGTGGAGGTAGAGTAATATGTACACAGATTTCATTAAAAAGAGTCAATTTGGAAAACTCAAGTCCTCCCATCCTTTTTCTGCTCCTGTAGTTGATGTTGGAGGCCATTATGTCCTAAGTGCCTGGATGTTTGCCTGCATTCCCCACTCATTTGGCCCAAGAATAGGCATAGCCTAATGTTTCTATTGGTCTCTTTTGGATACGCTAATAGTTTAATTGTATTTTAAATTGATTTTTAATGCCCAGAGTTTCCCTAAGTGAATTTTTTAAGTCTAGAAAATAAATACAGGTCTACATTATAGCAGTGAAGGGTTCCCCTTTATAACACTGCCATGTCAGAGGGCTGTTAAGAAGTCTAATCATTTAATGTTGTGTAAAGTGCTTTAAGAACATTAATTACAGGGTTCAGACTAAAAGAAACAAAGAGTGACTCCTATTTTTAAATACTTTACCTTGTTTTGAATATACTGTGCCAAATATATAATCTGGTACACCTTTATATATAAAAATGCTCTTTAAAGTAATTAAAATTGACATTTGGTAAACTGCTGACAGCTTGTTTTATATTCTATACAATATAGAAATTTTCTACATTATAAAAAAATTTTTTAGCCCAATTGGAGTCTCACAATAACCCCGTGAAAAAGGCAAGATTGGTAATATTAATGTACCAGTAAGGAATTGAAGTTCACAATAGGAGAATGAATTTTGCAAAGGATGCAACTACAGTGTTGGAGGTCTTAGTACTCTTTCTCTACACAAAACAAGAAGTAGCATATATTTTGGAAAATTTTGTATTGAATGAATTCTTTACAAGGATCAATTGACTACCATTAGGAATAATCTAGGAATAAACTATTGAGTCTTCAACTAATGCTCCAAGTCAAGGAAAACCATACCTTTTGGATAATACACTAATCAATACCAAACTCCACTTTGGTGGAGTTCTGTTTTATTGGTTGTAAGTGACAGAAATCCAACTCAAACCAACTTGAGCAGAAAGGGAACTGATGGACTCCTACACCTGAGAATCCCCAAGTATGGGATTGTCTTTGGTCTTAGTTGGATCCATAGCTTCAAAGGGTGCTTGCTATGAGAACTCTTTGATCCCCTTCTTTTGGTTTAGGCTTCCTCTATATTTGACTTTGTTCTCAAGATGGTTTTCTCTGTATGGCAGGCAAGGTAACAACTGGCAGATCTAAAGCTTTCATTATCTTTTCAGCTTGACATCCCAGAAGAAAGCAGAACATTTCTGGAGGACTTTGGATCATGTGCTTATCAGTTAGCCAATCACTGTGGTCAGGGAGATAGAGAGCTCTAATCCAGCAGGTTTGGGACATGTGCAGAATATGGAGTCATTGCCTCATGATCTGAATGGGATTGTGAAAGACAGCCTCAACCAAAGCTGCTCTACTTCTATCTGTTTTAGTTATTCAAACTCTGGATTTGTTTGAAGAAAGGGTTCCATGGCTTCTATAGCTTGTAAATTACTTCTTAAGCAGAATTTTGATTAAAATTATGTAGGATTTAGTCCTTCTAGTTATTGGGATATAATTGAAGATATTTAGAAAGTGGGGTTTGGAAGACCTAGTCTTGATTTCTGGCTTTTCCATTCATAACTGAGTGCCTGTGTGTAGAAAACCAAAGTCTCGTTTTTTTCGCCTGCCAAAAAATAAAACTAGTTAGAATGCGACGAAACGATGCGTGTGGAAGTGGTTTGTAAAGGTTCATTGGTGCTGTTTTCGTTATTTATTTTATTTAAGTTGTATATTCTTCCAAATCCTGAAATAGATGGAAATAGATGTCACAGTCAAAAGGAGTAGCTGAAGACAATTTTATTAATAGAGTATTTGTAAAGATATCGGCAGGGCTAAGGGGAGAAATGCCCTGAGGCTGGCAAGCATGGGAAACCATTACCTTCCCCGAATCCAAAAGGGCAAAGAGAAGGCAGGGTTGACAGAGTCCACTGAGAACTAGAACTATAGGAAGGACTGCCAAACAGAATCTGTGGCATTATGTGAAGACCCACCGGCAAACCCAGCTCAGCGAGAAGAGATGGAAGGATAAAGACTACAACCTCTCTCTACTCTTCTACTCCAGTCTCCAGATGGTGCTTCCCATTGGCCAAACTCACCTGGAATCTAGAGGACCAGGGGTCAGCCCTCTTGGTCACAGAGCTGCGTGGGGGAGGGTACAGAGAGGGTCTAGAGAGAGAAATGACGAATATCTGGTATAGCTCTCCTTTCCCCTTAACCGGTTTATTTTAAGAACATAGAGTCCTTTGGTGTTTCATTTAGTTTCTAGTTCATTAGAATTTAGTGATTGCTAAAAAAACCCAAAACAAAACATTCAAATAGGGGCACATTAAGAACTGTTGCTTACTTTAATACTTGTCTTATCCTGTGATCTGTATACACGGACTTAAAGCATGTCCTAAACATCCTTTGGTGCCCTAGGAAATTCCATCTTAGGTGGTTAGGAACATCTCTCACTTTGCTTCTGAAAGCATTGCAAGGTAAGGTATGTAATTTTCCATAGTGATATTTTCAGTTGCACTTTAAAATTGACTATTTCTAATAAGGATTTAAGTTTAATGAAGGAGTTATTATATGTTAATTAAATATCAACTGATTATTATGAATATCTATTGGGGCATAACAACTTTTTTTATTAAGATGAATATCTCTTAAACATTCAAGGCTTAGTAAATATGCTACTAATAATTATTTTTAAACTAAAATTCAATAAAAAAATACAACTGAAGGCACTACCTTGAGTATAATGTGGTTATTATCTATTAAATATCAATGGATTATTGAGAATATGGTTATTGAGTTTTGACTCATAGATCTTAATAAACTGCTAGTTGCACCTAAATAAACCTCCATAACTCAGCTAGTATTTAATTAGGAGAAGTATTTATACCATAGCATTTACATTAACATATTTATAATCAAATAAATAATATAATAACTCTTTTATTAAATCTAAATTAAATCCTTGCCAGAGGCATTTAAAGAGCAGTGAAACTACATTGGCTATGTGGTCCTTAATATTTAATTCATTACATCATTTTTAAACTTTACTAATATATTAAACAATGCATTAATACACTATATGTATTCTAGGGATGTTATGAAATTGCACCTAATCTATTTAGGTTAAATTGGACAAAGTTTTCTAAGCCTTTTATTTTGGTCCATTATAACTAGGCACAAATATGAGGTATGAGTAAAATATGTCATTTTAATTGGCTATACTATTGTTGCTAAAGACATTTAACCATTACGCATAGTGATTGTGGCATGTGAGGTGTCCACACAAGCTTCTGGAAGCAAGAGTTTGGATGCCAAGTTGCCCACAAGGAGAGAAGCCCTGAGCAGGCCCTGTATACAGTTACTTAAATGTTCATAAAAATAACACTCTGCAGATGAATTGGCAGTTGTCTTGCACAGTTAAAAATGGAGCATAATTTCCTCTCAAGAGTGAGGAATAAAATCCAAACTAATTTTATTTCAATATTGAAATATCATAATTAAGTTTCCTTTTCACACAAAGCAGATGAGGATGCAAAGAGAGTATTTGAGTCAGGCTCATCTCATCTGGAGTCTGGTTAGTTCTTCCTGATCCTTGCTCCAGGTGAAGGGCTTGTTTCAGGAAAACTGTACATTTCATTTTCTCCTGGAAAAATCTTTGACTCTGCAGACATTTATTTCAACAGCAACACTGGATAGCGATTCTGTGAAGATGTTAGCAATGTGACATTGATTTGTGGATTTGTGTTTATATCAACCAAAGAAATCAAGGAAAGTCTACTAAGGGTCCAACGTATGAATGGAGACTTCCATATTTGGTGCTGTTGACACCCCCACTGGCCCATGCTTCTTGTCCTTAGGTTGTTGTGAAGTAGAGGAGAGAGACATAGATGGTGAGGGTGATGGTGATGGTGATGGCAAAGAAGAAGGAGGAGGAGGAAGGGAGGAAGAGGTCATAGTGATCATGTATGGGATTACATGACTTTGTCTGCTAGGTCATGTTCTAATTGTCTCTATGTGGACTATCTTATTTAATAACTGGGTTTCCTTTGTAGGATATTAAGGTATCTCTTCCTTTCTCTCAGTGATGCCTTCCTCCATGATCAAAGGCCATCAGGTGATCCTTTGCAAATAAGCATGGTTTTCCCAATTAGTGTCCAAGTCATTTTACAAGGACAAGGTGCACAGAAAGGCAGGAGGATGAATTAGGAAAAGCCCTGGTTTAGAAATCAGTTGTCTTGATTTCTATTCTCACCTTTGCAGTTAACTGGCTGTATAACTCAGCAGATTCTTCATATATGAAATAAGGGGTTTAAATCTCAGAATCTCAAAATCTAGGCTGGTGCTAATCTTTCATCCTTACGGATGTTAGGGTTTCAGTTGGGTCAACAGTTACTAGAATGTGGAATACAAAATACCTTTAGAAACATTAGTCCAACAATGTGTTGTTATTGGTGTGATGGAAGCTGGTTATATATAGTCTTATTTTTCTATAACATTAAAAATTATTCTTGGGGTGTCTGGGTGGCTCAGTCGGTTGAGCGTCCAACTTCGGCTCAGGTCATGATCTCACAGTCCGTGGGTTCGAGCCCTGCATCGGGGACACCTCAGAGCCTGGAGCCTGCTTCAGATTCTGTGTCTCCCTCTCTCTCTGCCCCTCCCCTGCTCATGCTCTGTCTCTCTCTGTCTCATAATAAATAAAGACATTAAAAAAATTATTCTTTATACATGTCTTGAACAAAGAAGTAAAGATGATTATTATTGGATCTGTATACTGACGGTCTCAGAGGGTTTTAATTACTTTCCATTCCATGGATACTGAAGGAAAGCTATTAGGATAATGAAGGCTCAGCATTCTGAAGGACGCTGCAATGTAGCAATCATGCTATTCTACTTTTATATATCATATTTCTAAGGTCTATTGATAGAATCTTTCAAAATTTAGCTCCTGCAGAAATAGGGATTTTTGATTCTGTGGTCCAGCATTACAGATATTAAGTTTTTCACTTAACTTTGTTCCTGCTAATGATTTGCTGAAACAGGGTTCTTTAAGAAGGTAGGTAACCAAGGGTACTTTCCTAGGTGGTTACACCACTTGGATCAGGTTTCCCAGTGTTAGAATTGGCTTCTCACTGTAGAAGGGACAAGGTAACTAAGTGGATAGAAAGCCCTGAGATCCTTATATCCAGAAACTGGAAGTTTTCATTCCAGAGTACATAATGAAGGGGATTTGAGAGGACAGAGACAGCTTAGATGGTTCTTATCAGGAAACAAAGAAAGCAGGCTGGAATCAAAGTTTCTACCTTGAAACCTGGCTTTTGCATTTTTATTTCTTTCCATATCCTATTAAATAACTTCTCTAAGGGATCAGCATCACTGTACTTTGAATTATGGCTTCATGTTGTGGTACACAAATAACACTACCAATGTAGATATGTGATTCAGAAGTCAGATTAGGGATCTACCATACATTAATTACACTAGTATTTCTCTTTGGTTACTTCTTTTTCTGCAATGGATTAGGGGTGGTTCTTCAAAATTACAAACCATGGATGGGGTTGATTTTGTCATTTGACATCCCATTTTATAGCATGCTGCTTTCTCTAAGTTTAAGATGAGCTTTTCCTTGAACAAAGAAACCCAGTCTATAATTTAATTTTAAAACGTACATGCAAATGTAAGTTTTCTATAGCTTCCATTTCAGTTACAAAAAACACCTAAAATTAACCTGCTGTTTTTAATTTTTAAAAAACGTTTATTTATTTTTGAGAGAGAGACAGAGTGTGAGCGGTGGGGGGGGGGGGGGGGGGGGGGGGGAGGGGGAGGGGCAGAAAGAGAGGGAGACACAGAATCCAAAGCAGGCTCCAGGCTCAGAGCTGTCAGCACAAAGCCCAACACAGGTCTTGAACCTGCAAACCATGAGATCATGTACTCAGCCAAAGTGCTTAACTGACTGAGCCACCCAGGTGCCCCAACCTGCTGTTTTTTAAAAAATTACTTGCCTTGAGTCTGTTTGTAGCTATCATGGCTTAAATGTACATGCAGATTTTGCATATGTCATTCTGTGGTGTAAGCGTTTGTTTTTGCGGATTGCACGGAATCTGCTGGAAACCTCTCGGAAGTAGAACATAACAATAGGTGTAAAAATCACCCTCTCATATATAACTCCCAAAGAAAATAGGACATTGCTTTTAGTAGAGGTCAGTCAACAACTACATATTCCTTTCTGTTGTAAAACTCTGCTTGATCTCAACAAGTCATATAGCCTATATCTCAAATATGTGATATTAAATGACTTGATCAAACAGCTTGTCTAGCAAAATGTAGATAAACCTCTCTCTAAGTGGCGAAGATGAACCCACTTTGAAAATACATTTAGAAATCAACTCACAAGATCAAGGTTATTCCAATGTAGCTCGAGTATAGGAAACAGATAAAGAGAGACTTGAGGAAGGGAGACAAGAACGCTCTTGGAGTGATTGAGAAGGAAATTAAAACACCCAAAGTAAAGTACAATCTTGTGTTACATGACTTTGCCTTTGTTATAAAGGCCTTTTCTTAAAACTATTGCATCCAGATTTCCGTATTTTTCCTAACATGCTATTTCCAGGATGCATGTTTTTTGTTTTTTTTTTTTCCTTTTACCCATACCTTTTGTATTTCTCCTGAGGCTATCAATTATTCTACACTTCCCCGTCTTTTCTGGAGTGAGAACACATTTTGATTAACCTCTCTTAACCCATTCAGATCTTGTCTCTTTTGTTTGTCTTACCATGATTTAATTCTTCTTGCCTACGTCCATCTGGATTATGGATACTTTCCTCCATTTGCTATAAGCCAGCCCTTACATTCTACATCTATGAATCATTCACATGCAAGGTTGAGAAGAGATTTTTAAGATCTAAATGTAATAATTCAAAAGGTGTACGGCTATCAAATATCTGATTTTCAAGTGAATAACAAACAAGTTCACCCCATTATAAAATAAAACAAGATAAATGTAGCTTTAATCTTGACTTTAAGCCCATTATTTTGTTGTCAACTTCACTGTTATTTTAAGGTTAGTTCGGTGGTCTTTGGGGTTTAGAGAGGGCATTTGGGAGTCATATTTACATCAATATTTGAATTTAATTATAGAATATTCCAAATGTATAGGATTTGTTTATTCTACAAAGATAAATGAGGTCAGCCTCAGTCTCAATTCCTTCACACAATTCTTTCCTAATACATTTCAGCAGAATACAAACTGTTCAGTATCCCACGTATTGTGGGGCTAACTATTCAGACACTCATCCAGAAAAGACCAAGTTTCAGGCGACCCCTACAAGGATGCCATTCCATCCTCATTCTTCAGGCTATGTCCCTGGATGGTCACTTATGTGTTCTTCATTTTCTCCATACCCATTGCCAGATTTAGCCTAAATCACCATCATGTGAACTAGGGTTACATTTTTTTTTTTTTTCACTTGTTTGTTGTCAAACCCAATAACTCAAATGTTAACTTTAAGGTTTCCAAGACCTGGTATGTCTTCGTTTCCCACTGTATCCCCAATGCCTAGAACAATAAATGACCTATGTTAGGCACGAGGTAAATTGAATGGATTAAAAAAAATTGTTGGATTTCCCCTTTTGAAAGCTCACTAAAAATATCATATACAGTCTCCCAAATTTTACCCACTTCAGACTTCTAAATTCTGTCATTCTGTTTTTTCTAGACTTTCACTTCCTTAAATGCTGAAGCTGTATCTTACATCTGGACCAACATCTTTGCTCTTTTTTCTTTCTGCAACACTCTTCTTCATCCTCTTTCCATTTTGTTTGTCAACTTTTACTCATTGTTCAGGTTTTAGTTTGGCATTACTTTTTCTCATCGCACTACTGAGGTAGACATTCCTTAAATGCTTACCCACTGGAATCCCATTCCTGTCTGTTTTTATATTTGGTATATTTCTCTCTCGGACTTCAGTGCATGTTTCTGTAGGACAGAGACTATATCTTGTTCTCTGGTACGTTCCCAAACCCTAGTAGATGCTCAATAAATATTCACAGAAGGCTGCATAAATGTTGTCCAATTCACCTCACACCATCCATCATGTTGGCCCAGTGTATTGAACCAAGTTTTTGCCTTAATTCTTGCTTCTAGATTTGGGGTTGCACTATTTTGTATTTAGGAGTCTTTCTTACAGGAACAAAAGCTTTATTTCACACCTAGTAGAGTGATTGGGCTTCTGTTCCCTCAGGGTATATCTTTAGGATAAGGAAAATATACCTGCTTGACCTCCATGCTTAATCCACTTACTCAGAAATCCCCATGGCTAACTCATTTTGGAATTGTGCCCGAGGCTAACATGACTCCTATTCTTCTAAAGCAGATCTTGTGGCTATAACTAAACCATGGTGGTGCTTGCTCAAGTCCAAGGTAACAAATACACAGAGCAGGAAGGAATCTTTCTCAGAGAACTCATTAGTTCTCCAACATGGCCATGCATTTGAATCAATTGGGAAGGCTGAAAATGTACAAATTCTGGTTTTACTACAGACCCAATGAATTAGAGTTTTTCAAGAGTAGAGCTTAGGAATTCAATTTTTAAAATGTCCCCTGGAGATTTTCATAGACAGCCAGGTTTAGAAATCACCGACTTTTTTTTTTAATTTTATTTTCTACCTGAAGGACCACTCCTCTGAATCCTGAACTAGAATGATATAATTACATTTCCCCATGGTTTAAGGAAAAATATTAAAATAAGGCCTATTTTTTCTTGAGAAAGAGATAAAAAGTATGTTAGAGATAAAAATCAATCAAGATATCCTAGGAAATGAACCAAAGGGACAAGGGTACCCTCCATTTTTTTCCCTAAAGATATAAACCAAAGTTTCTGGTGGCTTCTCTGTTTTACCTCATTTGTTCATTCATTTACTAGCAATTATTTATCGAGTGCCTACTACCGACCAGGCACTATTCTAGGTGTTAGGAACATGGGAATGAGCAAAAATTGACACAGTTCCTGCTCTTACAGAGCTTAATTTTTAGGGGAGGCAAAGGGGCAATAAATAAAGAAACACATAAATGATGACTTTATCTCAGAATATTAAGTTCTATGAAGAAGAATAGAGCGAGGTGAAGGGATAGAGTGATGCTGTTTTATTTGGGTGATAGAAGGGAAGCCTTCTCTCAGAAAGTGGCATTTGAGCAGAGACACCTGGATGGGTGAAGAAAGTTATGTGAGAAATAGCTGAGAGAAGTAATCTCAGAGAAATTGAGGCAGCAGTATCCTGGGTACTGTCATGGAAATGCAACATTAGGTAAGTCATTTAGCCTTCTGAGCATCAGTGTTTTTTCATTTGTCAAATGAGAATGATAAGTTTGCTCTGCCAGTCTTTAAGAGGAGTGCTGTGTGTATTGAATTAAGCAGAGTACATAAAGCTGCTTTGTCAAATCTAAAGCAGCATGCAAAGGAAATTTATCAAGTATTAATAATCTGATGCTGATCAATGATGCCTTTACCCAGAATAAGAAGCACGATTTTAGATATCCTAGAGCTGGAAGGAACTTCAGGAAATCTTCTTACTTTCTCTAGGCTTTAAAGTTAGTGTGGTGTTATTAACCCATTTTTCAGGTCACATGATTTCATCCATGAAAGATTAAGTGACTCACTCAAGGCGACAGAGCTAGATAGACTAGAAGAGGGCTGAGAATTCAGTTTTCTGATTTCTAAGCAATGCTGCTTCTACTATATCTTTTTGGAAATAATTTTACTTAGTCATATTGACTCTGTATGTACTTTCTAATGTGTTTAAACATCAGATTCTGGTGAATAAAATGCTGTCCAGTCTTTCCACAGGCACTGTCTAGACTCACAAGGGGGGACTGGAGCCTTCTGGTCCCATTGTTAAGGTCATAAATATCGCTCTTGCTGAATTAGCATTGGGACTGCAATCCTTGACTCCAGAAAATGGCTTCTGCAGCCGGGCCTTCCATCACTATGAAGTGACATATATCATCATCTGATATGGATTGGCCAACATAAAAAAAAGCTCTATGTGCACAAATTTTGAGACATTTTACTGAGAAATGGAGCTTGAGAAATTGCCCAATGTCATCCTTCTTCTGGCCCCTCCCCAAGGAATGGATATACATGACTTAGTCTGACAAAGTCATGGTTTAGGAAAATTCCATTGGCCTGGAACTAGGAGAGCTGACTGCATGATTTCAGGGGGATTGAACTTGGCATTGAAATCCCCACAGGGAAAGGTCCTAGAGGGCAGACATCTACATTGGTTTATCCTGCATAGAGCTTCATTGAACAAATCACATAGAAAGGGTAGCATAATAATGCAATCTCTTTGTGCAAGAACTGGTCAATTTGGAAAGCTGTCTTAACTCATGCTGGCCACTTTGGGACCTTTGAGTAAATTATTGCTTCACTGGGAGAAGCTGGCTCATTAGGCTGCCACATATACAGCAAGGATAGCTTTATATTTCCATTCCCAGGAATGTTTGATAGATATTAATGGACTCTATTAAAAACTGGAGGCAGGAAGGATGTCTATTAGAAAGATAGTCCTCTGTTTTATTTCTATTTGCTGTGCTTGCAATCCCTCAACTGTGCAGGAAGAGTGAACACATTCACTGAATGCCTACTATGTGCTGGCCACTTTGCATAGAGTTTTTCTCACTCAATTTGACTGATAATCTCTCTTTTATAAATTAGTGCATTGGGGCTTTGTATTAGTCAGAGCTATCCAGAGACACAGAACCAATGGAATGTATATAAAATATATACATGTAGAAATCTATATGTATATAATATATGTATATTTATTATAAGGAATGGGCTTACCCAATTATGGGGGAGATTGAGAGAGCAGTCAGTGTAGTTCCAGTCTGAGTCTGAAGGTGTGAGAGCTGGGAGAGCTGATAGTGTAAGTTCCAGTCTGAAAGCGACCAGGCTTGAGACCCAACAAGAGCCAATGTTTCAATCAGAGCCCAAAGGTCCGAAAAGACCAGTGCCCCAGCTTGACTGTCACATACGAACAGTTCCTTCTTACATATTTTTTGTTCTATTCAGGTCTTTCTTGACTGGATGGGTCCTACCCACACTGGAGTAGGTGGACAGGGAATCTCTTTTACTCAGTCTACCCATTCAAATGTTAATCTCATCCAAATACATAGACACACCCAGAATGATGTTAGACCAAATGTCTGGGCACTCTGTGGCTCCGTCAGGTTGACACAGAAAATTAATCATCACTGGCTGAGGGGGTAAAAAACTTGCTAAAAGGCACATAGAGGTGAATGAACGTATTTCTATGTCTCAAAGCTTGAATCTTTCCCTTGCACCTCATTGGCCCTTATGATTTCCTAAGTTGTCCTTCTGTGTGGAACAGTATATATTTTAATAATGTGATTTCTTTTTTTTCCTAAAGACTTTAGGAGTTACCCAGCAACTTTATTTCTTGCTATTCCCCAGTGTGCAAATTCCGACTCATTTAAGCTTATGTCATTGTCTGTTACGTATTTATGATCAATTGTATACCCATGACTATGACTCATATTACTTTAACATGCTATGGAAACCTCTACCCTGCTTTTAGATCTGTCATCCATCTATGATCACCTGAACTTTTTTAAAGCACTGACCAAATGTTGGAAACTGGCAAATACTGATAAAATAGAGGTAATAATAATAACCATAATAGTTAATATTTATTGGACATTACTGTGTGCTAGATATGTTCTAAATATTTATGTGTATTAATTCATGTTGGCCCTTCCAGATCTATCATTCTGCTTTCTGTACCTGGAGACTGACCTGCATAGACTACATCATCAAGACTGCCCTCTGACTTCTGGCTGCATAAGGACATTAGGAAGACTTGGCAGAAATTAGAAGGAAAGAAGAGTGTCAGATCTGAGTGTTAATTCCCTGGCTTCATCAAAGGACACTGGTCTTCGTGAGAAGGCAGACTCTCCATGATTCTCCTTTTGGGTTCCAATAAATACTCCCCTCTTCTATCTGTTAGGCTTAGGGGTTATAAGAACTCAGCAGCTAAGATTTCCAAGTTCTTTGTGGCTCCTCCATATTCATATCTTTGATGATAGGCCCTTTGTAAATAAATTCTTCTTGAATTTCCCTAGGGTGAATGGGTTACCATTTCTCTTGGAACCCTGGCTGATACACCATGGAATCTTCAAAAAAATCCTATCAAAAATATACCATCATTGCCCCATTTTAAAAATGAAAACAGTAGATGGGCTTCAGGAGTTTGCTGAAAATCACTCCTCTTGTGAGTAGAGTAGCTGGGAGTAGAACCCTGGAAGTCCAGCTTTTGAAATCATGCCCTTAATCACCACATTAAATACCTTAATGAACAATCCTTGTTCTGGATGAATCCCCTACCTACAGCAACCTAGTTCAAGTCCCTTTTCCACAGAAACCTTCCCATTTTGTTTGACCACGATTGTTTTATGATTCCTAACTCTCAAATTGAGAATCATCCTCAAATCTTATGTATATACACTTGTTCTATGGTCCCAGAAAGAGCTTATTTGTTGTGAGGGGGTAGAGACCACTGGTTCCCTTTTTCACTTCTGAGCAAGTAGCTCAATCCTAGGAACAGGGCACATTCTTTATTTTTTATTTATTTTTTTAAATGTTTATTTATTTTTGAAGGAGAGAGAGATAAAATGTGAGTGGGGGAGGGGCAGAGAGAGAGGGAGACACAGAGTCTGAAACGGGCTCCAGGCTCTGAGCTGTCAGCACAGAGCCTGCCTGATGCAGGGCTCAAACTCATGAGCCATGAGATCATGACCTGAGCCAAAGGGGATGACTTAACCAACTGAGCCACCCAGGCACTCCAGAACATGGCACATTCTTAATAAATATTTGCTGATTGATTCAAAAGTTTACTTACACTCTATAAATAAATAACACAACAAGGAATATTTTCTTGAATGTGTCAGAATATGGAAAGAAGTAGGCCGATAAAGTTGAGTGGCAAAATCATGGGTCTGGAGGCTCTTCCAACTCTTCTTCTTTTCCAGCAATGTGACTTTGAAGGAGCCATTTAACTTTTTTGGGCCTATTTCTGTGAAGGTAACTACCATGTTGTGTCTCCTGTGTCTAACATGAATCTTGGCATCAATTAGACACTTGGAAAATATGTTTTAAATGAATGAATAAATGTGTATTTTTTAAAGTAAACCTTACCCCATGGTTTCCATATTTCCCATACCCAGTTCCCCCTATTATTAACATCTTCCTTTAGCATGGCACATTTGTTATAATTAATGATTAATTATTTATTATTAATGATTAATAATTCACTATGATTATGAACTAACATTTAAGCTTTATTAAAATTTCCTTCATTTTTACTTAATGTCCTTTTTGTTGTCATTGTTCCAGGTGCCTGTCAGGATACTACATTACATTTCATTGTCATGACTCAGACTTTTTTTTGTTCTTGAAGACCTTGACTGTTTGGAGTGGTATTGGTCAGGTGTTTTGTAGGATGTTGCTCTTTTGGGAGTTGTCTGATGTTTTTCTCATGATTATACTGGGGTTGTGGGTATTTTCATTACATTGCATCAATGCCACATACTATCAACCTGACTTATCACGTTGTTATTGACCCTCATCATTGTTGCTGAGGTAATGTTTGTCAGGTTTCTTCACTGTAAAGTTTTCTTCCTTTCTATACTGTTGAAGAAAGTCACCATGCTCAACTCATACTCAGGGAATGGGAGTTATAGTCTACCTTCCTGAAGCAAAGTACCTACATAAGTTATATGGAATTCTTCCACATTATTTGTCTCTTATTCCCCATTAATTCAATCCTTTATTGTTATCAGTGTGGATTCCTGGATATTTATTTTATACTTTGGGTGATAATCCAATACTACTGCATTTTATCACTCATATTGTTCCAGCTTTGACCATTCAGAGCTCTTTTGATTAGCTCTTGGATATCTTTGACATATCCCCATCATTGTGGTTTGATTTTTTTCCTCCAGAATTCCCATACTTTCTGGAAATTTATGATGCTCTAAGCTCATTTTATATATTTCCTGTTTCAATCTTAGAATCAACCATTTCTCCAAGGAGCCCTGTTTCCTTTCATTGGAAATGGTATTAGAAACCAAGATTTGAGCACAGGGTATACTCAATGAGAGTAAGGAATGGAATAAGGAATAGCAAATGTTTCCCAAATAAGGGTCCCATGCCCCCAAAAAACCCAAAATGATTTGTGGTGCCTCGAAGGTGCTGTCCACTGGATGACATGGAGAAGGTGTTTATACCTTTACACCTTTATACCTTCTTACCTTTACTTTCTTGTAATCTTTATGTTCAAAGAGAAAATTTTCATTTGATCCTGGCAACATCAGATTTGGGAATTTACTTCTCTAGCAAAGTGAGTAGACCTCAGACATTGAACTTCAAGCAAGCAAAAACATCTAACTAGAATATAACAATATTATTTTGTCTTGCTTGTGTTCATTTATATTATCATCTTCAATTTACGGAAAAATTCAACTAGTCCATTTCTAATAGCAGTGTATATTTTTTCCTCTTAAAAGATGCTAAGTAAAAAATGTAAATAAATTTATAGAAAAAAGTAGCATGTCAGTGGTTGATATAATGTGGAGGAAATGGAGAGTAAATAATTTGAGTTTGGAAACAATTTAGAAGGAATAATCTTGAGAATCTCTTACAGCTCTAGAATTTGATATCTATGTCAGCCAGCATTTGTGATCTCACACCCATAGCTGTGTGCAATTTGTGAGAGAGGGAATATTTTGAATCTGAATCACAGAAGGAAAGAGAGGACACTGTTGAGAACATTGAAATGCATACAGTCATTTTCTTGCAGTTGTTCTTAGCCCTGGATCTATCAGCCCTAACAACCAGGCGCTGGCAGAGGGTCAGGTGAGAAATGCTGGGTATTACCTCAAGGGAGCTGAGACCTTGAGATCAGAGAACTACAAACCAACAGGAAAGTTGATTCTAATAGCATCAATGGATATCCTCAAAATGCTCATGAAAAATGAAAATATAAAGCAAATAATTGTGACAAGCATATTGTCTAATTAAGATGAATGGGACATGCTTCTTATGCATTTTTAATCTGTTAAATAAACAGCATATTAATAAGGCTTAATTATAGCACCACATACTTAAAGTGACTTTCTAAAATAAAGTTTGTTTTGATTTAACATATGCTTTTTTGTGTGTTTTCTCAGCACTTTTACAAGCCTCATACACAAATAACATCTTGAAATAAATCTCTTGGATGTGATCACCATCTTGATCAAAATTTCTTTCTTTGAACTTCTTGGATAATTCAGGACTGATAAAGTAACTTCCTACTTTTAAGATAAGCATCCTTTCAGTGCTTACGTGTAAGCATTGCAGAAATGACCCTTTCTTCTTTGATCATGTTTTTTCATGCTTCCATTCTTTCATTCCCATTCCACATTTAGGTGGTCAGCATATGCTGTTGACATGCTATGTCAGAAATAGCTCCTCAATCTGCCTCCCACCCTTTACATATTTGGAGGTTGGCCACAGATTCTTTGTCTGTCTTCCCCTCAAGAGGTAGGGTGAATTTCCTCTCTTTGAATCTGGGCTAGCTGCTATCTCTTTTGACCAAAGGAGTGTAATGGATGCATGGTCTTCATAAAACCAGCAGCTTTTGCCTCAGCCTCTTGGAGCCCTGAGACATCAATAAGAGAAACCACATGGCGAAGCTCTGAGGGTTGCCAAGAGAGGGACAGAAGCCCAGCTGAGCCTAACCTTGCAACCATTCCCAGCAATGTGATTCCTGGCAAGTGAATAAGCCACTTGCATATTCCAAACTAGCCCTGTCTGACTACTTGAGATTCATGAGTATAATAAGTGATTGTTGCTATTTGAAGGCACTATTTCTAGAGATATGTTATGTGGTAGAGATCTAGGGTGATAATTATTTTTTCAAACATTGTTTGTCTCCCCCTGCCTTTCCCTGAGAATCAGAGCTCCCCACCCAGCTGAGGTTAGGTTTTGCAACCTGATTTGTGGAACTCCTCCCTTTGCAGGGATTATAACTCCTCATCTCACTGACATCAGACTTGGCCACGTGATTTGCTTTTTTGGCCAGTAAAATATGAGCAGAAATGACAGGTCACTTCTATCCTCAGGGATAGAAGTTTTAAGAGTCATCATATCATTCTATCCTCTCCCTTTCTGTCAAGAGAATAGGAATGTCCCAAATGAGGGATGTTCCTTTGGCCCGAGTGCCAGAATGAAAAGGACATGGAACAAAGAGGTACAGCTGACCCACAACCAACATGTGATACGGGTAGGAAATATCCCTTTGTTAGAAGTCATTGAGATTTTAGGGTTCTAGATGGAGCCACTAGGGTAATCATCCTGAAAGATAAGCACTATGATGTCACTCACCTATATTAAAGACACCGTGGTCCGTGTGGTCTTCCACGATTTTGTTTCATCTTACGCCTTCAGTCTTGCCATGCACATACCCTGCGATTCAGCAGGGCTTGCCTTGATTTTTCACCTTTGGAGGTAGGTCATTCTGTTTGGCATATATTTTCCCATTTTTCTACCTGGAATATCCCCTTTAAGTCCCATTTACTTTATAAAGTCTTTCCTGTTTCTCCTGGACATTAGCCCCTCCCATTTTAGTGTTTCCATAGTGATAATGGTGATGATGATGATGATGATGATAGTGAAGGGGATGGTGATAACATAACTCTCTTTATGTGCCAGGAATTGTCTTCAGTATTTTACAATTTCAATTCATTTAATCCTTGGTATAACCTCAGGAAGCAATCCTAGCATTTCCATTTTAAGTGGGAAGCTGAGGCAAAGAGAGGTTACACAAATCACTCGAGGTCACACAAGCGTTAAATGCACTAGCCAGAATTTAAACCCTGGGGTGTCTAGCTCCTGGATCAGTGCTCTGTATTGACACAATGCACTGCATTTACAGTTCAAATTTCCATGATAGCATTTATAAATTATAACAGAGTTATCTGTTTTCATGTATTTGTTGGGTAGACTGTTTTTGCAGGTAAGGGACTATGGTAGTCAGTTTTATACCTTTAACACAAAGTCAGGCACACAGAAACTCAATGCATAATTTTTTTGCTAAAGCAGGGTTTGAATTTAGTTCCTAGAATTTTGAGTCCAATTTTTTTTTCCTCCCTCACATTAGTCACCTTCATTTTGTGTTGCTTTTCATCTTACCATTATAAATGAATTCTGGAAATGCATCTGTTCTATTAGTTGAAATAGTAGCTAAGACATTTATTGAAGACGACTACTAATTCATTTCAATTATTTCCTTTAATGTTACAATAATTATGATTCAAAAAGGAATGCTAATTCTATGAGAACTTGTTGTGCATGTTAAGATGGAGTCTAACCTCATAGCATCTCCTTCAAGGTCTCACATTTCTTTTCTGGATTGTTCCCCACTCCTCTGTCTCAGCTTGTTATAAATCACCTGTGACCTTTTGGTTCAGTTCTTGATTATATTGGTTATAAAGCTCTTCTTTTCACTGACAATCCCTTTTTTTCCTCACTTAGAGGTTGTTGATCCTTTTTCTTCTTTATGATTAAATTTCTCTGGAAATATACACTCTCCTAATACCAATCCTACTCTTCCTCCCCCTCATCTTCATCATTATACAGATGTTAGCTGGGATTGGCCCCTTGCCTCTAATATCCCAAAAAGTTAGGTTCAGACCATGATCCAAAGAAAATTTAACACCTATCTTAAGGTTCGCATGCTCTAAGGATTTTCATGTTCTATAGCTGTGGCTCTGAGATTCTACTTTTACTGAATTATTTCACTTTAGAGAATATCTCATTTCTGGACTTTATTATCCATCAACCATAATACATGGACTCAGAAACAGAACTTAGTCATTTTCTGTAAACTCTACTGTGAAAACCTACAGACACCAGAATTTTCTGTATGTGAAGCAGGTTTTCTAGCATATCGGTGGGTGGGATTTACTCATGTCAAAAGTATGAATTTGTCTGAGACTTCTGATGTCCATCATGCTGTATGGCCATTCTCATTCTTCTACCTCTTCTCTTCTTTATTTCACTGGCTCCCAATAAAGCATTTTAGTTCAGTCTGTTCTAGCTACCAGAATGCTGTTAATTTCTAGCGCTACCTTTTTTTTTTTTTTGCCTTGGTTTCCCAGAATATATGCCCCATCTTCCTTCAACAAGCAACCTCTCAGTGTAATTCCTCCAGAATAGTTCCTCCAGGTAGTTTTGTTTCTACCCTAGGAGACATTGTTGTGTGAGCTATTAAGATACTTTGCTTTGTCTTTCTACAATAATTTGTTTTTCTTTTATTAGCCCTGTGAGATAGGGAAGATAAACACAGGTATCTCACATGTGTTATTAACAGAGATTCCACATGTGCCCCAATGTTTAAAATACAAAGTTTGTATTAGAGGAGGCTTAAAGTCCACTCCATATATTTATATGTGAACAAGTCTTAAAATTGAGAGAGAATTCAGAGATCATCTAGTTTTAGGAAGATATCGTGATCTCTACAGATAAGATACCTGATGCCCAGAGAGTTTCAGTGGTTTGCTGAAAGTGAGACTAAATTGTGAACTGTGGCCATAAAATACATTGTCTTCTATTTCTTTAGCCAATGTCTCAGTTAAGAGATAGTCTGTGTAAAGTGTGGGATGAGGCAGTAAGGGAGGAGCTGAGCGTGCATTTGGTGCCCAGATGAAGGTCACTGGGGGAAAGGATTCATTGGAGAATGTTTAGAAATGATTCCAAGGAAGTGAATGGTTCCACTTAAGTGTAGATGCAGTGTAGGAAGTGTCTATGAGAATGAGGATTTTTAGAAATGCATTATTAGTGTCTTTATTCAACTTCCTGTTCTTTTACTCTATGGCCAGTATCTTTGGATGGTTAAAGTTACAACAGAAAGGAAGAGAGTTATGCTGTCCTATTAAGATATCAGCTCTTATAAAGACAGGCAGCTACATGTTTCACAATCATCTCCCTCAACATATATTCATACAATGATGTTTTTTTTTTTTTTCTGCAAAGGACTAGGTCAACAAGTTTAGTTTATCAAAAGGAATTCCATTTCCTCATTGACTTTAAACAATGAAGCCCTTGAAACATTCAGTCAATACACATCTCAGGATAGAACAAAGGAAGCATCTGAAAGGAGGATTAGTAAATTACTTGCCTTCAAAATTCAAATAAAACTGCACAAAAGCAGTTCTCTATATTCGCTGGTAATTCAACAAAGAAAGCCAAACGAAGCCCATAGATCCAGGTGATGTAGAAATGTTCAGCAAGCTGAAGGTTGCACGAAGTGGATGTTCAAATAAGGATCATTTTGATGAATACAATAGTGAGATGGGTAATATACAAAATGAATAATTTAAAAAATATGGCAGTTAATGTATGATCTATGTATAATTACAATAACACAGAGTTTGGAATTAGAGAAATAACTGAACTGAAACTGTTGGTTGGAGTGAAGTGAAGGGAGCCTCAAACTTATTGAACACCTATTATGTTATAAATGTTCTCAGATATGTTGTTTTTTAACATAGCCAACTAGAAAGCACTGTAGATAAGGCCGTTATGACTCAGTGGCTAATTAGAGAACTTCGTGCACTGTTCTCATTCATCTTTTCTATATTTCATTTTTCACTTTATTGGCACAGGATTTAACAATAGGAAGACATAGAGATGAAAAGGAAGGATGGGAGTGGGGACGGGAAGGAGAAAAAAGCCAATTATCTCCTTTCTCCCTTTTCTTGCCCCTCTAGAGTGATGGAGACTGCCACAACAATGATCTTCAGGGGATGCAACTTAAGCCAATTTAAGTAAAACAAAAATAAATATCTGATGCACAGAGGCAAACATCAATTTATAAGATAAACATCTTTATAAGAATTGTGCTAGGTTTCTGTTGAGGTAAGGGATTCTTAAGAATAAGATCCAAAAAGTTTGTGAGGAGTTGTATGGAAATAGATTTGAAGCATGAATTTTATCTTGGCATGGAAACTGAATAATGAGTAACCATGGCCAGTTGACCTTTCTCTGGCTCAGTCTCTATATTTCTTAAAAGGCAATAATAAAATCTTTCTTTGCCACCTCTCTTAGGATAAGCAGGTTTCTTGGTTACCTGATGATATATAAATCACATTTCTTTTCCTTTATTATCATTGTCTCTAGGAGTAGAAGGAGTAATGAATTGCAGGGGTTGTCATGATCTTATTAAATATGTTAAGATATTATTAGGTTATAAACAATAGAATTGGGACAATTTATAATATTAGACCTTAAGAATGAAAAAAAAGGCATAGAGCTGCAAATTTAGCCGACAAATGCAGTCAGTAGAAGGTTAGAAGGGAAAGCCAATCTGAGGCTAGTGCTGAGTAAAGGGTATTGATGAGTTGTAGGGCAAATAAGCTGGCTTGACACT
The DNA here is from genome assembly GCF_018350215.1 of Panthera leo. Lineage (NCBI taxonomy): Eukaryota > Metazoa > Chordata > Mammalia > Carnivora > Felidae > Panthera > Panthera leo. The sequence goes on along the minus strand of NC_056682.1, from coordinate 186,445,538 downwards.
GATCTGTCCATGCCAGGCATAACTAGGGGCTTGTAGGTAAGAAGACGAAATGGGTCGTGAGGGTAGCAACCTGGTTCACGTTAAGAGCACTGTTTGGGGATGGCAAGTCAACTGGCTGAAGACAGAAAAGTCAGTCCAAGTGCAAAGCACAGGCAACGTCAAGAAGCCATAGCCATGTTCCAAACTTGTATGATTACACCTGCTTATCTTCTCCAATCCTAGCGAGTAATAACGTTGCTTACATAGAAAGCACTCATATTTCTGCTGGATTCAACAGAGAATCACACTATGTTTTTAAAAGAGAAAAGATACATTAATGGTTGCTGTAAATTGGACTTACCCACTTTATAAAATAACTTGTGCCTCAGAGAAAATGATCCCACTCAACACTTCTTTCCCCGAATTGCTCTCAAAGGCTTAGTGCAGAGCAAGAAACCGTTTTTATCTCCAAGCTGAAATGTCTCTTGAATTTGGACATTTCCAGCCAGAGCTTTTGGCTCTCATCGCCTTCCATCCACCTCATATATCCGTGGCCTCCGAATGGGCATCCCGGCTACATCTATTGTCCATTTTGCCACTGGGGTTATCTTACACAAAAAGCGCATCTAATCATGTCATTCTCTTGTTTAGAAGCCTCCTCTTCCTTTTCTTCCGAGTTGCTCTTTATTCAGCTTTAATATTTCTTCAGGCTCCATTCCTACCTTCCAGCATGTATACCTGACCTTCTAGCCCTGATGAATGTTTTACCAATGCCCCCAAATGCATGATTGTGTCCTTGCAGATGCATGTATTTTCTCTCCCTTTAATGAATAAACTCTTAATCATATTTTAAACTCATATCCTCAAAGAAGCCCATTCTGTTTATGCTAACATCCCCTCCTGTAACACCTAGGTGATTCTAACACTTCTATAGGCTATTGGGCTCTCTTTGCGAGACCCTATCCCATATCACAGCAACATGTAAAAAGGCACACAAAGCCTACCTTTAAAATAATATATTTGGCCTGTATAAATTTTTGTGAGTGTTTTTAAAAGGATCTCCAAAATTATCTGGCTATGCATAACTCATTGAATTCAAAGTCAGCTACCATTTCTTAGCAGTCATTGTGCATACTCCAGAAAAATCTAACCTACAAATTGTTTTCAAGTGTAATGAAATGCTTATGAATTCTGAATATCACCATGAATGAAGTTGACATAATATGTTTATAGACATCTAATTAAATCCTTTTGATTTTGACTTGGCAGGTTTGATTCCGTAGTTTAAAACCAGCAATTGAATTAAACATTTTTTTTAATGTTTATTTATTTTTCAGAGACAGCGAGAGACAGAGCATGAGTGGGGGAGGGGCAGAGAGAGAGAGGGAGACACAGAATGGGAAGCAGGCTCCAGGCTCCGAGCTGTCGGCACAGAGCCCCACGCAAGGCTTGAACCCACTAGCCGTGAGATCATGGCCTGAGCCGAAGTCGGACGCTTAACTGACTGAGCCACCAAAGCACCCTGTTTTTTTAAACTCAAGACCCAAATACGTTCTTGGGCACTTGAAAAGCTCATTGGCCTCACCTAGTGTGTCTGTCACCTCTAATGAGTAACGCTTCCTAAGTTCATATTGCTAGTTAGTGGATGGTATTCTCTGTTTTATTCACCTGAGTTCCTCAAAGTTTGCTACTGTCACCAGCATCGGATACCGACACATAACAGTTTGAATATATGTACATATATGTAAATAGACACCAATGACATTGGTAGACACAGATATAGACCTAGGGAAAGCCACAGACCTATGAACAGACATATGTCATAGACATTTGACGTTGACTCATGCTCAAAGCCAGCCAGTCTAGTCTGTTGGTGTCTCTTGGAACGCCAGGGTTGCCGATTTCCAGTCCCAGGTTGAGAAGTCCCTTTTTCGTTTTCTCGAGAAGCTTTCATTTTCTCCCATATGAGGTAGGTTATTTACACGTTGCCAACAGAAGCTGGTTTTGATCAGTCATTTGCTGCTGTCAAATGGGGCAGTGAACTCTGTGGATTTGAATGGATTATTTTCTTTGTATACATTCTCTCTTCAAGAATTGCCCGAGAAGGCACACTTTGGTATGTTCTACTTGATGAATGATGTGTCTTATTATCTTCATACATTGGAAACATTTCCAGGAAATTCTTCTTTAGGTACCACATGAAACTGATACACAGCATACGCATTCTCAGATTGATTGCCTTACTGCAAAGTGATTCTCTATTACCATGCTGTGGCCTTTTAGAGACGAGTGAAGTGTCAAAGCTTTTACCATTAGATGATCAGCTCACATTGCTACGATATATGGAGTTACATGTAAATTTGTCATATGTTCCCTGCTAATTATTAGCAAAGTCTAAATGACAGAGTTCATACTTTGACGTAATGTTTTGGAGTGAAAAGTAATTGCAAATTGACATAGAGACTAACTGAAGGACTCTTTGTTTTGCCTATAATTTAAATATAATGCTTATAGTTTGTATGTGGTTAACTTGTATACCTTTGTCTTTGTCTACTAACATTCAGTAGGCATGGTTTTCACAAGCTTATCTTTATTCTAATTGTGCCAGGCTAAAAAGTATTTGAAGCTGTCTTCTAACCCTGTTTTTACCTGAAAGAATTGGGTAAAAATGTGCAGGGAAGAGAGTAAAAAGTTCAGTGTGGATCTCAGTATATTTTCAGAATAGATTGTGGGCAGCCAGGTTGCAACTCTCATTAACGATACTGGGATTTGAACATCTAAATTCCTATAATCAATGATAAAATGATGTTCCGACTGCCCAGAGTATATTATTTAAGAGTTAGTAAGCAGGGCCCTTTATTTCCCAAGTTAGCCAATTATGGGGCTTTGTTGTGTTATCGACGGCTGCATTCTATCTATCAGAACACCACACCCATCAAGCACAAAAAGCAAAGGTTAAATAACATTATAGTTCTGATGCAAATGGACAAAAGAAATTTGAGATCAAAGTCAATGACCTGTCCCTTTTTGATTTATTTGCTGGTGTAGGAAGAGTGAGTAAATGAAAAGGTAGCTTGAACTAAAGGAGGAATTTCTGCGTTGACTTGATGTGTTTGCCATGAATTGCTGTTTTTTTGTCAAGAGGGAGTTTGGCACATGAATACTATCCTTCCATTTTAAAAAGGCTTTGGACATTTCCCCATTAAAACAATGTGGAGATAGGATATGGGCTGCAAGATCCATGAGGGCAGGGAATGGGGTCTGGCTTAGACACAGCTATATTCCCAGCACCTGGTACATAGTAAACTCTCAATAAGTATGGCTGGATTTTTAAATAATTCTGTGAACACACTCTTAGCCACAACTCAATGCATTACCCATATATTTGAGTATGTAATGTACATCATTAATTACTAGATGTGGGAGAAGGAGCGATGTATCTCTTCAAAAGATAAACATTAGTTCTGTCTTCACCTAGCTTCCGATCTAGTAAGATAGGTAATCAGAAATTAAATAATCATAAACTATGTACTTATAAATTTTGAGAAGTGGACTGCCAAAAAATAATTGGGACTTTTGGAGATAATTACAAAGGGTCCTCGTTTTCATGGAGGAATCAAAGTAGATTTCTTTGAGGAAGTATCATTTAAGCTCAAGTCTAAAGGATATCTAGGATTCACTCATTGCATGGTAGAGACAAGGAAATTTCCAGCATAGGGAGAGACCTGTGCAAAGGTCCTGTGGTTGGGAAGAACATGGCATATTCAAGGAATTGAAAGAAAGTGAGCCAGTGTTCCTGGAGAATGCTGAGGGGGAGGGTAACGTGAGTGGAGATGAAGAGGCACGAAGAAGTCTAGAACTTGCATGTCATGGCAAAGTTTGGGGATTTGATTCTAAGATTAATGAGTAAATATTGAATGGCCTTATGCATATGTGTAGGATTGATATGATCTTTGGATTTTATAAATATATGTTCCCACAAGAGGCTGTTTGTTCATCCGGGCAATGGGATCTAAAGACATGTTCCTTTGAGCTACAGTAGCCGACCCACAGACACCAACATACAAAGTGAAAGACAAAGAAATGCTTTGGTAAACAGTTGAAATGGTAATGTGGCAGGTCACTGCACTAAAGCTGACTAATGGAAACAGATTATCTTTATGGCACCAGGACTCAGAATAAAAATTTTGATCATGAAAACCCAACCTGTGTTTTATACAGTCAGGAGAGGAAAAATTTACCCACAGGACAGATGCCTTTTTTTCTCTTAACATTGTTCCAATCTTGTTCTGTTTTTTTTTTTTTTAATTCATTCTTATTTATTTATTTATTTATTTTCAATATATGAAATTTATTGTCAAATTGGTTTCCATACAACACCCAGTGCTCATCCCAAAAGGTGCCCTCCTCCATACCCATTCTTGTTCTGTTTTCATAAGAGGTCTTACGTATTTCATTTTTGTTCTTCTCTTGACGCATTTGTTTCCTTAGCTTCTTACATAAGCTGTCTTTCCTGTGACATCAATTGTTTGTCAGTGTCACGTGGCAAAAATGTTGGAAGGATTTAGCCCTGGCTTTAAATCCTGTTCCTGCCTTTTGGTGCCAGCAGCATGACACCAGGGCCAGCAGAGGGCGACACTGAGCCTGCCTCTGAGGACAGAGCAGAAAGGCGTTACTCCAGACAGGTCATTACTGCTTTTGTCTCTCTCTAGAGACGACTTTGTATGTTTTGGAATCCTGGCAGAGCTTTAAGCATTTCCCAAACTCCACTTTGCCACAATCAGCCTCATTGTAAATATTATATAAGGAGCATTTCAAAACGGTTTCTTCCTGAAATAACCTTTTAAAAGTGTATCTCTTCATCTCCGTTCTCAGCCTGCGGATCTGATCAGCCTTGGCAACAGAAAAATGTTTCAAACAGCCTATCTGTTTTCAGGACTTTCTCAGAACAGATAGGGGTAGGTAGGACATTTCCTATTTCCCTATCATCCTATCCACCTGCTTCCATTTATTACAGCCTTCTCTGTGACGTTCTGTCTTTGTGTGTGTCTGCTGTCCGTTGTTTTCCTCAGTCCAGTTTCCTTATAAGAAATAGTGTGGCGGTGGTTTCGAGCTCTTCAGCGAGTTTGGTTCTTAAATTTAAAGTCCTTTTATTTCTTCCCAATGTAGGCTTTTGTTCTGCGGGTAAATCTTAGTCTGTCGAGTCCCTGTGTCTCCATGTTTCTTTCCCTTTTCTTCCCTGCTTTACTAGCGCTGGCGCCTTCATGGCTCATACCTGTCAATACTCCCCCACGGTTTTTGGTGAGGTTCCCAGTGTCTCTGTACCAATGCCTCTTTCCAGGGTGAAGCAGCGTGAAGGGAGACTGTTGGGGGCAGGGGGAGCCTCATAGCAGAATTCCTGCTTTTAATTTTGAAACGATCCGTTCTCCTTCCAACAAGTCATTCTCCTTTTCTTAGTCTGTTTTCCCCTCTGCACAACGGATGAATCCCAGGGAACGAGAAGACGACAAATGATGTAATTTTTTGTGCTAGTGCACTTAAAAATGTAAAGTATGAAAGTGGGTGATGGGCATTGAGGAGGGCACCTGTTGGGATGAGCACTGGGTGTTGTAAGGAAACCAATTCGACAATAAATTTCATATTAAAAAAATTTAAAAAACGTAAAGTATGGCTATGAAGGCTGTATTGACTCCATTAAAGACAGATTGTCTACTTGAGAGATTTCTTTTTCCCCTTCATGGGAAAATGATCTGATGGTTTGTGTTTTTTCCCTTTGGCCTGTTTAAGAAGGACTTGAATTCTACATTCCTCTTGCTTACGTGAATTCGGCTATACTCCTTCAGCAGGGACAGGCACGAGAAAAGAGAGATGACACAGGGACGGATACATCTCCTCCATCAGGAGAAGCAACAGTAATGTACTTCAATGCTTGAATGTTGTATTTGCTGGGAGATGATATGTCAGCAACTTGCGAAAGGAATGTCAAGCGTAGTTTTTAGCTTCACGAGATTTTTACCTGCTGTTTTAGTCCATTTAGGCTACCATAACAAAATACCACAGACTGAGCAGCTTATAAACAACAGAAATTTATTTTGCAAAGTTCTGGAGGCTGGAAGAACAAGCTCAGGCTGTCAGCATGGTGGGGGTAAGGGTTCCCCTCCTGGCTGCAGATTTCTGGTTGGACCCTTACACGGCGGAAGGAACAAGGTTGCTCACTGGTGTTTCCTCTATAAGAGTATGAAACCCACTCATGAGGGCTCCACTCTCATGACCTAATCACCTCCCCAAGGCTCCACCTAAAAATACATAATTTGGGGTGGGGGTTAGGATTTTAGCATGGAATTTGGGAGGACACAGACTTTCAGGCCATAGCACCTGCTTAGCATCAGTGCCAACTCTCTGTAGGATGTAGGTCCTCTGCACTTCATCAGGCACCAGTAGAAGAGCCTTGGGAATGGGTGTTTCTTCACTCAGACTCCCCATAATGTGATTTACAAGGATAATGACCATTTTTTTCATTGTCTACTGAGCCCCACACACTTTACATATATGCATATATCATCGCTCCCTCTGTAATGTAAATTCTATTAGTTCCATTTTCCCCTAACAAATTGAAACTTAAAGTATTTAGGAATGTGCTCAATGTCATACAGAGCAAAATTCTTGCTCAAGTGGTGTGTTTGAAACTCACATATAGGGGCGCCTGGGTGGCTCAGTCGGTTAAGCGGCCGACTTCAGCTCAGGTCACGATCTCGCAGTCCGTGAGTTCGAGCCCCGCGTCGGGCTCTGGGCTGATGGCTCAGAGCCTGGAGCCTGCTTCCGATTCTGTGTCTCCTTCTGTCTCTGCCCCTCCCCCGTTCATGCTCTGTCTCTCTCTGTCTCAAAAATAAATAAAGGTTAAAGAAAAAAAAAAAAAAAAAGAAACTCACATATAATCATTTGCAGGTCCAGCAGGTTAAAAAGTTCAAGTTCTTTAGCACGGCATACAAGACTCTTCATGTTCCCCACGCCATGCACCTCCACCCTATCTACCCTTGCCACATTTCTGATGTACCTGCTACTGAGAAATGCTGCCTTCTCGCCCCACAGCACGCTGTTCCTTTCATCTGCGTCTTGAACTCACGTTCTCCTCGTTGTCTGCAGGGACATGCCTCACACTGCCGGTCACAAGTTCCTTGGAGTTTAAGACAGTAGTAGACACAATTATAGTGATTCAGAACATGGCCACTGCTCTGTCACTTTCTAGCTATATGCCCTTGGGCAAGTTGTTGAATTTCTCCATGCCTCAGCTTCCCTGTTTGTAAAACAAGAATAAAAACACATCATAGGACTATCGGGAGGGTTAAATGGGTTAAGACATGCAAGCAACCGGACTAGCACATGGCAGAGGGTAAGAGATTATGCAAGTATTTGCTCTTACTAGATTTGCCTCAGACATCACCTCCTCCAGAAAGCTTTCCCTGACTTGTACTCCCCTACCAAACCGAGTTTGGACTCATCTTCAATTAAACTTGTTTAATTATCTTCTTCAATTCAAACTTGTTTTAGAATTACCAGTTTAGGTGTCTCCCTCTACCATTGTATGTGAGTTTCTTGAGGTCAAGGAACAATTGAGAACAGTCAACACCTAGTACATTACTTAATACATAGTAGGCATTCAAGAATTTTTGCCAAATGAAGGAAATAATTATCCATGCTATTAGTAGTAATGGTATTTACTAAACTTTATGGGCTAGCTACTACGCGTTTTGCACTATTTTAAGCACTTTGCATGCTTTCTCTAACCTTACACAAATCAAATGGCAGTAGGTGTTATGATTAACTATATTTTACAGATGAGGATGATTAAATAATATACACAGGGTCAATCACTAGTATATGTGGGAATAAAAATTTAAACCAAGAAATATGATCCAAAAGTCCACATTCTTAGCTACTTTTCGTGGCTGCCTCTGAATGAATTTAAAGAGGAGAGGGAAGGAAAGAGGGAGGAAAGAAAGAGACTAAAAGAAAATGCCTGGAAACCCAGAGTAGAGTCTTGGTTGACATAACCTGAGTCCTTATGGAATTGTCTTCACTAACTTGGGAATTTATGTTAAATTCGTGACTTTTCGCAAAAGTCACTATAAAAAATAGCCATGTGGAATATACTTTTCCATTTGCTGTAAAAGTTATTTGTGAGCATTGCCAGTTATATCATTCATTTCTTGTGCATAATACCCAACACAAGAAAAAAATTTTCAGAGTTTGTTTCTGGTAAAACCTTAGCGTCCCTTGAGACACTAACCTGTTTCCTTCTATCTGATCATTAAAGTTGTGTGACTAGCTTTGCATTGACTGCTGGAAACTTAGAAGCAGACTTTATGCTTTGTCACAGAAATTGTATTGACCCTCTGATGGGAATGTTTGCTTTTCTCCTTTGACCATCTTTCCATCCTAAACTTTTATTTCTATATAATTAAATGTACTATATTTATTTCTTCTTCTAGCTGGCTTTTTAAAAATTTTTATTTATTTTGAGAGAGAGAGAGAGAGAGTTAAGGAGGGTCAGAGAGAGAGAGAGAGACAGAGAGAGAGACAGAGAGAGACAGAGAGAGAGAATCCCAAGCAGGCTCTGCTTTGTTAGCACAGAGCTCAATGCAGGGTTCAAACTCATGAACCGTGAGATCACTACCTGAGCCAAAACCTAGGGCCAGACTCTTAACCAAATGAGCCACCCAGGTGCCCTGGCTTTTTTCTTCCTTCCTTTCTTCCTTTCTTCCTTCCTTCCTTCCTTCCTTCCTTCCTTCCTTCCTCTCTTTCTTTTTAAAGAAATAAGTGCTGTTATTAAATACATTGGGGTAAATATCTGTATGGATGATGATTTCCACTCTATCTTGTATGGCTTGATGTCATGGTGAGCAGTAATACAGCATACAATATAGTCTCTGTATCTATCTTAATGACATTTTAATGATAATAATCTTAGGTAGATAGGGTTCAGAGAATTTCAGGACTTTGCCCCAAATCACAAAACTAATTAATAAGTTTAAGAGTCCAGGGACAAACTGAGAACTTTCAACCCTATGCCGCTACAGTATTTCCATGGTGGCCAGGAGTCCTAATCTCTTGATGGCAGTGTGGAAGTAGGTGACTATGTTTCTTATAACACGTTAAAAAGTCACTGTTAGAGATGGAGTGCTAAGTTCAATGGAACAATATTATGACTTAGTATTGTGAGATTTTTTTTAAAGATTATTTATTTATTTTAATGGGGGAGAGGGGCAGAGAAAGAGAAGGAGAGAGAATCCCAAGCAGGCTCTATGCTGCCAGTACAGAACCCAATGTCGGGCTCAGTCCCACAAACACAAGATCATGACCTGAGATGAAATCAAGAGTTGGATGCTTAACTGCTTAACCAACTGAGCCACCCAGATGCCCTAGTATTGTGAGATTTAAGCTCTTATGTAATATAAATATATTAGTTATCTCATTTAATTCTTCCTTTTAGGTTTTTTAAAATTATTTTTTAAGTATATTGAGATACAATTGACACATAACGTTGTATAAGTTTGAGGTGTACAAGGTTCTAGTGTGATACATCTATAGATTGCAATATGTTTCTGCTTTCGTCTTTTAAAAATAAATTTATATTTTAGGAATACCCATTATACTACTCAGAGTAAAACACTGACATTTAACATTTTTGTTATTTCCAATGTGTAATTATTTTTGAAGCTTTTGATAGTTGTGATCATACTGTTTTCTAGTCTCATTTCTTACTTAAGGTACCATAGATATCGCCCATGTTATTATTGGCACTTTGCAATAGAATTTTGAATAGCTGCAAACTAAGTAGAAAAGTAATTCATGATCATTCCTTTAACTTTTCCTCTAGTGTTGTGCCTTGTGCTTATCTTTAATATTGTTCATAGTTGTGGTAACTGTCTTGGTACATGTAACCTTTTTGTATTCAAGTTATTGTATTAGATTGAGAAGACCTAACCACTTAACCAAAAGTTAGGAAATGAGAAATGGTGGACAGAGTATTGGTTTGGTGCTAGAGAGACACGGATTGGAATCCTGTTTCTGCTTTCCACTGGCTTTGTGGCTTTGACAAATTACTTAACTCACAGATCCTTTGGGCTTTCATTTATAAAATGGGGATACTCCTATCTGCTTCCTAGAGTTGTCGTAAGTATTAAATAAAATAATGTACATAAAGCTCTTCAATAGAAGCTAGGGTCTTAACGCCTATTGTTGAATTCTTCTCTAGATGCTTGGTTGCTCCAAGTTATATTCTCACAAGTAGTTATATTCCCATGTCATTACAACCTTTTTACCATTTTTTAAATGATGATTTGATAGATAAGAGGAGTGTCATGTTATTTTTCAAGTCCCAATGTTCTGCTTCTTTGAGAGAGCAAGTATGTCCCCATAGGCTGGTTCTCATGTTGACTGGAGTCACTTACTGACTTAGGAGATTTTTTTTTTTCTTCTTCAGGAAAGAAATTTTACGTATGCAAGTATTGTTACTCCTGGCTTACCTTTTCTTTTATTGTGAAGTTTAAAATGTCTATTCCTTAACACACTCTGTAGTTTTTCTTCATGTCTTCCCGTAAAGCCTTGTGATTACAGGATAACTCAAACAGCGGTTCTTTTCTACCTATGAGACGTTTCATGTTCATGCTTCGTGGGACCTACAGGTGGGATATATTGAAATCTTGCCTGCCTGAGGCCAGTCTTTCTGGTTTACTGAGAGTAATTCACTATCTGCAAGATATTCTCACTAATACTCTGTGTGAGTCTGTAAGTGTGGTTCTTTTGTTATGTTTATTTCAGTTTAGCAAATACGCATTGAATGTATATTACTTACCAGCCATTGTATTAGGCTCCAGGTCAGTTCCATGGACCCCAAACACTGTGGATAGAAACTAATGTGACTTGTGAACTTGTTCAGGAAAAAAAAATCTATCCTTTTTCCACCATCTCTTACTAACTCATCACTAATTCTCTTAATTTCGAATATAAAGCAGCAAATTCCAGCAGTGTTAGCAGTACCTTTGATTTGTGTCCCCATTAGAGATCACAAATATTTTCTTATCAAATTACAGCTACTGTTGTCATCTAGAAATGTCACCTTTGTTACCATTTCAAACTTGTGTTAGTTGTTAGAACTACTATTAGATTTTATTTTGTCATGTACTACTTAAATAAGAACACACATTAGACCATCACATTTTTTTCTTTAACTATTTCTATGACTGGTTTTTATATAAATAGGCAAATACATCCATAATTGTTTTCAATTATAACTCTAGGAATTTTATTTATGCATGTAAAAACTTTATTCTGAGTATGTGATTTTCCACGTTTCATCAGCTTGACAAAGGCATGGCATACAAATGGTTAAAAACTCATGATCTGGTGAAAAAAATATTCATAAAAATGTCATCACAATACTTAAATTTTTTGCATTTTCCACAGATTTTCTGAATCTAATATAGATTTTCTATTAGGGAGTGGCACTCTTTGGGTATCCTTTACTCTTTCTACCATGACTTTAAAATTATAAATGTATGTTGAACCCTTACCCTTTGTGTCAGATACTTCACTCTACCCCCATTATCTCATTTAATTCTTCAGAACGTGCTATGAGATGGTACTATTGCTTCCCTTATTTAGCAGGTGGTGAAGCTGAGGCTCAGAGAAATTAAGTCCCTTGCTTATTCACAGTGCTGTTGAATGTAGGAAAGTGGTTGGGCAGGTTCCAAGGTCCGTGATCTTAAATGTGGCCTCATTAAGCCAAGAGTCACTTGACATAATTAATTTTAATCAAAATCCACAGAATAACATCACCCCTATCCTATTACCATGAGAATCCCAATAATTAATAGGAGGATGACACACTTCCTTCAGTATGTAGAGGAATTTCTATGCTGGTCATTCTCCATTTTCTTTCTAGATCGCTTTTTGGCCCTTCTCTTCCTCACAGTCTGCCCCAAAATACGACCTCAAGAATGACATCACTTGGGGGCACCTGGGTGGCTCAATCAGTTAGGCGTCTGACTTCGGCTCAGGTCATGATCTCACGGTCTGAGAGTTTGAGCCCCTCATTGGGCTCTGTGCTGACAGTTCACTTCTCATTCTGGGTCTCCCTCTCTCTGCCCCTCCCCTCCCTCAAAAAGTAAATAAACATTTTAAAAAGTTGTTTTTAAATAACTGTTACTTATTTAGTTTGAAAGAAAGAGAAAGAGACAGAGAGCGGGGTGGGGAGGGGCAGAGAGAGAGGAGAGAGAGGATACCAAGAGCACACAGCTCTACATGGAGCTAGATCCCACACACAATGAGAACATGCTCGAGCGAAATCAAGAGTTGGATGCTCAACCGACTGAACCACCCTGGTGCCCCTCTAGGGATCTGTTTTATTCACTGCTGTTCCTCCAGTGCTAGCAGACGTCCTGGCTGATGTTAGTTGCCCAATAAATATTTCAAGAAATATTCGCTAAGTGCCTAAGAAGTTTTGCCTAGACTCTCTTGCCAAACAACACTGAAAAATAAATAAACACATGCATGCAAAATGAATTACTGAAATAAGAGGGCCCTTGACTCATTCTGACCAGGCAGGAGGGAAGACGTGAAAGAACAAGGGGAAACGACAAATGACAAGTGAGCTGGCATGACTCTAACATAGGGTGACGATGACAGCTGCTAGAAATAATGCGAGCTCAAGCAAGGGGGCTGAGGTGGGGACTAGGAACTTAGACACAAAATAGCTTCTAGGTTAAGACGGGAAACTTGGGTTGACTAAATATAAGGGAGAGACAGAAGGAATAATCAAGGATAAGTGTGAAAGTTCTGACTTGTGTTATGGCATAGATGGTGACACCCAGCTGACACCAGGACAAGCTTTGAGGCTGGATGCCATAATCCGAGTTCAGATGTGTAATAAGAGGCAGTAGGACATGTAAACAGGGATGTTTAGCCAGCTTTTTTCAAATCTGGATTTAGAGACAGGTCAGGACTGCAGAAATATGATATTTTCTGAAGATGACAAAGAATGAGTCATTTTTAGGAGGTGAATTTTTTGAATAGTAAGGGTTTATTACTTTCAGCACTAAACCTTAAAAAAAATCATTTGGATGAAGATCTTTCCAAAATTTTATTGCACATTTTTCCGCCACCTTAAATGATGCATCTGGAACCAAATTTATTTTTTTTTTCTTGATGGCTCAGGGTCATCATTATAATCATCTGCTATGATAGCACACTATAATTCAGTGATGCTGTTGGAATAATTGAGATGCGTAGAGTTGTTTTCCTTTATTCAACAACTTAAGATCAGTGTTGTTCTTTTTGTTCTTAAGTTTCATTTTTATCATTTCTACGATTTCTCATTTGCTGTCAGCTGTCTCTTCCTGCAGCTATCAATGTGTCACCATGAACTGATATACTGTATCCTTTCAATCACTTGCTCTTCGACTAACACTAGTCAGGAAACCAGATAATCACGCATGCTGTAGCTATAAGCAGAGCATGTGCAAACAGCTTCAGAAGGAGGAACAGAGCGTATCCCCAAGAGGGAACCACGTGAGCTCTAATGGAACACATTTTGTGATGTCTTTTGACTCTTCAAAGGACTTCTGTGTTTATTATTTAGTTCCCTGCTGTGTTTCACAAAGGTAGCATGGCCAGAATTTTGAGTTTTGGATTGCTAAAATATTATTGTCTGCGTACCAAAAAGGGACAAGATATACCAATGGTTCAGGACAGTAGAGTTTAATGAATATTTTTAATTTCTCAGAATAGAATCTGCCCCAAGGGGCACCTAGGTGGCTCAGTCAGTTAAGCGTCTTACTCTTGATTTTGGCTCAGGTCATAATCTCACAGGCCATGGGATCGAGCCCCGTGTCAGCTGCACTGACAGCACAGAGCCTGCTTGGGGTTCTCTCTCTCCCCGTCTCTCTGCCCCTTTCCCCCATGTGCTTTCTCTCAAAATAAATAAATACATATTTTTTACAAAGTTAAAAAAAAAGAATCTACACCGATTTTCATCAATTACATCGGGTTGAGTTTTCAGACTTTTTAAGTGCTTATTTTTGAGGGGGGGTGGAGGAGCACGGAGAGAGGGAGACAGAGGATCCAAAGCAGGCTCTGCACTGACAGCAGAGAGCCTGATGTGGGGCTCAAACTCAGGAACCATGAGATCATGACCTGAGCCAAAGTTGGGTGATTAACTGACAGAGCCACCCAGGTGCTCCAGACTATTTTGTAAAAGTACATTTACTACTAGAAACAAACAAACAAACAAACAAACAAACAAGGAGGATCTTTGGTGGTACCTAATGTCATGCAAGGTCAGTATTTTAAATTAGAATACTTTGTTAATTTTTTCAAAGTGACTGGATGGAACCTAGTCAATTGAATGCTCCAGCATTTCTACAGATTGTGTCTTCAGTTTTGGTCCATGTCCACTTGAATTGTTTCCTAGATAGGTTTTATTGGTGCATTGTCTCCATGTGCCCCTTTTCTAACACGCTGGAGTGAGAGGCAGTCTCTTTTTCTAGTTGAAGTCGCACTTCATCATTTGTCACCGTTTGTCACCACAAATGATGCTTCGAAGCTCTTTTTTCTCTCCCACGTGCACATTTGTTAGCAGTTTCTTGGTAGTGTCTACAGGGTTATTTGTCTCCGAGGAATATCATTTTTGGTTTATTTTCTCTGATATTCATTTAACGACTTGTCACGTCAGCTCAAGCTATAATTTCCTGTCAATTATCTGGTAAATTTTTCATGTATCCGTCAGCCAGGTCTCTTGACTTTCCTCTTGTTATGTCTTGTCTGCAGAAATCGTCTTCCCTCCATGACCTTTGGTTTCCTGAGAGTAGTATCTTGCCCTTTTTGTACCTTGTGACCAGGAATCAGTTTCCTATTTTTATTTCGGGAGCTCAAAAGATAGCGCGGAATGTGCGAGCACATGAAGCAGTTCTGTCCACTCTTGTCTTGTAACTTCTTCCATCCAGACAGACAGGCACATACACAGAGAGGACACATTGCAAAGACTGGAACCAGCTTGCCTTAACCCAGGAGCTACCAGAAGCTGGAATTGAGGCCGGGAGCAGATCC
This sequence comes from Panthera leo, assembly GCF_018350215.1. Lineage (NCBI taxonomy): Eukaryota > Metazoa > Chordata > Mammalia > Carnivora > Felidae > Panthera > Panthera leo. The sequence continues at coordinate 186,430,454 of NC_056682.1, read as the reverse complement.
CTCCTGAGAATCTTCAGAGGGGACAATGCTTCTGCTGACACCTTGATCTTGAACCTCTGCCCTCCAGAACTGTGAGATGACATATTTCTCTTATTTAAACCACTAAGTCTATGGTACTTGTCAGAACAGCCCTAGAAAATTAATCCAACCTTCATTATCTAACTTAAAACAAAGGCACCGATTCATTCAAAGAAAAATCTTTTGGAGAATCTGCCTTGCCCACCTCAAAAGGAAGACTCTAGGGTTTCTGTATTAACAACAAGAACCAAACAAAACAAAAGAAAACGAAGCAAAACAAACAAACAAAAAAACCCTAGGAGGGCTTTCTGTTCAGGCTCAAAGGACAACTTTCTAAGATAGTGTTTCCCAACCCTGGCCATGTCCAAAGACACTTGGGGAAACCTTTAAAAAATGAAGAGTCTAAGTTTAAATCCCTGGAGATTTGGATTCAATATGTTTGGGAAAGGGCTTGGTTATCTATTTTGAACAGTCTTTCTAGGTAATTTTTATGATTGGGTAGGTGTAGCGAGCACTGATCTAGGAGGTTGAGTAATGAAGGAGAGATTTCAATAATGGGCATATCATTCATGGAAAAAGAGATCATCTAATGAATGTTTGACTCCCTTGCCTCCACTTTCGTTGATTTTAAGATGGAATAAGCTAACCAGCAAACCTCTGCCCTGAACTTCATTCTTGTGAAGCAGAAGAGATGGGGACCTTGGGAGAGAGTGGATGTAATAAACTTCTGGGAGCTTTAACAGCCCAGGAATGGAATTTGGGGTTTAGTTGAACACTTTAGGAAATCAGATTTTATCCACTATTTATTCAACAAAAGTTATAGAGGACTTACAATGAGCCAGTTAATGTAGACTTAGGTAAAGAAGAGACATGCTTCTCTGACCAGAGCTTCTAAAAGGAGAGATGGTGTAAGATGTAATGATGGCGCACTTTAAAATGTAATTCTGAAAATCTGACCTCCGGCAGCGATAGGAACCAACATGACTACACAGAGTGTTCTCTCAGGCATCCAGATTCTGAAAATCATGTGCAAAAAAGGGATGAGGAACATAGAAACAAAACTACAAAAGAGGGGCATGAAGCTATGAAAACTGGCCTGCTTCAGATTCTGTGGCTTCCTCCCTCTCTGCCTCTCCCCTGCTCACCCTCTGTCTCTCCAAAATGAATAAACGTTAAAAAACTTAAAAGAAAAAAAAAAAAGGAAGAAACAAACCCAGAATTGCCTCTGCACTTCATATACATAAGGACCTCCTATCCACAAAGGGAAAAGGAACACTCGTAAGTCTTCAAAAACATCTTTTTAGTGAAACTTGCCAGAAGATATATTGTAAGAGGAAAGGGATATCAATGTACCTTTTCCTGATGCCAAAAGCCAGGATGTGTCACTATGTTTTTGTTATTTCTAAGTCAATTTTTATAACCTTCCATATTTTTTGACTCATTGTAGTGAGTTCCCTGATTTTGAAAGGGTACTTGAATATCTTTGGATCCCAGGCTTGAGGATGCAGAGATGAATCTCTTTTCATGACAAATTTATGACATCCCCTTTATGTTCAGATAGGGTTATAACTTAGGTTTTTAAAGCCAACTCTTAGTTTAATTTTGAAGAAAATTACTGAAATCTCACTAAATACAGCTTTTTGGCTGTCTGTGAATCCAAGTCTGGGGTTCTGAAAGACCAGGAGATAGACTTCTAAATCATTAGTTGACGACTTAATGGATACTGGACAGGATCAAAGGGTTTGGTAATTACCTAACAATCCTTCCAACAAAACTTTGAGGTAGGTGGCTAATACCTTTGAACTCATTTTGTCAATGGAAAACTGAGGCACAGGAAGAGTGTATGTTGGTGCCTTTTGTTCCTTTGTTACATGCAATTCTGAAGCAATAACAGCAACAAAAAGCCCGGTCCTGTTTTGTTTCCCACCTTCCATCTCTAGTCTGGAATAGGTTGCTTTCTAGCAGTGGTGGGAATAAGAATGAGAGAGAAAATATGAAATGGTAGAAAGCTAACACAGAACATGTTGGATTATGCTTGAACACATAAATGATTTTCTTTTAGAAAATCCCTCTATCATCATAGATATATTGACAAGCCTTGCCTAAAACATCAAAATTGACTGACATACCAGATTGTTGAATCAGGATCTATTTTGGAAGGGAGAGAGAACACAGTCTGGGTATTGAGGAAAGTAGTGCGTATTCTATTCTAGTTGAGAGGAACAATGAGGCCCATGACCCATCATTTACAGAGAGTTCTGTGCACCTTTGGAAGAACTAACTGTCCAAAAGGACATCACAAAGAGATCATGGGATTTCTGGGCAAAGAACAAAGAAAGGATTTGCACAAATCCGTCTTTCTTAGGAGATCAGAGATATGATCTAGACAAAAGAGTCAAAGGGGACTCATGGGTGAGGTCAAAGAACCAGGTGTTTGTAAGGAAGCAGTAAGAGCTTGAGTCCTTAGTGTTTCACTCTATTTCCCTGCCTGCCTTAGTCACTTTCAAGGGTGTAGAAAAATGCTGTGGCAAGGTCTGATACTCACTGCCATCTATTTAAGGTTGCATGGAATCACTTAGAATCCTCTATGTAGGATCCCTTAAAGTCACTTAAACACTGCCATTATACAGATTATGAAACCAGACACAGAGAGGTGAAGTGACTTGCTAAAGGTCATACAGCAGCACACTATGGGCTCGAGCAGGGATACTTTTAATTGTCTCTATATAAAAACTATTGTCCCCACTTTTTTTAAAATTCATTCCTTCATTCAAGAAACATTTCCTAAGTGACCACTATATTCTAGACACTTGAGAGGTGCTAAAGATTGAAGAAATAAAAGAAAGCAGTTTCTGACCTAAGACCTCACAGTCCGATGGAACAATTATGGATGTGCTAATATACTGGAAGTAAAATGATAAATATCACGAGAGTAGCTGTGGGAACAGAGACAAGGGGTGAGTTTAGAACGACATAGAAGTCCCTTTCTTTATGGGTTTGATTTTCCAAAATCAATTATTTATTTTGGAATTCTAATTCAGATCATTGCTCAGAAATGAGGACGTTTAAGAAAACATAAGCTTAGATTTATTTTTCTTATGAATGCAAATCAAAAGCGTCATATTTTTGGAAGTACATTTTTTTCTAGAAGTTTGATTTTTTTTTTATTGCTTCTGTTCTGAGTTGGATCGTATTCCCCAAAAAGATATGTTGACATCCTAACTCCTAATACCGCAAGATGCCTCAAGATGTGACCTTATTTGGAAATAAGACCTCTACAGAGATAATTAAGTTAAAATGAGATTATCAGGATGGGCCCTACGCCAGTATGACTGGTGTCCTTATGAAATGAGGAAATTTGGACACAGAGACATGCACAGAGGAAAGATGATGTGAAAACACGCAGGGGGAAGATGGCCATGTGACACGAGTGACACATCTGAGAGCCAGGAAATGCCAAAGGTTCCTCCCTAGAATTTCAGACTTCTTTGATTTTGGATTTCTAGGCTCCAGAACTGTGAGTCAATACATTTTGAGCCAACATTTTTTTTTTTTTTTTTTTTTTTTTTTTTTACCTCGTTACTGCAGCCCTAGGAAACTAACACTATCTCCTTGGACAGTGATCAAAGAGCCGGGCTGTTTTCTGTCCCTAATACTTTGCTCTGAAACTTGTATACAAAATAACTGGAAGCCACAAAGCCATGTTTGAGTGTGGCAGGTGGACCCTCGACTCCAGAGCCAGCACACTGCACCCTTGCGCGGGCTCCTCGGGGGTCTGCATCGGGATGTGGGGGGTCATTCACATTCACTCATCTCCTTCAACTCACCAGCACTGTTCCTTCAGTCGACTCCCAGTGCTGGGTTCTTAATGTGGTCTCACAACCGTCCCAGTTTTAGGCAGCTGACTGCTCTTCACAAGAGCCCCTCGGCTCCCGGGGCTTAGAATGCCAGGCTTTTCCCTCCGAAGTGACTACTTCCACGTTTCCATTGAAAACCTCTAATAAAGCAAAGCAATTGTCAACAAAGTAAGCTGATGTTTTAAAAGTGACTTTGATGACCATAACTGCAGTACAGGGCACACTGCATTTTAAAGCCATAAAATTGTGACTGCAGAGGACATTTCACAGATTTACTCCGTATTAAAATTTTTTTTAATATATTTATTTATTTTGGGAGAGAGAGAGAGAAGGGGGGAAAGAGAGAGAGGGAGACACAGAATCCAAAGCAGGGTCCAGGCTCCAGGCACAGAGCCCGACACAGGGCTTGAACTCATAGATGGCGAGATCATGACCTGAGCCAAAGTTGGATGCTTAACCGACTGAGCCACCCAGGAGCCTCTCTACTTTTTCAACATAAAAAATAAAAAATGTATGGAAGTTATTAAGCAACATTTTTAAAAGTTTATTTATTTATTTTGAGAGAGAGAGAACATGGAAGGGGCAGAGGGAGGGAGAGACAATCCCAAGCAGGCTTCACATCACCAGCACGGAGCCCCACATGGGGTTTGAACTCACAAACTGTGAGATTGGGGCCTGAGCCAAAATCAAGAGTCAGATGCATAAGTGACTGAGCCACTCAGGTGCCCCAGAAGCATTTTTGAGAGCCGTGTAATTTCACATGGAAGAATGTTGTAATGGTTTAAGGGCTGAGGTGCTGGAAGGTCAGATTAGGAACACCAACTGTCTTTCCCTTCTGCCAATGACCGGCTTGTGCCCCTTATCTACTATACTCACACTCTGTGGGCTGCCATTTCATGGAGCAGAAAACCCGGGTAATGATAGTTATTTACTCCCACCTTAGAGTGTGGTGAAGGTGTAGAAATTTCTGTCAGGGTTCCTTTTGGAATTCAACAAGCGGAAAAAAAAAACCTTATAATTTTCAAAGCTTCCTTATACAGACTTATTTTTAACCGATAAAGGAATGCCACTACTGAATATGGACGTCTGTTCTCAAATGCCAGTTATATGGGCCTGCATGTCACAAACTTATGTTGGAAAATGCTAGCAAGCAGTGAGTCACAGTGAGGTCATAAGAATGGCCTAGGACCTAAAGATATAGACAAAATTGTGCACAGCCAGTCATAGAGTTAGGAGACTCAAGTGTCTGGGCACCTGGATGGCTCAGACAGTTGAACCTCTGACTTCGGCTCAGGTCAGCCCCACATGGGGTTCTGCGCTGACCTTTCAGAGACCCTCCCCTGGTCACGCTCCGTCTCTCTCAAAAATAAATATTTTAAAAAAGAGGAGACTCAAGCCTCAGGTTGTTATTTTGTGTCACGTGATCCAGTAGAAGTAGAATATTAGTGTTAATACAGTAGGCCACAGACAGTAATGGATACAGAGAAAACCCGAGAACGCAAGCAGACTATCACTATTGAAGTTCTTCTTGGATGTATTGCACAAGCACAGGGGACAGACCTATTAGAAAATTCTTGAAGGGCAATTACCCACTTCTCACACACAGTGAGCAGCAGAATCTTGGTTTCCATTTTCAGGTAGGGTTCATCCTTGCCAGGTACATATTTATTTATTTCTACAGATAATAATATATAGATAGGTGTGTTAACGTGAGACTTCATAAAGAAAAGACTTTGATGAGAATGACTGAACCCATCTCTATGGTGGAAATTGTATACAGGTGATTCCATATACATGCAGTAAAATCGACGGGGTGTTTCCAAGTATTCTCACATCGGTCTCTCCTTCCTCGTCACTAACCATCTGGTGACAGTGTTTACCCCGTGTAAGCAAGGATGTCATCACTCTTTGGTTATGCTCTGGTCTACATGCTCTTGTGAGCGTCGCAAGCCACTCTTGCCCTGTGCTTTCTGCCATGAGGCACTGTTCCTCACTTCAGTCCTCTTGGAACTAATCTTGGAAGCTTCTAGACTTGGAGTGTTGGCTCCTGAGTCTGCCAGATGCTGCAGCTCTCTGTGTCTTTAACCAGACTGCACTGAGGCCATGTTCTCTGGGAGCACTTGAAGTCTTCCAGTAGCAACACCATTACTCTGAGTTTAGAAACATTTTAGTGGAGCCAATTAATGTTTTATGGTAGATTCCTTTACTTTCTGATGCTATTCAGTCGATGGTACCATGCCATTCCCTGTGCAGCACTGTTATGTTTCCATCTTATACCCCCAGAAGCTCAGGCAATGACTGCTGAAGCCCAATCCTGTGTTGCATTATAGCTGCTTTCTTTTCTTTATTTCCTTCTTTCTTTTCTTCCTTTCAATCCTCCCTTGCTCCTTCTCTTCTTCCCTTTAATCCTCACTGAACATTCGGTACATGCTAAACACTGTGCACACAAACTCGTTGCCTCTCACTCCAACCTCACAGTCTAGTGAAGAAGACATTCAAGTAAACAAAAAGCTAAAAAAGAGTTCTAAATCAGAGATCCATACAAACTAATGAATAATGTTGGGGAATCAGGGACTTTTCATAGGGAAGGTGTTGTAGGAACTGAATCTTGAAGGGAGAGTACATTTTTCACCAGGTGGAAGGTGTCAGGTAGAGTAAGAGCACAGTTATAGGGGAATGTCTGTATGGGACGTGCTAGCCACTTTTCAGTGCGGGCCATCGTGAATCATAGTTATGGCACATGATTGTACGTTGTGTGTCAGGTTATACCTATTTCATGTCAAGAACCCTCTAAATATCCACTTTAAATTTTCTCTCCTCCAGGGTGATCATTCCCCATGTTTTCATCTTTTTTGCATATGGCGGTTTGTGTTCCTCCTCACCCCCCAAGCTGTACAAGTACACATGCATTCTTATCCTGCTCTCTGTGAATGTGTTCATATCTGTCACCAGCCTTAGTCTGAGAACGTCTGTGAAGCCAAGAGAAGAAGACTTCCCCTCCCCAGCCAACAGAGGATACACAAGCCTTCCTCAGAAGTCTTCAGATAGATTCTGATGGATCCTACAGGTCTGTACCTTCCCTTGTGCCGGAGTGTAGATGAATGGGTTCATGGGCTCTTACTAGAAAAAAACCATTGAGAGCAGAGAGAATGTACCCTACAGACCTGCTGTATCTTGTTTGCTGCTACAATGCTCTCTCTGTCTCTCCACCTCTCCAGTGTTCTCAGGCCCTTAAGTCTGGAATGCAGGGAGGGGGCCATTGTGAAGGATCTCCTTAGTTCTCCATAATTATGGCTCCTAAATTGGTTTTAAAGTTCTTTTTGTTCAAAATAAAGTATAACATGGTTAAATATCTCATTTTTGGTCTTGGAGGAAATTCAAGCAGGCGTCATTTGGCAAGATGCCTCAGATCATCATAGACTTTAATATAGCAACTAATTCAGTGTAATGCAACAAATACTGGAAAATCTATCATATGGATAGATACTGTGCTTGGCTCTGAGGAAAGGAGAGGGGGAATGTAACAGTGAAAAAGTCATAGTCCCTGCCTACAAGGAGCCTACAATGCAATGGCCAAAATAGATATTCACATAGCAAACCATATTGCAGGTAGACAAAAAGCTTCCTGTGGAAACCAAGGAGGCAAAAACATTATTACACTTACTTAGTAAGGATATACAGGCAACAATAAAATTACATGTTTGCACTGAGCACATTCTAGGAGACTAATAACCATAGCTTCAATAGTCTGTGTATACTTGCCTACAAAAAGAGAATTTGAACCCTGACCTGACCACTTACTGCATGACTTCACACAAATTGTTCAACTTCTCTGTGCCTTAGTTTTGTTTTACTTTTTGTCTATACTTTTAAGGTGGAAAAATAATATTAACCTCATGAGTTGTTGACAGGATTCAGTAGGATGTTGGGGGAAAGTGCTTTGCTAACCATAGAGGAATCTGCAGTTTTTTAATTGTTATGATTAGCCTTTTGGAGAATCTCCATAAATGAAATAAAAAGTATCTTCCTGGGTGCCTGGGTGGCTCAGTCAGTTACGTCTGACTTTGCCTCAGGTCATGATCTCACAGTTCATGAGTTCAACACCACCTCAGGCTCTGTGCTGACAGCTCTGAGCCTGGATCCTGCTTCAGATTCTGTGTCTCCCTCTCTCTCTCTGCCCTTCCTCTGCTCATGCTCTCTTTCTCTCTCAAAAATAAATAAACATTACAAAAATTAAAAAAAAATATCTTCCTATAAAATACTAGAAACAACATACTTAGTTGAGAGGTAGAATTCACTAGAATTGCAGTTCCAATCTGGACCAGTGCCTTCTTCATGACTTGTCCAATACTAGAGCAATGGTTAAGCCTCAATGGTGCATCTCCTGGCTATTTTAATAGAGTGATATGAAAGCAATTGGCTTTTCCATGTTTCTGGGATTTCCATGTTTCTGAATGTGGCCATGTTGTTTGGAAGGCACAAGTATGAAAGGGCAAAGTATACCCTGGTCCTAAATAAATATATTTTACATAGCATCTTCCAGAGCTTTATGAAGTGTTCCACAGTGAGAATAAATGTCATGTTCCTAATTACTAACCGAGATACTCAGGCTAGTGTCTGTCCACTCCTCATTTTACTGGTTAAATCAGAGCTGTTTTAATTTTCTCCATCATGACCACAGGAAACAAAAGCCTTTAGTAACTTCTTGAAGATTTGTGACTCTCTGAATGGCACACATATAATGGAAGCATGCTTCCCTACCAGAGGGAGCCTGTGGTAGTGCTCTGGAGTCTCAATTATCTCCTCTTGCTGTAGAACAGAGATGCCAGGTAACATTTTATTGCTTTTCACCACCTCTCAAGCAAATGAAGAACCAGCATAGCGAAAAGGAACATGAAGCTTATTAATGGGCTTTGAGGGTCACCGATTGAAACACCACCTAAATCAGCCGGAGGATGAAGAGGGTGAATATAAGAAGTGAGATGACATTCCAACAAGAGTCCAATCTCTGTGAAAACAGATGATTCTGTAGGTTTCTGAACAGATGGACATTCATCTTATATTTTCCTGAGGCTATTGGCAAGTGACTCTGGCTGAACAGTTTAAAATAAAAGTGAAAAATCATTCTGGGTCAGTAAAGGCTCAGCACCAACTTTTCTTGGTCATCAGAGTATCAGTCCCTGTGGGTGTTGGACCACTGAAGATCTGGAATAATCCAGGAAGGCGTCTGATCCCAGGAAATAGTACTTACCTGTGAACACCTGCCCTGTTTTTAATTTCTTTAGCTTTAGGCTTGTGGGATTAAAATCAGCCTTGTAGAAATTTCCATTTCCAATTTCCATTGCCATTTTCCAGTGCCAGTCCAATACAGCTTTTCTCACCTCTGCACGTGAAATGGATAGTTCTACTGAAAAGAGATAATTTGGTGCCCTCCAGTGGCTCAACCTGACAGCCTCTCTCTTGACCTCTCAAAGTTCTTTTATGCCTGTGGGAAGGGTACGGCTCAACATACCTTTGGAGGCTTCTTGGTTACTGTCATGTAACTGCTACTCTTAGGAAAGGAATCCATCATGCCCTTAATATTGTATAATTCTCAGAGGAGAAGGAATCAGAGAATAAAGACAGAATTCTCTGGCTTCTCTTTGTATAAAGACCTAAAAACAATGAAAACCGAGTATAAAAAAACCCAGTACGACTACCATTCCTTTTAATTATATGGTCTCAAAAAACCACTCACCATTTTGGCCCACATGTATCTTCTATGGAATGAAAGTGTGCAGCTAGATGATCTCTTGGGGTTCCCCCAGATTCTACCACCCAGGGATTCCAAAATCCCAGGAAAGGGAGAAACATTTCCAGATGGTTCTATATTTCAATACTTGATAACGGCTTTTAACATTTTGACGACTGGATTCATGTTAAGAGCTTAGAAAAGAAGTTGCAATAAAATGTCCACATAAGTCATGCATGGTATTAGTAAGTCTGCATCTAACATGACTAAAGAGTCTCATTGCTTCTGACCTTTAGGATAATTAGATGGTGCCTTAAAAAGTCATCAAGAGAGAGCATTCTAATTTCCTTGTTTGAAGAAGATGGAGAACATATAACATATTTTTATAGCACTTAGTTAGTGTTTGGTAAATGAATGAACAAATGAATGGGAAAATAAAGGGAATATCGATCTCAACTCCTATAATGCATAAGAAGAGAAGCAGGCTATATTTATGAGAGAGGAAACGAGAAAAAAAATCCACCTATGCCTTAAATAATCCTCTTTCTTTATTGTCCTTGTCCCTAATTCAGCTGTATCTTCATGATGAATCTTACCATTGGTGATCTATTTATCCCTTTGGGTAACAGGAGGCTACCTCCAGGGTTCCTCTTTGTGGAAGCAGTTGTCTGGGAAGAATAACACGTCTTCTGCTACTGGTAGCAGAATCTCAATAAAATATTGTTGAGCAAATAAAAGGAATGTATCAAAGTATTTCTTAGGAGCACGTTTCAAGAATGGATATGGAAATGAGCAGATAAGTCCCAAGAAGAAAGAGATAACGTGAGAAGAAACTAGTGGTGGGGGCTTGGTGGTGGGGGGTGGTGTGAAACTTCATTTAAGGCCAGCAGCTCTGTTTGGAGCATTGATTAGTCGGGAGAATATAGTTTTACTATAGACTTGTGCTGTGATCACTAACCGCATGTGACTATCGAGCACTTGAAATATGGCTAGTCTAAACTGAGATGGTAGTCCAAATGGAGATGTGCTCTTAGCATAAAAGACATATTGGGTTCTGAAGATAGGATGTAGCAATGGTGGTTGGGTTATGACTATGTTTTGAGGTTGGCATCCCACAGGATTTGCTGACAGATTGAGTATGGGGTGTGAGAGGTAGGAGTCAAGGATGGCTCCAAGGGTGGATTCGCTATTAATTGAGATGAGGGAGTACACAGGAGGAGATATGAAGAAAGTCAGGCTTGAAGACATTAAGTGATTCACCCAAGGTCGCACTGTAAAGTCAGAGAGAAACAGAGTTACTTGAGCTGATAGAAAACTCAGAGGCCTGCTGGTTCATCTTTCTTATTTTATAGATGAAGAATTTTGGGTCTGGTGAGGAGAAATGATTTGCTCAGTGTCACATAGCAAAAGAAGAACAGAACCTCTAAGATGGATTTCCCGACTGGTAGACTAAGGGTTCTCTTTTGCCATTACCTTAAAGTGGTAAAAATTAAAATGAAACCAGGTTTAACTATATCTTTAAGGAAAGATGAACCACTGGAGTTAATTTTGGGGAGAAACTTCAAAACCTCCAAGTGAAGCATATTTAGACTCTTGTCTATAAACGCTAACTAGATAAAAGGCCACCCCACTTGAATTAAGGGTAAATGAATCATTCCCTCTTTAACACTTATTTGAGGCCAAGATGAGCTATGGGAACTGTCCCTGATGGGGAAAGAGTCTCCATCAAGAACCACAAATTTTATCCCCAGCCCTAAGTATTCTCATAGCTTAGGTCAAAGTAAGGGAGACAGATAAAATATAATAGATCATAAACACAGCTGTCTTAATTTTTTTTTTTAAGTCAAGGATAAAAGATCGATATATTTTAAAATGATCATGGTTATTTGTGAGACCCAGATATATGATTATTTCCTTAGTCCCTTCAATATTTTTCACAAAAAATTCAAATTAGCATGATGTTTAATAGTGTGTGTGTGTGTGTGTGTGTGTGTGTGTGTGTGTGATGGACACTTGGTATAAGTTAGCTATTGCTACAATAATCATGCACCCCCCTCAAAGATTCAGTGTCTTACTGTGTAATAAAAAATTTGGCTGGCCTTTGTCCCCAGTTCCTGGAAGGTAGCCTCTAAATCTTTGTAATCTCCTGAGTGGTAGGAGTGTCTTTGTTATTCATGATGGTCCTGATCAGTTATGCTAACTCAGGATGGGGCTGGTCATATCAGAAAGACCAACCACGTGATTAGAGTGTTGGATAGAAGGGGTCATGTGATATCAGTCTGACCTCTGGGGAGAGGAGGGAGACTGGAGAGTGAGCCACATAGGTGATGATTCAGTCAATGATGACTAGGTAGCGCCAATGCTTGGGTGAGCTCCCCTGGTTGGCAATATTTCTAGTATTGTCAAATGTCAGTGTACCAGGAGGTTAATGCATCTTGACTTCACGGGTAGAGAGAACAATGGAAATTTCATGTGGGAAGCCTGTCAGACCTTGCCTTACACGTCAAAACTTTAGGCTGCTTCTGATTTGAATCCTTTTGCTACCATAAAACTAATCACAAGTCTAGTGCTTTCTTGAGTTCTGTGAAGATTTTGGTTGAATTATCGAACCTGAGTGGGGCGTGAGAAGCCTCAAATTTATAGCCAGTTTGTCAGAAGCGAGGGTGTTCTGGTGACCCCCATTCTTGTGGCTGATGTCTGAGGGAGTCTTAAGAAGGATTGTGCCCTTAACCTGTGAAGCTGGCCTAACAGGAGGCAATTGGTACTTATAAAAGTAAACATTTTTATTTGTCGGCCATGCATCTGAGAGTCAGCGGGGTTAGCTCTTCTTCAGACTGTAGATTGACGGGGCTCAGATGCAGGTGGCAGGGTTGATCCATCTGTCTCATTCTGAGTCTCAGCCTAGAGGGTGGCAGACACCTAGAGTATGTTCTCCTCATGATGATTACAAAAGCACAAGAGAAAAAGCCAACTGCAAGCACATTTAAAAAGAAAAATTAATGTTTATTTATTTTTTGAGAGAGAGACAGAGCATGAGTGGGGGAGGGGCAGAGAGAGAGGGAGACACAGGATCCGAAGCAGGCTCCAGGCTCCGAGCTGTCAGCACAGAGCCCAACGTGGGGCTCAAACTCAAGAACTGTGAGATCATGACCTGAGCCGAAGTTGGACGCTTAACCAACTGAGCCACCCAGATACCCCTGCCAGCACATTTTTTAAAATTTACTTACATCAAACCTACTAACATCCCATTGGTCAAAACAACAGACAATCTAAAAGATATTAGGTGGAATATACACTCAAACCTACCGTGAGGCCATGGCAAAAGTGTGGCTCTACGATTCTGCTACGAGGAGAACGACTGATGGAGACCATTGTTCAATGTTGTGCACATTTACTGAGGATGTTATAGGGAGAGGAAGCTTACACTGCATACTCGGAGCAAACTGTCTCCAACACTGCTTCATCTCATAGCTCTGATCTCAGATGGACCCCCTTCCAAGGCACTGGATGCTTAAGACTTCCTAACAGGGCTCAGTGTCTGGTTTGCCGCCCTGAGCAACTGTCTTTGCATTTCAATCATGCGTACTGGCTTGCCCTGGAGACACTGCAGGTTTGGTTCCAGATTACCTCCATCAAGTGAATATCACAGTAAAGCAAGTCCAATGATGGTTTCTGGTTTCCTGGTGAATACGAAGCTTTGTTTAGATTATACTGTGGTCTGTTAAGTGTGCAACAGCATTATGTCTAATACCCAATGTACACGCCTCAATTAAAAAATACTTAATTGCTACAAATTGCTAACCATCATCTGAGCTCTCAGCAAGTGGTAATCACTACTTATTGATTCGCATAACAAATATAACAATAATGAAAAAGTTTGAAATATTGTGAGAATTGCCAAAATGTAACACCAGGACACGGAGTGAGCACATTCTATTGGAAAAATGGTGCCAACAGACTTGCTGGATGCGGGGTTGCCACAGCCTTCAACTGGTAAAAAACACAAACTCTGCCAAGAGCAATAAAGTGAAAACCAATAAAACAAGGTGGTCTGCGTTCCAAAATAACAACAAAAACCCTAAACCCTGTGCTACCAGGACCCGTTTTTCTCCAGGGACAGTCTAGCGATCATTTTGTAGTGGCTGCTGACTACCAATTGCTCTCCATGTGACCTCAAACAGGTGCATAGCACTTGCGTGCCTTGGTTCTCTTATCTGCAAAATGGACATAACATTACCTGCCTCACAGGACTGAAGTGACGATCCAAGGTGACAGTCCCTTTAAACTCTTTGGATAATGACTGGAACAGAGTCGGCACTTAATAAAGAATAAAAGTAAAATTTCCAGAGAACTTATGTGTCAGACTGTCTTCTAAGTTCTTTATATCCAGAGAGATTTAGTGATTGGCTTAAGTCACACAGTCTGTAGGAGACACAGATGGAATTTGAGCTCAGGCAGTTAGGCACCTGTATCCATTCTCAACTTCCATACCCTTTGCTGTCATCTCAAGAGCTCAATAAATGTTGTTGTTGCTTTTATTGGAACATGTCCTTTGATCTTGCCCCTGCACCAAGAGACTTATAAAAGGTTTCCTTTCAAGCATATTCAATAATATTTATAAGAATACCTTAGATAAATACAGTTATTTCCATCTCTTTACATTCATTTATTTCTACTCCATTTGGTTACAAATGAGGTTTTATGCCTTTGGATGGAAACACATACAATATGATAGGAAAAAAAAAAAACAGAACAAAGAACTCTGGCTTGGAAAAAGACTGGTTTTTTTCCATCTAGTGATAAATTCAACTAAAGTTCTTCTCTGGGCCCTTGAAAGAAGGATGTGGTGTGATGTCATCGAATATGGTGTTAATGACATAGCAGTAACAGCCACAGTGGCGAGTGATGATTGAACATTTCTAATAGTGTCTCTCCATCCAACCCTGGGGCAAAGTGTCAAACATAGCATTGTAAGAACAATTTCATGTGATACCAACTCAAAGTTGAGGGCTGTGATGCTCAGTAACCCAGCTTGAAGCACCAAGCAGCAATTCTCCTCAAGTTCCAAGTGTAATTATAAAGTAGTATGATTGATTTTTTAATAAGGACATCAGAAGCATACATCCAAATGAGTGCTATCATTCCAAGTCGTCCCCTCGGGAGGTTGTGAATCTATGCTAATGATACCGCTGTGGCTCCAAACTGTTTTTGGAAATCTATATTCTGTGCCAGCTTAAGGAATCAGACAAAACCAATGGGCTCACCATTTTATAGTCATAAATGGCATCACTCAGTTCTGTCAGCAGCCACCTGACCTACCATTTTCATCTCACCCGAAGACTTACCAAGTATCTTTGGCTCTTTCAGAATATAAAGACATCCTCAAAAAAGGTAAATTTGCTGCCAGCAAAGATTACCAAAATAATATGGTTGGAGTTTCAGGATGCCAATATATAACACGCCCATTTTTCCTTGCTGAATTTGAAAGCCATTTAAAGATGAATGTAGGAGGTGCATAATTATATAGCAACTTACCATGCTCATAGTGTTCATGTTGATTGAAATATGTGACTTGAGATCTGTGGAAATGTAGCCTTGCTAATCCATCAACCCTGGAATGAGACAGACTGACCCGCTCAATTACTAAGTGCTAGAACATCAGTAGGCCTTGGGTGCAGGGGCAGGCCAGTATGCACATCTCAGGCAGGCCAGGGTTGCTGCCCTAGAATAATCGAGGGGGGAGAGAGAATAGGAAGACAGTCCCCAGGGCCTCTGGGTTTTTATTAGATTCATTACAGCCAAATGAAAGACACGGGAAAATTAACAGCACCTAACAAACAAGGATTCCCCTGTCCTCCTTAACAGACACTGCACTGGAGTAAGGAACTGGGAATTTTCCTCTTGCCGATGCAGCCTCATGGATACATGAGGCCAAGGGAGAAAAGGGGATCCCCTGACTAACACCCCAAAGAGTCTGAATGTAGAGAGATTGTGAGAAAAGTCCCTGATTCTAGAAAAAGTATAGGTGACTCTCAAGATGAGAATTCCAAAAGGGATGCATTTATCTGGTTGGATACGCTTTAGCTTTAGGGAAGCAATAATTGCTTAGCTTTATGGAATCTGATTACAAAATCTAACGCATTGTAGACATTTACTATCTCTGTATGGAAGAAGATCATGCACAAAGCCTGTAAGTTACTTGGGCTGCAGTTTTGCAGGATTTAAGACGATATTTCAGCAGTGACGGGTTCTGATCACGGGCAAGAGTCTCAGTTGTGCACCCTCAGACTCCTGCTGGCCCAGTCATATCAAGACACACCCCCACGACTCTAGAATGTGTCAGAGACACACAGGGAGACTCTCTAGCCTGGTAAAATCAATGCTGGCAGCCCTAAAAACATTTTTTAAATCCCCATGGACAAGGTCATTGCACATGATGCAATTATTCATAATTATTCAAAATATGATTATGAAAGTAAAGATATAAGGAGAGGAAGAAAACACGAGAAATTATAAGCAAATGTTCCATTTCTTTTGTATGAAATTTGTAATGCATCCCAAGTGGATGAATACATCTGATAACCCCTACAAATATTTATATCTACAAACAAATAGTACGGGAAAAATGTTAATTCTTGAATTGGGTATTGTTTAATAAATTAAGCACATGGAATATATGTTTTAAATTAGCTTCTGGCAGTTTATTTAAGCTCTCCATTAGTGTTGCAAATATTATAGCATTTATGGGTATTTAGGTATTTGGAGGTTGACTGTGAGGTTTAAGGCTCATCTTCGAAGTATTGTCCATTTCTCTTTCTGCCCTGTTTCCTTCTCTTTCTGAGCTCTTCCTGTTTTCATCTAACCCCACCTATATGCTCTCCTCTCCACTTCTAATTTGGTCATTTATGGACAGATACGGTGTTTCACCATTCAGGTTATACAAACCCAACTCAGAAACAGGAATTTTCTTGGGGTACCTGGGTGGCTTACTTGGTTGAGCGTCTGACTTTGGCTCAGGTCACCTGAGTTTGAGCCCTGCATTGGGCTCTCTGCTGTCTGCACAGAGCCTGCTTTGGATCCTCTGACCCTGCCCCCACGCTTCCCCTGCTCATGCTCTCTCTCTCAAATATAAACATTTAAGGGGGAAAAAAAGAAAAAGAAACAGGAATTATCTTTAATGAGATTATAACCTAGAAAGAGAGAAAAGCATCAATTACTTAAACTTAAGCAGCCTCTAGTAAACGCCACAGACAAACCCAGAAAATGTGCTATGGGAATTCAGAGATGAACACGATTGTTCCCGTCCAGCAACATCAGGCAGGGTTCCATGAAGGAGAGACATGTGAGCTGGCTCTTGAATGAGTAGAGTTTGCACATGAAGAACTGGGGAGAGGGAGGACGAGCAAACAGAATATACTCAGGTTTGGAAATGGAACAGGTCAGAGCATTCCCTAATAGGGAATTATTGGGTTGCTAAGGGATATTATGAGAAATAAAATTGGAAAGAGGGTAAGGTCAGATTTTAGGTGATCTTGAATTCTTAATAAATAACCAGAAATAGGGTCACCTGGGTGGTTTAGTCATTTAAGTGGCTGACTTGGGTTCAGGTCATGATCTTGCGGTTTGTGGGTTTGAGCCCCCCATCAGGCTCTGTGCTGACAGCTCAGAGCCTGGAAACTGCTTCAGATTCTGTGTCTCCCTCTCTGCACTCCCCGCTCCCTGCTTGTGCTCCATCTCTCTCTCTCAAAAATAGATAAATGTTAAAATAACCTTAATTAACCAGAAATAATAAGAACCGTTGAGCATAATCAAATAGGAGACTAGTGTGGTCAGACCAGACCTGTGGTGTAGAGCAATCAAGCATCAATAAGAAAAAAACAAACAAACAAACAACAACAACAACAAAAACCACACACACACACACAAACAAACAAACATGAAATATCCAAAGACTGAAAAAGAAGGGGAGTATTTGGAAGCTGCTGCAAATGTCTAGTTGAAGATGATCTTCTTCTTGGCTTTGACTGGGAGCTTTTTCCTTCTTATAGCTTGCTTTACCTTACACATGTTACCACTCAGAATTCCTTCTCTGAGGCATCTCTTGTGTCTCTCTTTCAACATAATTCAGATCTTTGCTGGTTTCAGTATAATCAGCCGTCTCGTGTACTGAGATCCTCCCACCTCCAGTCCTCCATCCCCACAGGACTTCCACATACTGTCTCCTTCTAGTCCTATGAATGTCTCGACAAGAAAACAGGTGACCGTTTATTTTGTTAAAACCTGATTTGTATCAGGGGCATCCGGGTGGCTCAGTCAGTTAAGTGTCTGACTTGATTTCGGCTCAGGTCATGATTTCATGGTTTGTGAGATCAAGCCCCACGTTGGGCTCTGTGCTGAAGGTGGAGCCTGCTTGGGATTCTCTCTCTCTCCCTCTGCCCCTCCCCACCCTCTCAAAATAAATAAATAAATACTAAAAAAAAAAAAAAATACTCCAGGGGCACCTGGGTGGCTCAGTCAGTTAAGAGTTTGACTTTGGCTCAGGTACTGATCGAACAGTTCATGGGTTTGAGCCCCATGGGCTCTGTGCTTACAGCTCGGAGCCTGGAGCCTGCTTCAGATGCTGTCTCTGTCTCTCTCTCTGCCCCTCCCCTGCTCACACTCTGTTGCTCTCAGTCTCCGAAAAATGAATACATGTTAAAAAAAAAAAAACCCATGATTTGCTGCAGACCTATATTCTTCTTTGTTTTATTATTTATAAATTATAAAGTTTATCTCTCACCATATTTTTCTTGTCATATACCCCTTCCTTCCTCTGTCTTTGAAACCCATTGACACATGCAAGTTGCACAGAATGCCAAGTATTGGTGAGAAGACCTCATTATGAAAAACAAGATATGAGAGTCTGCTGTTTAATGCAGGGTGGTATACACATTCAAATAACTCCGTTTTACTTTATTTTATTTTTTAGTTTAAGCAATAGGGAATGACTCTTGAATTTCTTACCTCCATTCAAGATCTGGTCGTAATCGGAGTGTCCAATTCTCACTTTCATGAAGAAAAAGTCATAACTATTCACCTTCATCTTTCTAGTTTCTAACACAGGGCCTGGTGCACAGTATGTGCCCTCCAAACACTGGTTGAATGACTGACTGAAGAGATAGATGAATGAGTTATTGTTTCTCTGGAAATACTTGATTATAACATTATAAAAATAACATTTGTACTTTGACCTTGGCCTCACAGTTTTTCCAGCAATCTCCATTGCTCTGTTTTCCCCTTATTATCTTGAACCATTTATCCACTCCTTTCCTTCGCTTTTCTGTCTCTCTCAATTTTCCGCTTCCCCTTTACAGAGCATGATGAATATTAATTATGTTTTAATATACAAAAATAGCCCCCTCATTGCCTTCGATTTTTCTTTGACTTGTCCTCACTCTTTCCTGTGTCTCTTTTGATTTCCTATTATTTTATGTGAAGCTAAATCAATGAGCCCCTTTTCTTACTTTATGTTCTCACTTTTTCCCTTTGCAACTGCTTTTCTTCTACTTTGCTTTAACTATTTTTTCTCATTGTCTTCGAATTGTTTATGGTCATAACTGTCGCTTTATACAGGTAGCATCTAAATGCAAATATTCTCCCAGAAAAATTACAGAGTGGCAGGGGAAAATAATGCTTTGAAATAAACACTGTATATTCAATTGGTTTTCAAATCAGCACCAGCTTCACAAATGCCTAATAGCAGTCCTTGGAGAGACGAGATTAGTATGTTTTGAAATCAGAAGTTATCTTTTTCTCCTTCTCTAACTTCCCCTTCCTTTTTTTTTCCTTTAAAAATATCATAAAGGATTCTTGCAAACAACAAAAGAGACTTTTGGCTGAAACTTTTGGCTTCTTATCACAGGGTGCATGTGTGTTGTTAGACAAACAGATACAGAAGTGGAATCTGAGAGGGGAAACATTAATTTGACTTGCAAGTAAGTCATTTCAGACGAAAGAAATGAAGATTTTTGTATGCTACCCAGTCCCTTTGTGATGTATGTGCCTTATGAAAATATTCCTAAAAGATTCAAAACCACGAGAATAATCAGCTACACTTTATTAAGGTGAACCTCTGGGTAAGTTCATGATGGAGCACAGTGTTGAGGGAAGTTGGTCTGTCGTAGAAAGAACACAGTTGAGACACATCAAACAAATCTAAATTCCCATTTTGACCTTCTGATCCATGTGTGTTTTGGGCAAGATGTAACCTGTTTGAGGCCCAGTTTACTTATCTGGAAAATGAGGGTTTATAATTAAACTTCAAAGGGTTATATAAGAGTGAAGTGAAGGAAAATGAGGGGTTATCATTAACCTCCAAGGGTTGTATAAGAGTGAAGTGAAGCCTTGTCTATAAAGGGCTTATAAGACTATCTAACATTTTCAGGTGCTGTAACAATTCAGACTTACTCTTACTGATAATAATATACATATAGTCTATACATATACATTCTAAATAAATACTCTCCTCGGATACACAGTGATCATTCTCACATTTTTGCCTTTGAACATACATGCTGCTTTCTTTTCCTATACTGCTCTCCCTCCAGTTCATTATTTAACACAGTGAGCTTGTATTCATCCTTCAAAACCCATCTGTTCGGACATCATATCTTCAGAAAGTTTGCCCTGACCTTCCTCTTGAGGAGAACTGATTACTTCATTCATCGAATCATTAAACCAACCTTTACCCAGTGCTTTCTACATGCCAGGCACTATTGTAGTGACTGTGGAAATGGTTGTGAACAAAACATTTAAAACAGATCCTACCTCTTGGAGTTTACATTCTAATAAGGGATATGAACTATAATCAAAATAAATAAGCAAAATATATAGAATGAAAGATGGTCATCAGTGCTATCAAGAAAAGAAAGCAGGACAGAGATAACAGGACGCTAAGGCTGGGAGGGGGGAGGGGTAGTTTAAATTTAACCAGGTTGATCAGCAAAGGTATTTGAGCAAACATGCGAAGGAGGAGAGTGAACCGCTTGAAAACTAGGGGAAGAATGTTTCAGGCTCTCTGGAGTATCACTTTTTCTTTGTTACCTCTGTGCCATATCTACTTCTATTAATACATTTGTGAAAATATTTTATAAGTATTAAAAATTTAAATAAAATGTATTTTATATTATGTGCAGCATACATATCTTCAATTATGTATTTCAGTGTCAAAGGCTGTGGAGGCAGGGACTGTGTCTTATGCGTCTCTGGATGCTTGTTATGTAGTGCAGAGTCTGGTCTTCAGCAGGTTCAAATGAATTTAACAATGATGCTAATCTTTCTGGACAGAGTGAGTGCAGAGTTTCGATCGCTGAAATAGTCCGTCAGGTCAGGAAGTTTTAGCATGGGGTGGTGTTCTGCTGTTGGTTCCTAAGCAGTGGGCATATTCCTTTCTTTTGTGAAATCGCTTCCACAGGTGTTGCTGTCTGATCCGAAGAAAGGTATCTGGGATGTGGTGGCAGCAATAGGCACCATACAATAAGCAGAAGCAATTGGTAGATTTCAGCCTTCTGTGGCAGTTCTCACTGGTTTCGTTACTTGCAGTAAGTTGGAGCCATGGCAAAAATAACAGCAACAACAAGCACCTAAAACTAATGTAACATTGTGTATCAACTATACTTCAATTAAAAAAAGAAAGAAGAAGAGAGGCGCCTGGGTGGCTCAGTCGGTTGGGCATCCGACTTCGGCTCAGGTCATGATCTTCTGGTTTGTGAGTTCGAGCCCCGCCTCGGGTTCTGTGCTACAGCTCAGAGCCTGGAGCCTGTTTCAGATTCTGTGTCTCCCTCTTTCTGCTCCTCCCCTGCTCATGCTCTGTCTCTCTCTGTCTCAAAAATAAATAAAACATTAAAAAAAAAATTAAAAAAAAAAAAAAAAGAAATTGAGCCACGGCCACTGAAGGAAGAAAGGGGCCTCCTAGCAGCTGGTGTAGGTGTTGTTATGCACACAGAGCTGGGTGGGTGACATAACAGGAATGGGGTTGTGCCTAACAGAAAGTGACGCTTGTCTAAACATCACTAGGGTAACTCAGATGCAGCTTCTTTGGTCTCCTGCTCAAATGGAAGACTGAGTGTTCTGAGACAGCTATACATCTATATGTTGTGAAAAATCTCTTGATTTTTCAAGGTTGGCTACATATTTAATTTCTTTAAACCAAAAATATGCCCAAACAAAATATGCTTGGGTCTTGAATGCAGTCATTTCGAAGACTCCTATTTAGTTAAACTCCCCCATTTCACTGGTAGAGAAAATGAGATCTAGAAAAACCCAGTGCTTTGCCCAATCACAGGACTAGGGCAGAGGCGGAGTCCGGCCTAGAAGCACCAAAAATCCAGACCGTCATGGCCACGACATCATGTCCTCAAACACAGAGTGCGTCCGCTTGCTTTAAAATAAACGTGCAGCTCTGATATTCAAATGCACTCATAAACATCACATACCCTTTTGCCTTCAGTTTGTTTGAAGGCTTCGTGTAGAAACAGCTTCTGTTACATCAAAGATCAAAACAGGATTTGGAACATTGTGTGCTCATTAGAGTTAGTGTCAAACGTATCTCCCAGGCTCACACCTACCTGCCTTGGAAGGGAAAACGGCTCATTAACTATTTACGGAAGACCCCAGGGGCTTCCTCTTGAGAGATCCTGAGCATGTAATTTTCACCACTGCATGGCAACTGCCGCAATTCTTCCACCTCTACCTCTGCTCTCAGGCAGACCTTTAATAGTCCCTGGTATTAGCTTTGCTGTGGGTTTCACCCACCAAATTCCTGATTCTTAAATTGGCTCTCTTAAGTTTGCTCCAGGCCAGGGCCTTTACACTAACAGCACCCTGTGGAAAAGCCCCTACTCACACAATCCCTGCCATGTCATTTTTTGTTAAGGTGATCCCACAGAAATCTTTGCTGCCCTCCCAGTGTTCCAGAAAAATCTGTGTGTATCTGTGTGCGTGTGTATGCATGTATGGGTGTGTAACAGAAAGAGAGATTTCAATTTTACTTGACAGACTGACTTGTTCTCAAAAGATATTCGATGATTTGAGAAAATAATAACGATACAATACCAAATGCTTACTGAACATTTTTCCAGTGATTTCAGTCCTCATCATTTGAAAACACTTATTAGCAGTTAATTGTTTAATCTGATACATTAATTAAAGAATGTATTTCTTGGTCCATTTTTAAAAGTTACGTTTATTGAAATATAATTTACATTATTAAAATTTACTCTATTAGATTGAACAGTCTGATGTGTTTTGATACACGCAAATAATCCTAGAACCACAATTATAAGATACAGAATGATTTTTTTCCCCAAAAGCATTCCCATAAATCCTTTTGTGGTTTTTTGCCTCTTCTCATCTCCATCCCTGGCAACTAGTGTTAATGTTTCTTATTTCTATAGTCTTGTCTTTTCTACAATGCCAGATGAATGGACTCCTATAGTAAGCAGTCTTTAAAGATCACTTTTCTCACATAGCATAATATTTTAGAGATTCATTCCCAATGTTGCATCATCCCCACTTTGCTCTTTATTTTTACTGTTGCGTAGTATTCCATTGTACCAACATACCACAATTTATTTATCCATTTACAGGTTAATAAAAAGTCAAGTTGTTTCCAGTCTTGTGACTCTTATGAACATCATTACTATGCACATCTGCATGAAGGCCTTTGTTTTCATAGGCCAAATGTGTTTGGCCGCTCTTGGAGTAGGATTGCTAGGTTATATGTGATAAGTGTGTGTTTATCTCATAAATTAAGTGGCTATACTTCTTTCAAAGTGGCTGTACCATTTTACATTCCCACCAACAATGTACATGACCTAGAATTGCCTCACATACTTACCCCTTTTTGATATTATTAGCTTCTTTAACTTTAGGTATTTGTAATGGTTAATTACATGTGTCATATTGATTGATTGGGCCACAGTGCCCTGACATGTGGTCAAACATTACTCTATTTTTGTGAGTGTGCTTTGAGTGAGATTTACATTTCAACTGGTGGACCTTAAGTAAAACAGATTATGTTCTGAAATGTGATTGGGCCTCATTCAATCAATTGAAAGTCAGAATAGAATGAAAGGCTGACCTCCGTTGAGCAGGAGGAAATTCTGCCTGCAGACTGTCTTAATCTGCAACATCAGGTCTTGTTTTTTTCAGCAGACCGCTTTTGAACTCAGGCTGCACCTCCTTCTTGAATATCCAGCCTGTTGACCTCTCCAACAGGTTTTGGATCTGCCAAGCCTCCAAAATCACAAGAGCCAATTCATCAAAATACATCTTTATGTGTGTGTGCACATCCTACAAGTTCTGTTCATCTGGAGAACCCTGACTGATACAAGGTTCTAGTAGGCTGATGATGACCTCTCATTCTGCTGTTGGTCTGCATTTCTAAGGACTTCTGGTGATGTTGAGCTTTTTAAATGTGCTCATGGTTATTTGTATATCATCTTTTGAAACTGTCTGTTCAAATATTTACCTAGTATTTTTTTCTTTTTTTTGGTGGAGGGCAGGATTATTTGTCTTTTCATTATTCAGTTGTAAGAATTCTTTATATTCTGGATACAAGTCCTTTATATTACATACGCCTTCCAATCATTTTCTACCTGTGACTGGCTTATATTTTCATTTTCTGAATAATGTCTTTAGAAGAGCAGAAGTTTTAAATTATGATGAGGCCCAGTATATCAATTTTCTTTCATGGCTCATATTTGGGTCCTGTTTAAGAAATTGTTACCTAACTCAAGTTAGCAAAGATCTTTCCCATTGTTCACTTCTAGGTATTTTGTAATTTCAGCTCTTACATATAAGCTTATGATTCACTTAGAGATTATTTTTGTACATGTTGTAAGGTGAGGGTTGAGATTCATTTGTGTGTACACAGTTATCCAATTGTTCCAACGCTATTGTTGCAAAGGCTATCTTTTCTGAATTGAATTTCCTTTTCCATTTTTTTCTTAAAAAAGCAATTAATTGTATACTTGCATTTCTATGTATGAATTTTCTATTATATTCCATTGAGCTATATTTCTACTCTTATATCACTGGCATTGAGATTTATAGTGACTCTTGAAGCCAAATAATATGACTCTTCCACTTTTGTTTCTTTTCAAAATCATTTTGGTTATGATAGTTCTTTTGTATTTCCATATGCATTTTACAATGAGCCTGCAATTTCTGCAGAAACATACTATGATTATCACTTGGATTGTGCAAAATATGTGAATTAATTTGGGGAAAATTGATGCCTTAACAGTAGTAAATCTTCCAATTTATGAACTCTCCATTTCTCTGTAATTCTCTAGGATTTGTTTAATTTCTCTCAGCATGATTTGGAGATTTTAGTGCATAGATCATGCACATATTTTGTTAAATATATTCCTAAATACTTCATGTTTTTAAAGCTATTATAAATTGTATTTTAAAAAATTAATTTTCCTCAAATATTTGCTTCTAATGTGGAGAAATACAATTGCTTTTTGAATATTGATTCTCTATTCTGCAACCTAGCTAAACTCATCAATTAGTTTTACTAACTTTAAAATCTCTTAGTATTGGGGCGCCTGGGTGGCTCAGTCAGTTGAGCGTCCGACTTCGGCTCAGGTCATGATCTCACAGCTTGTGGGTTCGAGCCCCGCGTCGGGCTCTGTGCTGACTGCTCAGAGCCTGGAGCCTGTTTCAGATTCTGTGTCTCCCTCTCTCTGACCCTCCCCCGTTCATGCTCTGTCTCTGTCTCAAAAATAAATAAACGTTAAAAAAAAAAAATCTCTTAGTATTTTCTGTTTGTGATTTTGTTGTCAGCAAGGATGATAGTTTAAAACAATTCTTTAAATATTTAATTTATTATTTAAGTCTTTCACTTAAATATAATATAATATATGATATAATATAATATATGTTGTAATATATTATGTATAATATATAATAATAGTATATAATAAATATAC
This sequence comes from Panthera leo, assembly GCF_018350215.1. NCBI lineage: Eukaryota > Metazoa > Chordata > Mammalia > Carnivora > Felidae > Panthera > Panthera leo. The sequence continues at coordinate 186,404,871 of NC_056682.1, read as the reverse complement.
TTAGATATATTGATATATGTAGACTTTGTGCTTATATTCCTTCTCAGGTCAAATACCGTTGTATTCTTAGATCACTGTTTTTATCATGATGGATGCTAGATTTTGTCAAGTGCTTTTTCTGCATTTATTAAGGTGATCATATGGTTTTTCTTTTTGTCTGTTGGTATAATGGTTTACATTAATTACTTTCCAAATATTGAACCAAACTTGCGCTGTTAGGATAAACCTCACTCACTTGTTCATGATGTATTATCGCTTTTTATGCATTGCTGGAATCAATTGCTAATTTTTTGTTAATGATGGTTGTGCCCATATTCATAAGATACATTGGTCTGTAGCCTTTTTTCTTGAATTACCTTTATCTGTTTTTGGTAAAAGGGTAAAATTAACTTTATAATTTTTATAAATTTATTATAAATTATTAATTTTATACAATTACTAAATTTATAATTTTTAAGTTGGAAATGTTCTATTTTTTCTGTTTGCAGGAAGAGTTTGTGCCAAATTTGTATTATTTTTTCCTGAAATATTGGTGGATTTCATCAATGAAACCATCTAGGCTTGAAGATCCCCCACCCCCACCCTGTTTACATCTGTTTGTTTGAAAGCTCTTATTATAAATTTAACTTCTTTAATAGATACAGGGCTATTTGTGTCATCTATTTCCTCCTGAATGAACTTTGGTCATTTATATCCTTCAAGAAATTTGTTAGCCACATCTAAGTTGTGAATGTACGACTGTCATAATATTCTCTTGTTACCCTATTAATGTCTCTAGAATCAATAGTAATGTTCTCTCTTTTATTTCTGATCTCAGAAATGTGTGTTTTCTTTCTGTCTCTTCTTTTTTGAAAAAAAATTATTTGTATAGCTAGAGGTTTATTAACTGTAGTAAACTTTTAAAAAACAGCTTTTGGTTTTATTGATTTTTCTCTATTATTTTTACCTTTCCTATTTCATTGTATATTAATACTCCTATCTATATTATTTCCTTCCTTCCTTTTACTTTGCACTTAATTTGCTTTGCTTTTCTTAGTTTCTTAAGGTAGGAAATTACAGTATTGATTGAAAAATGTTCTTCTTTTCTAATACAAATATAATTTCTAAATATAAAACTAATTTCGTGCTGCAAAATTCTCTTTGAGCACTGTTTTAGATGCATTCCTACAAAACTTGAAAACTGTCTTCAATTACATTTAGTTAAAAATATTTTCTAAAGTTCACTGTGATTTCTTCATTGACCCATGTGTTATTGGAAGTATGTTGTTTATTTTCCAACCATCTGAAGACTTTTCTTGTATCTTTCTGGTATTGATTTTTAGCTAATTCCATGAGGTCAGAGAACATTTCTTTAAATGATTTAAGTTCATTTATATTTATTGAGATTTGTTGTATTTTTCAGAATACGGTCTATCCGAATGTCAGTGGAATATCTATTTACAGTGGAAAAGAATGTGTATTCTCCTGTTATTGAGTGGCATGTCCCATAAATGTCAATTAGTTCAAGTAATTTCATAGTATGGTTCACATCTTTTATACCTTTACTGATCCTTTGTTTACTTGTTCTTTCAGATACTGAGAGAAGGGTGTTGAAATGACCAAACACAGTGGTTCATTTTTCTGTGTTTTCTTTCAAGTCTGTTTCGCTTTATGTATGCAAGCTCTCAATATATATTGTATTACTTATTCTTTGCAATAATTCTTTGCATAAAACCACTATAATACGTACTATTATTATCGATGCTTTGCAGGTAAGAAAACGGATGGATGGGAAGGTTTAATAATTTGCCAAAATGGCATAAAGCATGTATGTCTAGGTGGAATTTGAACCTAGGCACTCTGATTCTGGAACTTATTTGTATGGTAAAGTATTAAGGAAAATTAGAAAGTTAAATAACTATGCCAAAATTGTTTACTTTTTAAAAAATGTTTATTTGTTTTTGAGAGAGAGAACATGAGCAGGGGAGGGGCAGAGAGTGAGGGAGACACAGAATATGAAGCAGGCTCCAGGATCTGAGCCGTCAGCACGGAGCCCAATGCAGGCTTGAACCCACTAACCATGAGATCATGACCTGACACTTAACCAACTGAGCCATCCAAGCGCCCCTAGGTCAAAATTGCTTAAAGAGAGCAAGAAAGAACTAGGAAGCCAGTATTATGTATCACTCTGTGATTGATTATGGGTGATTTATTTCTTTTTTTACAGTTCTGTATTTTATAAGCATTTTACAACAAGCATATATAACTGTTACAAAAAGAAAATGTAATTAAATCATTATTTTATTTGTTTTTATTCCCTAGAATCATAAACAGAAGGCAAGCCATTGTGTATGTGCATTTTTAATAGATTACCATGGCATTTATCTGCCCAATAATTTGCCTTTATCCAGTTAACTATATCTGTAATTTCCTTTTTAGAATGCATCCAACTTTGTTTTTAAATAATGTGCCAAATACCATTGCATATAATATTTTACTATATTTCCCATTATTTCCTTAGTATAAATTCCTAGACGTGTATTACTGGCTCAAATGTACAAGCAATCCTATAGGTGTTTTAAGGAATACTTTGTTGAGCCATAGCAAGGAACAGATCCACAGAATGATTTCCTATATCAAACTCCAGAAAATACATAGAATTTTTGTATTTTGAACTAAGATACCTATGTAAAGAGGAAAAGGGGGGGGAAAGAGATTCTGAGATCTCTTTATCTCTTAAATATTTAACTAAAAGCCATACTTTGAGAACGCGATTTTACACAATTATCTAAAATATTTTTACAACACTTGGCATCCATACTGACATAGGGTTAGATGAAATTATTTTGAAAGCAGATAAAAAAATGGCTCTGTATACATTAGTAATCACTCTTATCTCCTTGAGCTTTGAGGACAGGTAGACAAGGGCTTTTAAATATCATAAAAAGCGAGGGTATACAGCAATAATGAGTCTATGAAAGCAATATTTGAAATTCCTAAGCTCACGAGGTACTCAAAATATTCAAATCAGGGTCACTTACTGCAATGCTTTTAGTTCAATCCAATGTTTCTGAGATGTCTTCAGATTTTCCCTTTCATTTATGCAGCTTTTGTTATTAGAGAGAGACTCCTATTTCTTGTTTTACAATTTATTCTTCTTAGTAAGGAGGCTTACGTTATTCTGTTTGTTAAAAGAATAGCTGAAGAATTAGGAAAAACCAATTTTCTAATTGTTCTGTTATCCAAACAAATGTATTCAAATTTTTCCATATTTTCTTCAATCCTTACCTGCCCTCCACACTCAGCCACATGACATTTGTTTGGTTTTCACAGGGTGCTAATGCCATTTATTGGTATTTCTTTTTTTTCTTTCTTTTTTTTTTATTTAAAAAGTTTTAATGTTTATTTATTTGTAAGAGAGAGAGGCAGAGCATGAGCACGAGAGGGACAGAGAAAGAGGGAGACACAGAATCTGAAGCAGATTACAGGCTCTGAGCTGTCAGCCCAGAGCCTGATGTGGGGCTTGAACTCATGGACCATGCGATCATGACCTGAGCTGAAGCCGGATGCTCAACTGACTGAACCACCCAGGCACTCCCATTTATTGGTATTTCTAAACCTGATGCTAAAAGAGAGAAATTTTAAAAGTCTGCTTTTTTTTATTCGTTATCAATCATTTTTAAAAAAAATTAAAAAAAATTTTTTTAACACTTACTCATTTTTTGAGAGAGAGAGAGAGAGAGCGAGCGGGGTGGGGCAGAGAGAGAAGGAGACACAGAATCCGAAGCAGGCTCCAGGCTTTGAACCGACAGCACAGAGCCTGACGCGGGGCTCGGAACTCACAAACTGTGAGATAATGACCTGAGCCAAAGTCGGACACTTAACCGACTGAGCCACCCAGGTGCCCTTCATTATAAATTATTCTTATGATGAAAGACAGCGAATCAAAACAAAATTCTTTTCCTATAAGCTTTTGCCGGATGGTATTGTGAAATAACAGTGCTCCTCACTGTTCTTGGAGATTCATTATTGGAGTCAATTCAGTCAAATTTATTTTATAAATTTGGACTTTGTGGTGAGTTGCTTAGCTTTTGGACCGGTGGATAGTCATACAAGGAAACCACAACCTTTTTTATACCAAGATCTACTCACTATTGAGGTGTTAATTTTGTTCAATTTTTGGTTGGCTAATACACACATCTTCGCTCAGGCTGCCATAATAAAATAGCATAGACTCGGCAGCTCAAACAACAGACCTTTATTTCTCGCGGTTCTGGAGGGTGAGAAATCTGAGGTCAGGCTGCTAGCATGGTCAGGTTCTGGTGAGGACCCTCCTGTCGGCTCAGTTGCCTTCTTGCTGAATCCTCACAGGGTAGAGGACAGAGAGGGTAAGCCCTCTGATCTCTTCCTATGGAAAAAACCAGTCCCATCGTGAGGACCCCACCCTCAAGATCTCTGCTAAGCCTAATTATCTCCCCAAATACCTCACCTCCACATAGCATCACATTTGGGGTCAGGCCTTTCACATATGAATTTTGGGGGACAGACATTCAGTCCATAACACACACACACACACACCCGTATATAAAGACATACGAGTGTGTGTGTGTGTGTGTGTGTGTGTAGAAAGATATGTATGAAGGGGTGCCTGGGTGGCTCAGTTGGTTAAGCGTCTGACTCTTGATCTCAGCTCAGGTCAGGATCTCACAGTTCGTGGGTTCCAGCCCTGCATCAGGCTCTGCGCTGACGGTTTCTTGGGATTCTCTCTCCCTCCTCTCTCTCTGCCCCTACCTTGCTTGCTCTCTCTCTCTCAAAATAAATAAACTTAAAAAAATTAAAAAAAGAAAGATATATATGATGATAAATTAATAGATAGGTTGATGGATGAAAATACAAGAACTCAGGAACCGTTATATACATATAGTGCATCTATCTTTATTATATGCATATATGTGTATATCTAGAGTTTCATATATTTGTATATCATCATATAGATGATGTGTGTATTTCTGTGTGTGTGTCAGCCAACCCAGAGCCAAAATACACACACATACACACACTCATATGTAAATAAAAATGTGGTTTCTGACTTCTTGTATACCTGAGCATGTATTTTTTTTTTCAAGCATCAAATGTGTGGTAGAAAAAGCTGCTTACAAAAACTCTTTTCCTCTAACTCTGTAGATGTGGCCATGCTGCCCTCAGATTGAGATAAAAAGTCTGAAGTAAATTTTTTAAATAATTAAATTTGATTTTTGTTCTCATATATAAACATTTCTTTTTTATTCTCCTGGTTTGCCTTTGTAGGATATTGAAAAATTATTGTAATACAAAATATCTGCCAGGGTAGAATACAAAAATTTTGCCACAGTAAATATGTCCATTCTCTTCATTTTTCATTTGTTTTGCCAGAAACTTATAAGCCTCTTACCCTTGCATTACTTTTCCTTTGCTGCCTAACTAGTTATAAGCCTGGCGTGTTACAACAACATCCATTTATTATCTTACAGTTTCTGTGGGTCAAGAGTCTGGGCACAGCTTGACTGGGTCCTACTCTAGGGCCTCGCAAGGTTACAGATGACTATTGACCAGGCTGTGTTCTCATCTGGACATTTGCTTGTGGAAGAATCTGCTTCCAAGCTCACTGAGGTGGCTGGCGGAATCCATTTTCCTACAGCTGTGTGACTGAATGCTCAGGGTTTTTTCTGCCTGTGGGCTGGGGATTGCCCTCTGCTCCTAGAAGATGCCTGGTTTCGTAGGCTCTTTCACAAGATGGCAGCTTCCTTCTTCTGAAATGTAATCATGAGAGTGACATCCCATCATCTCTGCCATGCTCTTTTGGTTACATGTGAGTAATAGTTTCTACTGGGAGAAGAGAAGAGTCACCTTAGGTGTGCCCACCACAAACCCACTCACTCTGAGTTGAGGAACTGTTTTCTTCAAGTCTAATTGTGGGTTCCTCAAATATTTCATTTTCTTCCTTAGCAACAATGGTAATCTATAGTTTTCTTAAGGTGGAATTCTGTATTTGTGAGATGGTAGGCCAATTTAAGCAAAACTAGCAACTTACTGGAAAGTTCCTGGGGTAGTTTAAGAACCATAGGCTAGGCAGAGTTGAAAAGAGCAATGGAAAGAGCCAGAATGTAGCAGAAATAAATGGAAGTGAGGAAGGTCCATTCTGCCAGTGTCCCTGTCTCATCTCTGCCCTGCTCTACATGTGGCTGTTCCCCTCTCTCTTGCTATATTATATACTGGCTTCTTTTGCCTCAGTGCACACTCTGGACGCCAGAGGATTAAAGGAGTCAGCACACATAAAGTCGTTGGAACAGTGTTGGTACATGGCAAGTGTCCAGCAATGGTAAGCTCTTCTTATTGCTATTTTATTGTTACCTTTATTATTGCCGTATTTTGTGTATTCCTATTGTGGGGGTGAGGGAGGGGAAGGCTTTTGTTGCGAAATAAGGTTGGAGATTGCTGGGGAGGTGATCTCATACCTCTTTGGTGGAATTTCATGTTTTTCTCTTTTTCAGCAAATTTTATTGTTTTGTCTTTTTCTTGACATTCTCTAAGATCTCAACTTTTCTTCCGTAACACTCATTCTAGTTTTTACTCTATCAACTGTACTACTTACTCATTTCAGCACACAATTGGACTCTGCAATTAACTCCATCTTTCTTGATCCTACAACTTTCTTTTCCCACCTCTTCCTCTTCTTCACACCCTACTGGTCTCTTCACGATCTATTCTCTCTTCTGGCTTTCCGCTTTGGTTGCGTAGAGGCTACCCTGTTTGTATCCTCCTCAGAATAGAAAACATTTTTTTCTGGTTATTATAGTCTATAGTTTTTCAGAGATGTGTTTTTTTTATGCTCTTAAGCTGAATTTGCCTTTTTCCTAATTTCACCCCCTCCCCCCGCCCCACCTCCATGAAGTCATGATTTTATGTTGGGTTTCTTGTTATCCAAAGAAAAGAGACCTCTTCGGACCACATACATAGTCGATGCTGTCATGCCCTTCACTGCTCCGTTTCTGGACAGGCTAATAGCTTCCCTGTGGTAAGCATCTGGGATTCTATAGCTGCAAGCTTCTCTGGCATGCGTGGGTACAGGATGCAAGTGCTGGAGAGTTCGTATCCCTGGGAGTAGACATCATGGGGTAGCCCAGTAGGGAATGGGAGTTGCCCAATTTCTTAACCCCTCAGTGGCACAGTGTCAAAGCATGTCCTGTGCTCTCTTCCAGAGGTCTGCAGTGGATTTGAGTACCGGTTTCTCACAGCAAACTTGTCAGTTAATGCACTTGCATTGGCTGCCTTCCTTCCATTTGTTACTTCCTGACATCCTGAGATGTCCCCCCATATAACCTACTTGCACTCCAGCCTTGTCCCAAAGTCTTCTTCTAGGGGCTCCCATCCCAAGTCAAGTCATTGGTCAACAAATCAGGTGAATGAGTGCCTCTTAGGTTCTGATTAAATCATTGTTTTGGATTTAGAGCTAGCAAGCAAATTTCGAACATTGTTCATAAGTTTAAACAGATTCTCATTTGGCTCTCCTTTGGCTTGAGATGGGTTCGTCTTCAGTTCACTCCCTCCTGTGAACAGATAAAGGGCAGAAAAGCTGTAATCAGCAATGCACTCTGTTTTCTCGTTTTTTCCTACTCTTGCCTCACTCCCAGTCTTTCAGTTGGAGGGTGTCTAAGCTGTAGGGTGCTGTGCCATTCATCCTTATGTTGCCTTTCAGTTGCTTTCTGAAACCCTCTGTCTAGGACTAGATACAGAACAAGAGGCATTAATGACGGAAATAGCCTCTATCCAGAAAGGCAGCATCCACACAGAAAATTGTCTGAGATCCGGTTTTTTTACACATTAAGTTCTTTAATAAAAGTGCTGTATTCTGCAGATATTACGGCCAAAGAAAAAACCTAACCAACAGACTATCACCCCTGTCCTTAGTCTCAACATATAGTCCATAGCCCAGCTGCATCAAAATGACTTGGAAAACAGATTCCCAGACCTACTAATCCATAATTTCAGAAACCTAGTTACTTCTTATGAGTTCTAAAGTTTGTAAGTGACTGATCTAGTGGTTAGTGTAGACTTTTTATTTCTTAATTTAAGAGAAACTCAGAGAAAGAGAAGAATTATCTTCCAAGCAAATGACTTTTTAATCCACTGTCCATTGATGTTAATTTAAGTAACTTAAATTTAGTATTTTAATTAAGAAAGAGCAATAATCTCCATTCTCACCCCAATTTCTTTGAAGAGACCATTGGGGTATTGGTTTTTCTGTTGGTGTATTTTTGCTGCAGTATATTCTCATATGTCTTCTAAAAATGGTGTGTGCAAAGCATTTTCTGATTCCTTGCCTGAACATATTTAATCTCTGAATTTTATAGGTGATTTGGCTGGGTATAATATTCTGGGTTGAAAAAATTTTTTCCTCAGTATATTTATGGCACTATTCTATTGCCTTCTAGCCTCTGGAATTGCTGTAAAAACTCCAGTCTGATATTGCTTATTTTTAGGTTATCAGTTTTTCTCCCTAGAAGATTTTAGGAACTTTCTCTTATCTTGGGGAGTACTAATTTTTACAGTGATGTCTGGCATGTTTCTTTTTTCTTTTATTCACTGTGTTGAAACTCAGCGGGACTTTAAGTTTAATGCCATATACTGTTTTGTGTCTCTGGGGAGGTGTCTGTTCACAGCTCCAATAATTTATCTATTTTTGTCTTTCTGAGAATTTTTTATATCTATATAAATGTATATAAATATATGAACAAGAACTTAATATTAGTTTAATTTATTTTATTAATATATTAGTGTATAATTATAACACATATGATATATAATTAATATACAAAATACATGTATTTAACTAATATGTATAAATTTGATTTTTTTAATGTTTATGTAGTTTTGAGAGAGAGAGAGAGAGAGAGAGAACCAGAGCATAAGTGGGGGAGGGGCAGAGACAGAGACAGAGACACAGAATCCCAAGCAGGCTCCAGGGATCTGAGCTGTCAGCACAGAGCCTGACAGAGGTTTTGAACTCACGAACCGTGAGATTATGACCTAAGCCAAAGTTGGACGCTTAGCCAACTAAGCTACCCAGGCGCCCCAAGCTGACTTTAGTTTTAGATTTTGTTGTGAGAGTCTGTGATATCTCCATTTGGATATTTTTGTAGGAAACTTGGAGTGTCTCTATCAGGAGCCGCTAGTCATATGCCAATTTAAACCAGAATTGGATCCTGTGTCTCTCAAGTTTACAAACTTGGCTCTCAAGTTCATAAACTATGTAGAAACGTTGGCAGTGTATCAATTCCTCCCAACTTGTGTTAAGTACTCCCGCATTGGTAATTTCCTAGTACACATATTGGCCCTAATTGAAAAAAAAAATCTGCCTAACAAATGTAATGGACTGGTACTTCTAGGCCATTATTGGCACATCTTGGGGGGTATTTTAAGGCAGCGGCTTAAAGCCAAGTGGTTTTAATCACCTGAAAAGCAAGTTACCCTGGGGTAATTTATTAAGTGTGTGTATGTGTGTATTTTAATCTGTTTTTGTCCACTGGAATCCTTAAATAGAAGAGAAACCATCTGAGACAGGTATTTTTCAGGCTAGAATACCATGGCGCACATCTGCCTAATAAAGTTGTTGTTGAAGCTCTTCCTGTTGACTTTTAACCTCAGGGTCTACGTAAAGCCCCTCATTCATTAAGCAGTTGATTCCATTAGCAGCAGGCTGTGTCTGGGATCCTGGGGACCTTGCACCTGGCCTGGTTTATTCCTGACAAATCATCTGATTTTATTGATAGCCACCTGGAAAATTACATGTGGGGCAGAGAGTTCAGGCACACAGCTTAGAACCCACTCCTTAAGAGGAGCAGCAAGAGACAACCCACCCTGGTCACCTCCGCAACCAGTCCGTAGAAATAGGCATTTTTAAAGGAGTGACTCAATATTACTTTGCCAAGTTCAGCTGCTGTTTCTTTCTCTAAGGGGTATTTTAAATGAGGCAAGTTTCTCTTCCAGTTCGCATTGCAGAGGGGGCAAGGACAGCTCCCAGACTATCCTCAAAAGCCTTCAGCAGCCCTGTTACCAGACTCTCTTATCAACTCCTCTATTATTCTGTCCCCCAGGCCTCACATGATGCTTGCGGGGTGGTACCTAGCAATTCGGGAATAGCAATGCTTCTGACCCCATAGCAAGTCTTCTTTCTGGCTGCCACGTTAGATCAAAAACTGTGTGGGATTATCCCTTCAAGAGACAGTTCTCCTTTTTCAGTTGTTAGCAGGTGTTGCTGAACAGATTCACACTCTCTGGGGAGATGGGAAGCGCGCCGGTGTCAGAGGAAGAGATTTGCTTTGGGTTAATGGTGATGATGCCACACCTACACACGCTTCACGCCGTTCCCAGAATTTCATCCAGAGCTCTGAAGCAGCAGAGGCAAAATTGGTGAAAAGTGTTTTCTTTTTGGGGAAGAAGGAGCAGAAGCCTCCTAATTACTGCAGGAAAAGGAAGAGCTTTTGTCAATTATTTTTCCAAGAAGATGGAAAGCTTGAGGGTACTCCCTGAAGTTGAGTCAGGAAACTTATTTCGAACAGAAGGAAAAAAAAAGGAGAGAGAGAGAGAAAAGATTGCACATAGTCTTAGAAATGAAACCATCTGTGACCCCGTTTCTTCCGATTCAAAAAATACGGAGCTTGAGGTTTCCATGGCTTTTCTAGCGGCTTAGGTCTTATGAGCTCAAGTTCTCAAAAGAGCCATTTTCTATTGACATGTACAATTGCACATAACTGATCATCGCTGATTGGAGGGGAGAGTGACGTAGTGAAAGAATAGAATGGTTAAATACCATCTAGAAATAATAGCTGTTGCAGAGATTACACAGCCCTACTGATTTCAAGAGCAAGCAATTAGTCAAACTAGACCAACTCAAGTTTTGCAAAGCAGATCTCCTTGGGAAACCTGTTTCAACACAGAACTTTAAAATCATTTGTAATTCACACGGCAATTAGCAAATATAAATGGTGTGATGATTCTTTGCATGGCACGGCCTCTTGGAAAGAGTCTGGAGTAGAGGAAATGATACTTTCGTATGGATCTGGGTTTAGGTTCCTTTCACACCATTGTGAGATTCTGAGTCATTTAGGTGCTTAAAGCCATAATGATTCATACCGTACTTTGACAAAAATGCAACTACATTTCAGGGTTGTTAATAGGGGTAAATAAAAAAAAAACATGCATCCACAATGGCTGAAAACTAAAAAAACGTAAGTCAGACACTCATTGCGTTTGGAATAAAATCTAAACGCCTTGCCAGGAACTCCAGGACCCTACAGGCTCTGTCCCCTGCTTCCTTCTTTGTTCTTTGTCTCATCCATTCACTCTTTGCTCAGCTCCGTGCCCTCCTTGGCCTGGCTGATTTTCACTATGTACATCCTTCAGATGTCAGCATCAGTGATATCTTTGTATAGATATTGAGATATTGTGATTTATAAGAAATATATATTTGGTCATATAGATGATTAAAATATATTTCTCACACATATGAGGCCTTAGTCCATAGTTTTGGGTCCACAGCACCCCAAAACCCTTGGAATTTCCTGTGTTAAGAGCTAAGTGTTTCTCTTGTTATGTACATGGAGTGACCTTTGGACCACCTAAGGATGGAAGCTGCTTGCCAGGAGAATCAACTATATGATTCGAAGTTTGGACCATTCAGTCCTGCCCCCAGAGCCTTGGGGAGACAGCTGGGGTTGGAGGCAGAATCAATTGCCAGTGGCCAGCTATTTAATCATTCATGCCTATGTATAATGAAGCCTCCATAAGACGCCAAAGGAGGGAGTTCAGAGAGCTTCTGGTTGGTCAACACGTGGAGATTTGAGGAGAGAGGTGCATTCTGAGAAGCTCCACACCCTTTGCCTACCCATACCTTGCCCTACTCATCTCTTCCATCTGGCTGTGCCTGAGTTATGTCACTCTAGTAAACCAGCAATCTAGTAAGTGAAATGTTTCTCTATGTCCCATGAGATGCTGTAAAAAATTAACTGAACCTGAGGCAGGGGTCCTGAGAACCTCTATTTGTAGCCAGTCAGTCAGGAGTACAGGAAACAACCTGGACTAGTGACTGGCATTTGAGGTCCAAGAAGGGGTCTGTTGGAACCTCCAATATATAGCTGGCCAGTCAGAAGCCCAGGTGATAACATGGGTTCACAAATGAAACCTGAAGCAGGTGGGAGGCAGTCTTGTAGGACTAAACACTTAACCTGTGGGATCTGACGCCATCTTCCATAGTGTCAGAACTGAGTTGGATTGTAGAACACCCACCAGGTGTCTGAGCAATATTTATTGGTGTAGAGGAACCTCCACACACACACACACACACACGTTGAAATCGAGGACCAGACCCCAAATTAGATATCTTCCCTTACCACCTATCTCTATGTAATATAGTGCCCACCAGCACTACTTCATTCATTCATTCATTCATTCATTCAGCAATGGTTATTGAGCACCTACTATGGGTCAAGAACTGTTCTTTTTTTTATTAAAAAAAATTTTTTTAACGTTTATTTATTTTTGAGACAGAGACAGAGCATGAACAGGGGAGGGTCAGAGAGAGGGAGACACAGAATCCGAAACAGGCTCCAGGCTCCGAGCTGTCAGCACAGAGCCTGACGCGGGGTTTGAACTCACGGACCATGAGATCATGACCTGAGCCGAAGTCGGCCGCTCAACCGACTGAGCCACCCAGGTGCTCCAGGTCAAGAACTGTTCTAATAGCAAAGAATAAGTACTAAATAGCCCCCAGTAGGTCCTTGCTTTCATGGAAGTCCCATTCTCATGGGGAAGACAGATCATAAGCAAGTAAATAGGATGATTTTAGGTAGTGAAAAAGAGCTATTAAGAAAACAGAATGATAGGCTGGATGAGGCTGGTGTACTTGGGTAGTCAGTGTCTCCAGTGAGGAAGTGATTTTAAACTGACACCCAGGCTCAGGCCAGAACCTTGTGGCAAAAAAAGGAGGTATGTTCCTGTAAATAGAAGGGTTTCCCATCCCGCTGTATGCTAAAGGAGCAGGAGGTTTTGTGACTAAAATAAGCCTGGATAAAAATGTACTTCTACAAAACAATCTTGAGCTGTCACATCACTCTTTCCCGCTGAGTTCCTTGACTTTAGGTGGGCAATAAAACTTTCCCAGGAACCCATCCTGACTGCTGGAAGAGAGGGCCTATAATTGGGTCCAAATTTATGAGGTGTTACTATATACCATTTCAAAAGGAGAGCTTTTGAAAACACCGAGGTGGCTATGTGGCTGTTGTTCGTTATCACCACGGAGAAAATTACACTTTCCCTCTCCTCCTCTTCTTTCAGATGTCCATGTCTCCAAAACAACCCTTATGGCCAGCAGTAGGGTCCTTCTCACCGAGTGAATGGATGGACTGTCCATGAGGTTCAAGGATGGTACCATTATTTTGGTTCATTAGGCATCTATTCACGTGGCACCATCGCGATTCTGACTCCTTCAGGCCAGTAGGTCTGTCCACTGTGGCCATGCTTCCCTCTTTCCCCCAGTGTCTCTCCCGCATTGCTTTAATATGTCTTCAGGGAGTTCCCGCTCTTCTCACTGTGGTGCTGGGAGAATGTTTTTCTTGAGTCCTCACTTGAAGAGAATTACGAACCTCTGAGAAGAAGCTCTTCTGTTGATTAGGCTTTTTTCCTCCATTTGGGGGAAATCAAATGGCTGAAATATAAATTTGATTTGAACAGTTCTTAAATATCTTTTTTTCAACATCGACAGGAATTTTGCCTTTGCATTTTGATTTTGTGCATTTAAAAAGTGAACCAGAAAGACTCTCAACCACTAAAAGTAGAAATTGCAAGAAGCAATCTAAATACAAACCAGCAGAAATGATTATGATAAAATGTCTTTTGCATGTCTGATCTATAAACACATTTAATGGCCCACTCAGAGGATGATGGTATTATTATTGCAAGTAGCATATTCGTGGAAAGTGAGTCCCAAATTTAATTTTTAACCATCCCAACGAATTGAAAAGACTGGCTAATATGGTTTTAAAAATCGTAACACTCACATAGAACCTGTATTATATATATATATTTAGGGAAATTTGGAGAAAACAGAGACAGAGGAAGGTATTTCTACTTTTGCTAATGGGCTGGACATGCATCAATGTAAAGCAATATTCACAGATTTCATAAAAAACAGAACATGGGCTGCCCTTGATTAGTGGTGGGCTTGGAAGTTGGTCTATCCAGTCTCACACTGTCCAGGAGTAAGAGAATTCTTTTTTCGTGTCATCACCCCTAAAATTCACTAAAGTCACTCAGCTTCCGAGTGGGCCATCGGATGGGTTCTTTTCCACACAAGTGAGCTCGCACGCACAGGCATAGAGCCCTGTGTAAGTGTGAAAGCAAAGAAATATCCCCCCAAATGCGGTGATCACCAGGAGACGGACTGCCAAAAGAGGGAACTATCTTGTCTTAAAGGCAACTGGAAGGATAACCAGCTGATGACTCAGAATGCAGCCGGTTCCTTTGAATCATTGTCTAACTCTCTGCAGAAAACTCTGTTTTCCAGTGTCATCTTTTCCTGCCTGGGTGGCTTCTCTTTTCTATTCTTCTCTACTGTTGAATATCTTAATATCGAGACAGTTGGAGTGAGGGAAACCAGCTCTGCCAGAATACTTGCAAATCTTTTATCTCCCTTCCACAGGCACCCACTGAACTTCATAGCAGAGTGTCTGGTCTTTGTTTCTGATTCTCAACTGTGGCACTCACACTGAACCCTTGAGGTTGAGAGGGTGGAGCTAAGCAGACACAGGCCCCAGCTGAGCCTCCAGCTGAATGTAGATGTCACCGGGCACAGACCAGATCTTCTGGCACAGAGCAGAAAAAACACCCAAATGACACCTGTCTCTCAACAACTTGGGGTGGTATGTTATTCAGAGAGAGCCAGCTGATTGATGTCTTCTCTTAGTATTTCTATGTTAGTCTACCATGCACCCAAAGCCCCCACCCCCCCTGCCGCAAAGTGGGATGCTTATTCCGCGATGCATCAAAGGATACTGGTACATCAAACTACAAAGTTCAAACCAAAGGCAAAAGGAGAAAGGGAAGAATATCCTTGGAATGGCTATCGCCCAACTTGAGCTTTCCTAAGAACGTGACAGTCTAATCTACAAATCTAGCAATCTACCAATTTGAATGGAGACGAAATTTGGAGCTGCCTATATGAAGAATGTTCTCGTGAAGCCCATGGTGGCGGTATTTTGAGTTGGGGGCAAGTTAGAATAATTGCAAATGAGAGACTTCTTACCTATGTTGTTTATGCAAATCGTAGGCTCCCCAGTATTACTGGGTAAAAATTGTTATTCTGCGTGAAAATAGGAAGAGCCAGTTTGGGATCTGTAGCCAGGGGCTCACATACAAAAGTAGTGAATTAGATTCGTTTGTCTCCATCTATTTAGCCACATTTCTGATGGTAATATTGCTATTTGATATGTCATTTCTCTTCTTTAAGATCCTAAACTGTCACCTTTAAAACCTGACTATTTATTATCACATTCATCCTTCAAGTCCAGAACAATCACAAAAGGAGACATATGAGGTATTCTTTTAATGCCAGGATTTATTATAAATCACAATTTCTTCTTTTCTCTGAAAAAAGAAAGGGGTGGAAAACAAAGATGACAGGGGGCCCCTGTGCTTAGTTACATATGATTTGAGACTAGAGTTAATAGCATGAAATATATTCATACAGTGAACTTCTGCAAATGTGAAATTTCTGTGCTTCACGATCGAAATTCATTACCAATGGAAAGGTTTAAAACCAGAGAAAATGAGTGGGGAAAACCGCTTGAAAACATAACAGGCTTGAAAAACAAGAGAAACACGAGATAAAGCTAAAAAGAATGATCTGGAATTAAGACCATTTAGTAAGATTTTATATGCATGTATCTATATACAATCTTCACAGATGATCATGAATGTATGGAAGAAAATCTGATAGGGAAACTTAAAGGCTGACATTGTACACATATTCAAACAAGATAGTAGCATTTGTGGAAGAAAAAGACTACGTAGGTTCAAACTTATGTTGCAACTAGCCACAGGACCTTTCTCCTTCCGCAAATGTCACCACACGAATAAAAAAAAATCTTGGTTCGAATTCATATCACCTCAAGTCTGACAGAGAAACTAGTAAGACAAAAAATCTTTTGACCTTGAAGTAATTTTGCAAGTGATCTAATTAAAGAAATGAGGTCCAACTGAGAAAGGGCAATTTTGTGACTTTTAAATTCACACGGCAATGAGAGGCAGGCTAGCGTGGGTCAACCGTTGGTCCCCTTTCATTTGAAGACATCAATCAATGTGTTTGGACGGTGTCACATGCTCATTCAGACGTTTATTCTGTGTATTCCAATCGTCTCGGTCCTTGTGGAGCAAACTATCTAATGGAAGGGATGGGCACGAATTAGAAATTGGAATTGTCATCATACTCTCAAGAGAGGAGCGTAGCTGTGCAAGGTTTTAACAAAACTTGATTAGAGAAATCAAGGAAGGCTTCCTGGAGGAACTAGTTTCCTCCAGAAAAAGAGGAGTTAATGCCAATTACTGCAGGGGAGCTGTGGGCAATGGGATGAGTGTCTCAGGCTCCGAGAACATTGCATACAGTAATAGTATGTGATAACAGGGGGAGT
Organism: Panthera leo; assembly: GCF_018350215.1. Classification (NCBI taxonomy): domain Eukaryota; kingdom Metazoa; phylum Chordata; class Mammalia; order Carnivora; family Felidae; genus Panthera; species Panthera leo. Next base: position 186,388,171 of record NC_056682.1, on the reverse strand, counting down.
TTTGCATATGATGCATTAGAAGGAGAGTGGGGCTGCCACTTGGGCGTTGATGAGGATCATAGAGTCATAAAATGTTAGGGCTGGAAGGGCACTGGTGATGCTCTAGTTCAATCTCTTCATTTTACAGGTGAAGAAACAGACTCAGAGGGGTTAAGTGACTTGGCCAAGGTGACACTGCTAATGAGTGGTGGAGCTGGGATCAGAGCCCAGGGCTCCTAATTACCCTTTTAATGCTTTTCCACCACACCATGCTGATTCTTTGTATCTGTGTTAATGAGTAGATCAAGATGCTGTGAAATTAGCATAATAATTATTTGTATATAAATACTGCATTTAAAATGCTGCTATATAACAGAGCTTATCCTTCATAACCCACATCTGCAAACTGTCAATGTATTAGTCCTAAAGAAGTAAATAATAATTGGCTTTTTTATCATAAAAGGGTGCAGATCAAAACCCAACCTCAAGACTTGTATGAGTTAACACAAATCCTATATTAAAGGATTCTCAATTAATAACATTTTGCTATGTATTGATCTATTCCTTTATCCAATAGCTATAGTGCTGGGTCCTAGGCATTGTTCTGGGACTCAAGTGGTCCCATTTAATGAATAGCACACAGTTACTTCTTTCGAGGAGTTTGCAACCCAGTGATAATATTTATGACCGTTTTTTTGTTTGTTTTTAACTGAAAGCTGACATCAGTGTTGTGAAGTGAGGCCTGATACAAAAAGGATGAGATGTTTGGGCAGAAGTTTCAAAGAATATCTTCCAAGAACACTTAGCACAGGTAACCATTCTAAGATAAAGAAGCTTCCAGCATGGGTGGAGGTGATGGGAGGACACTGCAGTTGTTGCTTAATTAGACCTTGGTGAGGTCTTCAAATGGAAATGACCAATTGTATTCCTATGATAGATTGTACTACTTTGGAGAGCTGGTGATGAAATCCAGCCGTTGAATTACACTGAACTACAAACTTCGTTTGTTCTTAGGTGCATAGTGATTTGCTGTAATAATGATCATCCATTTGCTGGACAGCTGAGATTTTTTAAAAGCTTGATAGCTTTTGGCATTGCATTATTAGTCCTGGAAGAATGCAACACATTTGTATCAATTCTCAGCTTGTACAAGTTAGAATATCCATCTTTTATAAATGCAGGCCACTTAAGACCTGTGTGTTGGGCCTCTGTGCTTTGTTTTGTTTTGTTTTTCTGGCAATTCTGTAACAGACTATGCACTTTAGTTTTTCATTAACACTGTTATGAATACACCCATCTCTAAAGCTTCAAGGGAGTTAATTTGAGCTCACTTGTGTTTTATGGACACAAGGGCCAAGTAAAGTCCCCAAGAAGGATACATGCTGTCAATTTTCTTTGGTGAACGAAAGCCTAACAATTCCAGACAAGCCCCTTTCCAAGAAATATGCTGCATATCTCGATTCAAATACTCATCTGATGAGAATCTAAAACCCCTACTGAATTACACTGGACGAGAACCTGATGATGTTGATTCTTTCAAGATCACTGAAGAAATTGACTCTCATCTCTGATTCTGATACCTTTTAGTCCATCCATCTTGAAAATGTCTATGGAGTGATTCTGTTGTACCTTCAGAAATGAAATTCATAGGCATGGATTTTCTCACACAGCAACTTTATATACAAAGATGAGAATAGCAGAAAGGTCATTTCCAAAGAAAGTGACATTTATTCTGTATTCACTGAAAAGCCAAAAGAGTTTTCTCATTCACCCATACCGACCGAGCCCCGCATCTTCCTCAGAAGACGTGAAAGAGACCTCTCCTATTTGCTCTTGCATCGAACTTCAGGCGCAAGACCTGTCCAGACAAAGTGGCTTCTTTCAAGGATGAACCTGCTGTGTTCATCAGAGGCTTTATTTTGTTTATAGTTCAGGCTTGTTTGGCAGGTTTTGTTTGTTTTGTTCAATACAACTAAGCAAATGCCCGCCTCCTTTCTGAATTAGTTTTGCATCAGTGTATCCTCCACTATTTTCTCTTTTAAGGTAAGGTGTTAGCTGTGTATATACATATACGTATGCATCTATATACAAATATACATATATACATGACATGTATACTTAGCATGTACACACACGTGTATATTTACCATGTACAGACACCCCTGCATGCATGTACATCATATGTATACATGTGTGTAAGTGTACACGTATGTGTGTATTTATGCATAGTGTATATGTGTGTATATGGATGTAAATGTATTATTCAAAGTCAATGGTTTCAAAAGAAATGCAGCCAGGCATCAATTATTGATGCTAATGGAGATCAAGACCAAGAACAGTTGAGTAAAGTCAAATCAACAAAGACTGCCCAAACCTCATGTTAACAATGGTTTTGACCTCATTTGTGACAAGATCTTTTCTCCAAGCTCTTGCTAACCAGACTACCAGCACTGAATTTGGAACAGCAAATGCTGTAGAGAAGTCATGCAGTCGCTTTACTTGAGAGACAGTTCTGGCCATTCTTTTGGTCCTGCTGAGGAGAAGGGATGTAGGCCTAGAGCAAAGGAAGGAGGGAGATGGTCAGCAGGACAGAAAGACTTCCCTGCATTCTAGTTTTCCCTCGATCAGAGCTTTATGATCATCACCCCACATAATGAATAATTAGGACTTTCTGTCTTTTCCTCAATTGAAACTTATTTTGCCGGAAGACAGTATTGCAGAATGGCTGTGCACTACTGACTCTAAGTGTAAATCATGGCAGTGCCACCTACCAGTTGTGTAACCTTTGGTAAATGACACAGACTCTCTGTGCTTTTGAGTCCTCATTTGTGAAGCAAATTTCGTAATAGTCCTTACCCCATTGGGTCATTGTGGAGATTAAATGAACTAATACATGTGAAGCAACTATAACAAATCTTGGCATATAGTTTGTGCTCAAAATAGTGAGCCATTAAAGAATTCCCCATCAGAGACAACTTAGGTCATTGGGAAATTGAAAAGTTTGGAAGGTGAGAGACCATGTCATTAAAATGAGGGCTAACTATAACTATAAATCTTACTGTTGAAATAATAAACAGAGTAATTATTGGAGAATTAACAGGAACTCATATACCATTACATTTAAGACTTGAACCTTGCTCGAACTACTTTTAACTTCTTTAATGTTTAAGACCTATAAATGTCAGAGCTCACTAATTTCTTTGGCTTTCAATAAATGCCAGTGACTTTGAGAATTGTTATCCCTTTAGCTTATCTGGCAAGAGCACAAGCTTAAAGGGTATCCAAGAAGACAATGATTACAGTGATGGTCCATTCTCTTCCCAGGAGAAAATGCAAGTTGTTGAGGTCAACCACCCTCTGGGGCCACAGTCCTTTGGGGACCTTTTGTGTGGAGTCACTTGAACTAGGTGCTGAATGGGATTTCCAAAGACAGAGAAGATAGACCCCCTTCTGTTAAAGAGTGCATTACTCACCAGAAAAAATACATTGACAAATATATACTAATGTGTAATTTCTCTGGAATCCTAAGAAAATAAGATAATTTTATCAAGTAAAATGTTCCAAGAAACCAAGCTTTTCAGATATGGGCCCCCCAAAAGTGGCTGAAATATTTCAAATGGAAATCTTTCTGATAAAAGTTGAACAGAGCAGAGACTCTGGAGAAGAATTTTGCATTTACTTAATAAAGCAGGATGATCATTATGGATATCAATTATTGAACTGTGCTGAATATAAGGGGCCATTGAGGTATGAAGGACTGTTTGCCCCTGACTTAAATGACCCCAGATGGACATACTTTTTATAGTTCTTCTGTTTCTTTCCTTATAGATAGGCAGTTAGATTCCTTTCAATAAAATAGGCTTCTCTCTTGTAGTGGGTTCGACATCCAGAAAAAACGGATTGTCAGAATTCTGCCCCCCTGAAAGCAATTAGGTCTACACTGTTTTCTTTAAAAAAAAGGTAAATGCAAGGAAAACATTATCTCTTGAATACATCCTATGTGCTAAGTATTTCTGCATACATCATTATCATTTGTCCTCTTAACCATTTCACAACATAAAGGAAATTATTGGGACTTGGAGTGTTTTCTAATTTGACCTAGACCAGTGCTTCTCAAAGTTTAGTGAACATAAGCATCATAAGAAGAGCTTGGTAGAGTAATTTCATAGACCCCATCTCCATATACTCTTATTCAGCAGGTCAGGGGTAGGGCCCAAATATTTGCATTTCTAACAATTTCCCAGGTGATGCTAATGTTGACAGTCACCGAATCTGCCCTAGATGACACAGCTAGGGAGGAGATGGATAGAATTTCAACCAAAGACCATCTATTATGAGAATGCATGATTTTCGTGAAATCACACTGTCTTGAATATGGCAATATACGTTTTGACTAGTTGAAACCTATTTTTTGCATATTTATAGAGTCTAAATTATGCTTCAGATAGGTACATTTTGTAGAAAAGCCCATAGTTCCAGAGTCAGTCATATTGATTACCCAATTAGCTCCTCTGCTATCTATGCATGTATAGGTATTTATCTCATTCTTATACATATTACGGGCCAGGTATTGCTGTAGGTGCTGATGATACAGCAGGAATCATTCTTTTCCCTCACGGAGCTTACATTCTATAAACGGGAATCAGGCATAAAAAGACCAGCAAATAACAGAATAAGATAATTTCAGAAAATAATAAATGCTATGATGAAACTAATCAGAGCTGGCCTGATAGATCATGGTGAGTATGGGAGGTTACTCTGGACTGGACAGAGAGGACGGGTCTCTCTAAGGAAGGATATTTTAGCCCATACCCTAGTGACATGAAAGAACCAAAACATTTGAAAATCTATGAGCAAATCCTTTCAGAAAAGGCGAAAGGTTTCTGATTTGGGGAATTAGCTTACTATGTTCAAGAGAGAAAAAAACATCCAGTGAGTTTGTGGTCTATGTGGAACACCCAGGGAGCAGTAGGAGACCAGGAGAGAATAAGAAAGATGCCACAACAGAGCTGGGGAACTATTCTTTGTACACGTGTTAGACAGAGGGAAGGAAGGGAAATAAAGCCATGAATATGAGCAGAGTAACAAAGACATTGAGGGAAGGGTTTTGAGAAGGGCTGATAATGAGTGAGGACCTGAAGGTAGAGAAGGGTATACTTGGTTGATGTGGGTATGAAGGATACTGTTTGGACATCCTTTGGAGGAAAAAAAAAAAGCTTTTATAATGGCATGAGCCAAAAATTGAAGGTATGAATTCCATTAGATATTAAAATCCGTTTGTGACCAGCACTCGTTAATACTTAGAGGTCTGGCAAGAGATAAGGGCAAAAGGAATGGCTTGGAATTTAGTTTGGTTATATATACACATGCATGGAACCACGGGTTAACCATAACCATGAATTAGAATCGCCCGATGCTTAAAGAGACAGCTGCCTGGACCTCATTCCAGATGAATTAAATTGGAATCTGTGGAGAGTTGGGCCTAGGGTGATGTGTTTTGATGTGCATACCATCCCAGCTGAGGATCATTACCCTAGAGCAGGTGTTAGCAACCTTGACTGCACATTAGAATCACTTGGTTAAGCTTCAAAAAACAACCCATGCCCACGCCTCACCCTGGATCAATGGAATCAGAATCTATGCAAGTTGGAGGGCATTTAATGAAAACAAAAAGACAACGACAGCAACAACAACAACAACAACAAGATTTTCAGGTAATTCTAACTTACTGCTGCCCTCAAGGAATACTGCTGAGGGCTACAAAGGTAGAGGCAACACCATCCCTGTCCACACCATCCCTAATAGGGAAGCTGTGAATAAATGCACGGCAGGGTGCCACTCAGAGTAATATTAAAAATTCAGAGTGTAGGAAAATTAGACAGATCAATTCTGTCAGTGAGGTGTGGGCTAGGGTGACCCGCTTGTCCCACACCGCTTGGATTTTTCCTGGTTTTAGCACTGAAATTCCAAATCCCTGGAAACTCCTCAACTCCATGCAAACTGGGATGATTGGTCATAGTAATTGGTGATAGAAGTTTCAGATGAGAGATTTGAATTAAAAGGAGCTTGCCAAGCGGGCTGCTTGGAGGCTGAGGAGGGGGCGGGAGTCCATTTCCGGCAATGAGGGCAACATGCAAAAAGGCATAGCGTGGGCTGATAGCTTGGAAGCGTGAGTTTGGCCTCACTGGTAGAAAAGCGTGACCAGATTGTGACAGATGAGTCTGAAGAGGTAGCTCTAGATCCTAAAGGGCCTGCCTCCTATACTCAGAAGTTTTGCATTTTATCCCCAGGCATCCAGGAAGTGGTTGATAGTGTTGGTGGGAGAACCAACATAGCTGGGTTTTTTTAAATTTTTAAAAATTTTTTTTATTTTTGTGGTTTTCATTTTCGAAAGATCACTGGAGGAAGCTCTGGGGTTGTAGGCTTGTTTTCTTTGAGCACTGCTGACTCATTGAGGTACGAATTCATTTAACCCCTCTCTCCATGCAGCCTTATGAGGCAAATGCAGGTGTCACAGTTAGTGCAAAATTCAGATGAAAGTCGTTTTCAGTACTTCTGCGGGTTCTTCAGATGAAATACCCTAGGAAGTTGCTGAGGCTTCAGACCTTGGATGCATGAGTTGGGTCCGGAGCCCATCATGGTTTCGCCACACACCCCAATAAGTTCGTCAACCCGAGTCTCAAGGTAGCAGCTCCAAAGAACAGAGCTTGCCCCCTAACACAGCTAGTGCTGGGAAGGCTAATGACATTTAGTTTGAAAGGTTTCTGTACGCTTGAAGGAAATTTCCCATATAGGTGTTTCTTCTATTGTAGGAATAATAGTGGAACTGCAATAAAATAAAACATTAACTAATTTTATAAGTCGATGTATTTCCTTGCTGGGGAAATCCACACCAGCAACAATCCCATTTTGAGATGGGAAGCATCCTGGTGCCATCAGCATTTGGTGATGATGACATTTTGATGTCACTGTTTTACCAACAATTGCTGTGCTCGTCCTCCATACGCTGGTCCATTTAATTGGATGGGTCTCAAATAACATTTCTTGTTGACTTTCACCCATATCGCATAGCTTTCTTACCCCTAATTTAAAACAAAATAAACAAAGAAAGAGCATACCGGGCCCTTTAGTCAGCAACATCACAAATAGCGAAAACAGCAATAATCAAAATAAATAAATAAATAAAATAGTAAGAAACTACAAACTTTAATCCTTGAAGGTGATGTGTCTATATAAATGATTTGGTATGCCTCTGTATGGGAGATTTGTTTCTTCTCCTTATTTATTCATTTATTTATTTATTCAACCACTTATTTATATCAGAATTGACACAGGCGTATTTATTTTATACTTTAAGTTATAACCCAATACTATGCTATTTACTTTGTTGCTCAGAATGTTCCAGCTTGGCCAATGGGGGCTCTTTCAGTTGGCTCTTGTCTTCCTTTGACATGCCCCCGTCATTTTGTTTTTTGAGTAGTTGCTTACTTGATGGCACTACGTGATGTTCCAGCCTCTTCTGGTATGTTTCCTGTCTTTAGTTGGAGAATGGAAATAAAATAAGGGTGCTGAAAATAAGATCTGGGTGCTGGTGTACCACCTTTGTTTTTGAGAGTCAGATTTACCCAGACAAAAATATTAAACTTTTGTCTGCATCTGGGATGCTGATTTACTGTTAACTGTGCTTTTCAAATTTCACCGAATGCAAATTCTCTCCAGCTTTTTTGGGTACAGATAGTACCATTCTTAAGTGCAGCTGTAAGACCTACATACATAGTTCTCAGCAGCTACCCGATTATCTGATTGAGATGTGATTTCTTACTTTTTGGCTCTTCCTCCTGTTGTCTGTGTTCTGGTGGATTTTTCAAAGTTCCGTATTTAGGCCTGGCTTCCCTGTGTGACTTGTCTTGTGACCCACTCAAACTCTTCTTCTTTCTACCATCTGAGCTCAGTGAAGACAGTAACTACATATGTGGCTTGCTATGAAATCCCCCGGTACCTTCTGTATTTTCTGGCATAAAGTAAGTACTCAATGCCTAGTTGGAAAGTGAAAGAACTAATGAATATGTTCTGATAATTGGATCCACGCCAAGCTATTACTGATTGACAACAGCTTACCGTGGTCTCCTTTTGAGATATGATTCGTGGAAATTGCAAAGGAAAGCAGAAGAGTCGTTGTATGCAGGGGATGGCAGCTATCAGGGTGTTTAATCCCAAGGAGTACTTAGTCACCTGATCACTTTGGTCAGAGGACCTTTGGGTTAGAGGGACCTTGAGAGCCGTTAAGCCTATTCTTGCATTTTCTCCATCTGATACTTGGTTTATCTGTGATCTAGAATGATTGACCCTTCACGTAAGGTGGGAACATAAATAGTTGAAGGCTTGCTCTGTGGAAGTAACCAGTAGGTATTGTGGCATGGTGGACAGGGAGAGGAACACTTTCTTTTGTGAGGAATCATCGAGAGAAAGGGAGGGGAACTCATAGGTATTAAATGCCTACTATATGTTTGATACTGAGGTGAGTCACTTTTTCCTCTTCCTTCTTCTTGTGTTCCTTTTTCCTCTTCCTTTCTCTTTTCCTTTCCCTCTTTCTCCTTTTCCTTATATCCCTTATGTCCTCTTACATTCCCTTAAATCCCTTTTTTTTTTCTTTATACCCCTTCCAATCAACTGTCTTCTCTCTAAGTCCATTCTCCTCTTTATCATCATGCAATTTCTTCACCTAACACAATGTGGACTTCCAGTTTTTGGTCTGGCACGTTAGGACCTTAGAAGTTGTCACTCCATCCTAACAAGTAAAAATGCAAACCAACTGAAAGCTAACAACTCTTGGATCCATTTGTGAGCGGAGGTCACTGGATGAGTGCCTGTCCCTCCAAACTGGAGAGACTGACAGGTATATACAGAGCATCACAGCTTACTGGAGCAGAAACATACAAGGGAGCCAGTGCAGGGGTCGGAGAATCTGACCTGTAGTTGATGAATTGCTGGAGGCTCATTGGAAACAAGCATGAGGGTCAAAAACTCCAGGGTGGCCCAGTGATGGGGAGCCCCACACTTTTGTGAGTTTTTCCTTCAAGGGCTTGACCAGGTTCTCATGGTGAATATCAGAGAAAAGTCTCTTCATGCTTCTAACAGGCGGACCAGAAAACTAGCCATTTTGAAATAATCCAGAGCACTCTGCTCTTTGTAACAGAAACCATTCAGTAGAGAGTGTTTTACTGGAGCTTAGATTATTTGTCCACTCCTAACTGAGTTGGGGAAAGGAAATACCCCACTTCAGTCCATTGTCGCCGTTTTGTCCCACCCAAGGCAGTAGAGAGGGGAGGGCTGTGAAGCTTGTATGAAATTCACAGTCCCACAGATACAGGCTCACTGAAGACTGAGACCTAATCATAGGGCCACAGAACACTTTCCCTCCCCCACACCTCACCATCACACTACTAAAGGCTTGTTTACCACAATTTTGAAGAAACAGAGCAAGCATCAGACTCAGATATGGCAGAGATGTTGGAATACTATGTATGAGGTCCTAAGACCTAACCCGCAAGAATTGGATATTATTTTAGCTGTTTTAGAGACAAAGGATTGGAGGCTCCGAGAGGTTAAGGAACTTGTTTGAGATCCCACAGCTCCTCAGGGCAGGTACTGAGATTATCCCAATATCATGTGGGGCGCCTGAGTGGCTCAATAGGTTAAGCATCTGACTTTGGCTCAGGTCATGGTCTCAAGGTCTGTGAGTTTGAGCCCTACATCAAGCTCCATGCTGACAGCTCAAAGCCTGGAACCTGCTTTGGATTCTGTGTCTCCTTCTTTCTCGGTCCGTCTCCTCCTTGTGCTCTGCCTCCCTCTCTGTCTCAAAAATAAACATTAAAAAAAAGATCACGTGGCCCAAGAAGAGTCTTTGTAATGATGCTTATCTGCTATAGTTTTGCTGTACAATATGGTGGCCACTACACTGATAACTATTTAAATGTAAATTAATTCTAATCATATAACATTAAAAATTCATTTCCATAGCTGCATGAACAAGAATTCATGGTCTCATTAGCCCGGTGAGACTAGTGGCTATCATACTGGACTGAACAGATAAAGAATCATGCCATTATTGCAGAAAATTCTACTGGGCAGCACTTGCTAGAGTATTAACAGTCAAGGAAACGAACAGTTTCCTTCACACCCAAGTTGGAAGGCATTGTGCAGATCAGCTTTTATATCCTACTTCCTTCCTGCTGACCCTGCGTCTTGTCTTCTCAGAATAACTGGACACCTTCTGGAGGGAGATGTAGCTCTTCCCAATAATTGCCATGGTCTCCCAAGGGTTCCCCCATTATGCCTTCCCATATAAGCAGGAAAAGCAGCCCATTTTACTCTATCTTTTCCTTCAGCAGTGACTTAGAGTGGATGTATTCTGCTTTTCATTCTTGTCTCAGAATTCTTTCTTGTTAGTCTTGTAATATTGAAGCTTATCCAATTTACATCTGCCCTTCAAGGGCTTATATTTGGTTCAGGTTTTTTTTTAATCTCTAATTTGATCTGGGACTAATGTCAGGTCTTTCCCCCACAGCTCTGGTATACACTTCCCATAAACGCGTATCATCCACATCTGAAGATTGAGACGGGGTGTGCCCTCTTGGATAATGCAGACAAAGGTTGTTTGTGCAATTGTTAGGGTCCAGGGCTATCTTTTAAGGGGAAGATGCTGAGTTCCTGAGTTAGAGCTTGTGTAAACCTGGGGCTTATTCAGATATTCGATGGAATTCTGAAATGCTTTCTGACTTGCTAAATAAAAGCTTCTCACCACAGAGCTGTCCTTTGAGGGGTATAAGTAGAGGGAGGAAAAACCATATGTGGTGTGTGTGTGTGTGTGTGTGTGTGTGTGTGTGTGTGTGTGTGTGAGTGTCTGCGTGTATGAGATTGTATCTCCAGGATTGAGGAAGCAGGCAGGGAGCAGGAAGCCATGTGTTACACTCTTTTTGTTGTTGTTTTTCTTGTTCTTCACAATCCATTTTAAGCAACTTTGTGCCCAGAAGGCTTTGTGCTTACATAGGGAATAGAGTGGAGAGTGGTCAGTATTTAAAAAAATTTTTTTTTAGTATTTATTTATTCTGGAGAGAGAGAGAGAGAGACAGAGCATGAGCAGGGGAGGGGAAGAGAGGGAAATGCAGAATCCAAGGCAGGTTCCAGGCTCCGAGCTGTCAGCGCAGAGCCCGACACGGGCCTCAAACACGCGAACTATGAGATCATGACCTGAGCCGAAGCCGGAAGCTTAACTGACTGAGCCACTCAGGTGCCCTTGTATTTTGAAGGACCTTCCTGTGATGAGAAGTAGGAGGAGCAGGTATGATAGATGAACTTGAGGAACGCTGGTGAAATGCCCTTGGAAGCTGCAAATGTTCAAACCAGTTTGCTTACTACACCTATCTTTAGGGTAGGGCTTAGTATAGGTTCTCAGCTTTCCCTGACATGATAGTCAAATGCCAAGTGATTACAAGCAAAAGAGAAACCAAAAGATGATGAACTGCCTCAAGGAACTTAAATAGAACAATGAAGAAAGTCTCAAATATCGGATCATAGACCTAGGTTTCTGAATGCCCTTAAAGCCACAGTTAAACCCAGGAGTTTCTTGTTAGCAACTTAAAGCAACGCTCAGACCCCTTTGTAAATTTTCAATCCATTCAAGACTTCGGTTCAGAGATGGGTCCTGTGTGATGGTTTCCCTTGTTAGTATTGAAGAAGACCTGATTTGGAAACATCACAATAAAACGAACTCAAATTCCCAAAGCACAAAACGCAGAAGCAGACGTTTATTTCTTCTTCACTCTAGTGGAGATTTTCTCTAAGTTTAACTTCTGATTAGAAAACTTCTTACATCGGAAAATTTCAGCAATGAAATTTCAGTAATAAGCCAAATGCAGGTCTGCTTGAGGTCGAATGAAATTTAGATGAAAAGTCCAGGATTATCAAAAAGAATGAGGGAACTTCAAGTTTCCGTACATTCAAGGTCAACGGGTTGGATTCTTTCATTTTTGATTTTTATGGCAGCACATAATTTCTGTTCCTAGTTGGCTCCTTGCTTTTTTTAAAGCAATAAATTTCGGGTTAGGAGAGTAAACCTCACTTGTAATGAAGCTTGCACGTCTCCCTATCTGAATATTTCTGTAGCACCTGTCACTTTAGCATGCCAGGAGCTATTTCCTTTTATAGAAAATAACAACAAATGTAACCTGATCATTTGATTCTCTAGTAATATTTCCTAGCAAGGTGTATTAGTCCAGTCATTTAACTATTGAGAAACTGAGGCAGAATGCAATGAATCAATAGTAAACAATTCACACTGAACGCATCCTTCTCTAAAGTAGGAAAGAATGCAATACTCATTAAGCCTCTATTTCCACACGGATTTCCTCAGTCAATTCATAGCACATACTCTTTACGCCAACTGTTGGGAAATCACTTCAGTGCTGCCTCTGTTCTTCTCTGTATTGTTGCCTTACGTTCTAATGTCACTGCTGTACTTTATCATCCACTCTTTCCCATACGATTGCGAGTTCTTTAAAGGCAGAGATGGTGCTTTCAACTTGTGCTTCTCTGTCATAATGCCTAGCGGGAATACTTGGTACAGGCCAATCCAAATGACAATTGTGACAAAAGATCACCACCAGATCAGTTGCTGGAGACCTCTATGTGTTAGTCAAGGGGCCTCGCTGTTCTGTGTTCTTGCAAGGGAGTCGTGTAGGGGCTGAGGGAGTTTGGGGGAAAGCAGAGAGAATCTTCATCCTGTCAGATTTTCCCGAGATGAATGCTGTCTCCATAGTTCCTCTTGTGGGACTCTTACCCTTTATTCATTCCATATTGAATGGAGGGAAGGACTCTACGGAAGGGATTTATGGCTGAAAGCTTTCTTAATTATAGGCTAGTGTAATAAGTCCTTCTACTATCTTAATGATTGGGGAATTAAGAAGCTCCTTAATAGAAATTGACAGGATCCATTGTCATTGCGAAGAAGTTTCTGTTATGGTCTGGAGTATCCTGCCAACCATCCCAGGATTTAGGGTTCCCCAAAGGCTCATTAACATCTCAGACCATAAGGTCTCCAAAGGAGGCACTAATGGTCCACCTCGTTATGATCTGAGGATAATGACTGGATGACATCCGTACCCATTGAGATGATAATGGCTCTGTAAAAACTGTTATGATGTCAGCAGAAGAAAAAAATCTCATTTGCACTTTATAATCTTTGGTTTCTAATATGCCATAGTACCTAAATTATACTAGAATTATTTCACAAATCTGGCTTAATAGAGGCAATGCATATGATGCTCTGAAAAAAAAAATCAAAATCCTCTCTTAAAACAGCTGTTATCACCCTTATATTACTGCATAAATGAAGGATAAGATTAGTAATGCTCTCATAGTACTGAAATACTTATGAGTAATGGAATAAAAAACAAAGACTCAAATTTCCCTAATTTACATACTCATTTACTCCTGAGAGTGAAAAGAAGTTCTGTTTTTAGACTGGCCCCAAAACAGCAAAGAGAAAAGCTCATAGTAATAACAATACTGATACCGAGTACTTATTATGCATCATGTCCCATGCTAAGTACTTCTCCAGCAGCTTCTCCTTTGAATGCTTACACGCCATCTCTGAGACGGGCATCCCCATCAGCCTCGCTGTACAGATGAAAAGGACTCGTGCATGATTGTCCAGACAAGCCACAGACAGGGTGGCATTCAAGCTTGTTCACTCTGCCTTCAGACTTGTGCCATAATTACCAGGATTGTTGTTAGGAAGGTGTTGTGGATTTCTACATCAGGAGAAATGGGCTCCAGCTTGGCCACTAACTAGCTGTGTGATCTGGGACAAGTTACTTCACCTCTCAGGACTTCCGGTCCAGGAAATCTTGAAGGCGCCTTTCAGCTCCAACATTTTAACTGGCAGGAACATCACAATAGCAGAGCTGAAATCAGAATTTTCCTATCATTCCCACAGTAGCTACCCGGTATTCATTGGTAGTAATGTCATTGCATTTCCATTACAACCCAGTTCAGCTGGACAGTTTTTCCATTTGGTGCCAAATTGTGGATTTTAACAGAACCTCATTGTTTATAGGAAGCAGACGGAAAAAAAATTTCACCATTATTGCTTAACTTGGTAAAGTACACACACAAAAAAACATTTTTCCAATCTATTTCTATTTGACTCTAAACAAGGGAAAACTGGAGACGAGTGTAAACAAAAATCTATTAGTGTTAATACTGCCTGTTTATAGCTCTAAGCATTTCCCTGTATATACACATAAGAAAGAAAATGAACACTTTAAAGAGATTTCTTTGTTGAGTTATATTTAATGACAAACCAGCATAAAAAGGGGAATCTTATATATAAAAAAATGTCTGTAGTTACTCTTTCAGCCATAAGCTTAGCTGTTTGCCTGAGCTTAAGCTGCAGTACTCACATCCTACCACTAGAGGGGTGAATTGTTCCTAACGAATAAGCCTTCAGTGTTTGGGGAGTGGGGGACGGCTGAGGGCTGATAATTTACAAAGATATTGTGGACTCTAGAAAATGGAGGGCCTTTTACCCATATCATCCATACTAGTGAAGCTAGCCATAGGATAGAGAGTTCTAGAAAAGAGACTTGAAACATCAGGGATTAGTGGAAACACAATCTATTTTGACATGAAATGATTTAGGCGATGAATGGAAAGAATTTGGCCATTGTGCCCTAAATGTAGCAAAAGATAATAACTTGGCTGTATGATGACACACGAAGACAGCCTATGGGGGGCTTCAGTGGTAATTCTGAGTATCTGAGGAGAAGCTCCCTGAGAACCTCAAAACATTTATGGCTTCTACAGTTGTTTTTGTAGCAAAAGAGTCATTACAATTTTTACACAAAATGTGATTAATTAAGAACACAATAGACCCAGCAGTGCAGTCCGAGATTTTCTACTTTGTTCTGGTAAGAGGAGGCACTGCTGCATTTTTTTTTTTTTTTTTGCTGCAGAGTTTATATCCTATTTGCTGCTGTGTTCTCCAGTGACAGTAAGTCTGACTGCAGCAGGCAAATTGTTGAAGGGACAAAAACGCCATAAGCTACAGGACTGGCCAAAAAAAATGCATATAAGTGAATCCTCACCACCAGTTTAAAAATTAAAAGCCCAAACCTGGTTTTTGGCAACAGTGAAAACGCTTGAAGCAAATCTCAAGGGATTTCCAGTTCAGTGTTGTGCACTGGCTTTATGGGCACAGAACGTAGATATCGTTTTGACATTCTGCTGTTGAAAGAGATGCAAAGATATAAAAATTAACAGAAAGGAGGCAGTTCCGAGGAGCATAGTATTAAAAGAAAAAGTTATTCCAATGTGAGAGTTTGTTCTCCAGGAGTTTCCAAACTTCATAAGCTTGTCTAAGGATCCTTTCCTTAGGAGTCTTCACATAGAACTCTCCATTGATGGGCAGTCCTTTCAGTTTGTGGCATGGGACAGTTTCTGATACATAAAGAAATACTAGATGGTACATGGGGTAACATTTAAATTTGTGAAAAGTACAGATATGCACTCAGGCACACACACACACACACACACACACACACACACACACACACACAGAGTCAATCTTGATTATTCAGATTCTGCAATATGTGAATTCACCAAATTATCAAAACTGATTTGAAGCCCCGAAATCAATACTCATGGATTTTTTTTAGTTATTCATAGACATGCACAGAGTGGTGAAAATCTGAGTTGTCCATGTTCCTGGCCGAAGGCCAACAGGGTGACCCTCTGCCTTATTGTTTCCATTCTCATACTGTATACACATATCCTCTCCGTGGTCTGTTTGGGGCCACATTTTCCACACTTTTTGTGCTTTGTTGGTGCTGTCACCACTTCATATGGGTCCCAAACATAATGCTGACATTGTGTCTAGTGTTGTTCCTAAGTGCAAGAAGGCTGTGATGTGCACTACAGAAAAAATACATGTGTCTCATGAACTTCTCTTGGACAGGAGTCAGAGTGCTGCTGGCCATGAGTTCAATGTTAATGAATCAAGAATAATATTACATAAGGTGTTTTTAATCAGAAACACAAAAAACGTTGTTATGCATTGATTGTTTTATGAAAACATTGGGATCAGAGGCTCATAGGAACCTAACTCTGTATTTCCCCTAGGAGCAGTGGTTCAATATTTGTTAATTCAATGTTTGTGGAGACTTTGTAGAATATAACTATTGTGAATACTGAGAATCACACAGATAGGTAGATGGATAGATAGATAGATAGATAGATAGATAGGTAGATAACGTGGGGTGGAAAGTGAGAATAGAGAAAAGAACTAAAAATGTGAATGTTAAAGTGTCTTTTGTTCTGGAATAATGATCTCTGCTGACAAGAGATTTATTATCATTTTTGCATTAAAATAAAATTTAACTGAAGTAGATAAAATATTCCACAGATGTGTGAGGAACAACAACTACAGCAACAATACAATAAGGCTGGTTTGAAATTATTACCAGCAGTTTAGTGTCTATTTCTTGGTTGACTTTGAAGGAATTCCCTTAAATATGAGTAGTGAAATGTCAACAGAGAACAGAGAGAAAGAAGCTGAAACACAAGAAATTATTGTTTTAAAGATGGAGATTTGGTATAATGAAGATGTATTTGCCTATAGCACAGACTTGAGCTCTAGCCACCCCTGGATTCTATCCCAGCTCTTCCTATTACTACAAAAGTGCTCTTGGGTGATTTATAAAAAAATACTTCAGTCTTGGTTTCATCATCTGAAAAATGGAAATAATAATATCCACTCATATAGTTTCCAAGAAAGTTATATGATTTATACAACACACCTAGCACAGCGATTATTTTTTCTATGAGCATTATTTCCTTTTATTCTTTTTTCCTAATGTAGTGTTTTTTTTTCCCCCATGTCTCACACTCAAAGGAAAATGAGACTATGATTCTCCTGGTTTCATTGATCTGTTCTATTGTCTTTTTAGTTTCTATATCATTTATTTCTGCTCTAATCTTTATTGCTTCCTTCCTTTTGCTGGCTTTGGGTTTGTTTATTCTTCTATGATTAATAACTTTTTATTTAGGATTGTCGTTTATGATTTCCAGACTCATTCCTGGTCCTCAGCAATCCCCTACAACTCCTGTGTGGGTTCTTTGCCAGCTCCTGTACCCGTTTCCCTCACTAGTTATCCGTAACAATCTCCAGCTTTCTCATGCTTCTCATTTCCTCTGCTCCTCTTTACAGATGGCCCAGATGCCTGCTTCAGAGAAAATAAGGGCTTTCAGAAAAGAATTCCCTCAGCCTCCTTCCCCTGTCTCCTATGACAAAATTATATGCACCCACCTCGATGGCTTGATATGTATCTTTTATTAGGTTCTTGCCAAGTTATGGGATGTTGGGCTAAGTGCTCTACATATTTATTTATTTAATCCACATGACAGCTCTTGGAAGTAGTCATGAGCCTTACTACTCCAACTATGCTGAGTTGAGGAAAATTCTGGGGCTAAGTTGGAGCCCAAAGTGCAAGAGGTCTGTGACAAATTTCTGTACATGCTGTGGGCACAAGAATGGGTTTTGATGGTCCTTCTGCCAGAGGGTGGGCATCTCTGTCATCGCCAGTCTCCTAATGGAACTCTTATTTTCTGTCAGTCCCATAAATGTTGGCATTCCTGTGTTACGTAGTAATGCCATGCATTTTCCCTTCACATTTTTCTCCAAGGTTGACTGCATTTGCTCTTATAGCATCACTTTCTTGCCTGACAGTGACTTTAATTTCTACATCTTTGGATGTAGCTTCTTTTCCTCGTAGGCTAAACTTCTGGTTTCATGTGATTTTCCCACAAACATATAACCCTCAACATAGCCAAAAACGCACTCACAATTTGACTTTCTGAACTTACCTCTCCCTCTTTGACGACCAGCTCAGTGAGCAGCATAACTGTCAAATGGTACCGTTACCAATGTTGGACATGTGGAGTCATTGTCATGTTCTACCTCTCCCATTACCCTCCATTGTCAATTACTCAAAAAGTCCTGTTGATCTCTGACCCACGCAATAATTTTGAGATCTGTCCTCTCTTCTATTTCTCTACTATTAACTTAGTTCTGATTCTTATCATTTCTTAGCTGGATTACTGCCATGGGCTTCCAATGGATCTCCCAGCTTTTTACCTTGATCCCTGTAATCCATTCTCCCCAGTGCTGTCAAATGTGAATCTTTTTGTAACAGAAATCTGATCATATCACTGTTCTGTTTCACTTCCCACAATGCCTCTTTATTGCTCTTTCATAAAGGAACATCTCTTTGGCTTAGCTCACAAAAGTCCTTCTGATCTGTCCCTTGCCTACCTGTCCAGGCTTTCTTATCATTTGCCCTATACACCCACTTTTTTATTCTGGGTACACTTAACCACTTTCAGCTACTTAAACATGATAACATACTGTCTCTTGCCTCCAAGATTTTGTACTTACAATTCCCCCCTTCTGGAACTCTCTTCATACTTCAAAAAATTTTTTCTTACCCCAGGAAATCCTCTTCGAACAAAGCCCCTTACAATCTGTGTTAAGTATTTCCATAATACCCTAATCTTAACATTCTTATAACACTCACATTTTACAATGACCTATTCACTTGTCTGTATCTATCTCCATTCAAGTTCATGTGGAAGCAGATCTGGACACAAGGATTCAAGTGCAAATAGTTCAATGAGGAGCCAAGTCCAAGTGACTCTGGTAGGGGAGTGAAGAAATGAGGCAGGGGAGGGAAGAAAGCCAATAAATTGGACATCGTCAGACAAGTTACCGTTGTTGGCAACTGGAACAGAAATCAGTTGAGGAACCCTGGGAATCATTGTCAAACATGTGCCTTGGAGTTTTTTCAATGAAAGGGAGAGGGAGCTGGGTTATTTATATATCAGTGCCGGTGTGTCACTGGTTTGAAGGGCAGTTGCTAATGGATGGAAGGTGTTGGAGGGAAGGAGATAATTCCTGGGCACTTCTGGCCTGCTATATACACAAGACCTCAGGAAAAAGATGGAGATGCTATGAGCAAGAGGTCAGGCTATTGCACACAGAAATGTAAGGCACAAGGACAGACAGCTGACAGCCAAAGCAGCCCTCCTATCAGTTATGTAATAATCTACCTGCAAACCAGGTCTATGTAACTGGATGTTTAATGTTGCAATATTAACTTACCCCAAGATGGCACATATAATAAAACTTAAGTGCAGGGGCGCCTGGATGGCTCAGTCAGTTAAGCATCCAACTCTCGATTTAGTTGAGGTCATGATCTCAGGGTCGTGGGATCGAGCCTCACCTTGGCTCCAGCACTGAGTGTGGAGCCTGCTTAAGACTCTCTCTCTCTCTCTCTCTCTCTCTCTCTCCTCTCTCTCTCCCCTTCCCGCACTCGTGTACATATGCTCTCAAAGAAAAAAAAAGAAAGAAAGAAAAGAAAAATTAAATGTGGATTTTAATCCAGTTTTGTCTGACTTCAAATTCTGAACTCATTTGCCCACACTAGACAGCCACCCATCCCAGAAGAGAATGAAAATGAGGAGTGTAAACATAAGCTCACAGCATAAAACGGGTACACTGGGTACTTTAGGGATGCTGAACTATACTTAGAGAATTTCAGTTCAGCTTAATTATGTGCAAGGAAGTAGGTTCTTTCCTGTGGGATCACAAAAAATAAGAAGCTGGCTCGTCTTCCAGTATCTTATAATCATCTATGCGCATTTGTATTTGTAAATATGAGTGTGTGTTAAAGAGAGTGTGTGTGCGTACTCATAGGCAGATAGGCAGATAGTTCAAGAAAATTATTGAGAAAATGATGCCCACTCTATCAACCTGATTTCTTTTATCTTTTGCCAGCTTCATCATGAAGCTGGAATAAACATTTTTTCTGGAATAAACTTGCTTAGCAGGAATAAACCATAGTTTAGGGACAAGAGCAATCAATCCATGGTGTCGAAGCCATGGGTTCTGTGCCTGACTCTGCATCAGGGTTGCTATGTGACTTTAGATTGGCACTGACTTTTCTGGCCTCAGTCTCCTTATCTACAGAACGGCCAGGTCATAATGGGACTTTATTATGTGAGAAGCTCTAAGGTTCCTTTCAGATTTATAACTGCCCTGCCATGCCTGAAAACAAGCAGTATGCCAGGCAGTTTCAAATGAATATTCTTTTATTTCTTTTTCTCCAAATGAGTTCTGTGACAGTTTAGTATTTACTTTTTAAAAGAATCTTTGCATTTTCTTTGTGGTGACTAAAAGTAACTCATTGATATTCCAAACAGGCCATTTGTTAAGCCTTTATTTCACAATATGACCCCTTGCACATTAATAGTCAGAAAACTAAGACTTAAATAAATAGAAATTACTGTTTGTCCCAAGGATTAAAGGAGAACAAGTTTGTTATTGTCAAATAGTTTTCACAAAGAATATTAGAAGGCCATGCATAGGCTTTATAATGGAAAAGAAGAAATTTAATTTGCCAAATTAAGGTCTCAGAAGAGAAAGTGTTATATATACAAATAATCTGGGTAGAAAAAGGTACATATATTAATTTATAATAAATTCTGTATATATTTATATAGTGTATAAAGTATTTAAATAAAATAATACACACATGTGTAAATAAATATACCCAACCAGATGAATATTCTGGAGGCTCAGATATGGCATCTTTTATTTGTCTGGTTTATTTTAGACCATAGAATAGTAATGAATACCTAGTTGGCTCACAAAAAGTATTGTTAATTATTGATTGATTTTGTCTGATATGAGGACAAAAAAAAAAAACTATAATAAGTTCACAACTGTTTAATTTTTCAGTGTATTGAATTGAAAACAACTCAAAAGTAAAAAATATAGAGTGAATCCCCAGAATAAGTGAGGCTATGTATGTTAGATTAGAGATATTGAAATACAATGCCACTGAAAGAAAAGCTTACATTTTCATTACTGTCCTTTTATCTATTTTTATATTAAAGGTATTAAGCTTTCATGTAAGAGCCAGTCTTATGCAAGGCCCACTTCCCCATACTACTTTCTGAACTTTTCATTCCTTTCTCAGAAATGCCCAATAGCTATTATGTTATGTTTTAATTGCAGTAGGAGTCCCCAGCTGAAGGCTACATGTGTTCTTGCCTAGTGTACTGATGTGTAGTTTCCGTCATTAGAAGCTGATACGTCTTCAGGTTCCTTTGGCAGAGGAGAGCCCTGGCTGGGAGAAAGAAAGATAGGGAGACCATAAAAATAGCTGTTTGAGGCTCTAATTTCTGCCTTGGACCCTAGCATACATTTAAGCCTGGGGAGGGAAGAAGTATAGACAGAAGCCCAAGGCAATATCCTCACATGCTACTTTCCCTATCAGGAAGACCTCTTCCACCAACTCTCTGGTCTCCCCACCCTTGGGGAATATTATGCCTAATTCAGGTTTAAGCTTCTGGGGCCCTTCTACAGGAAGCATTCCCCTTTATCCTCCCCATCTTCTGACCAGAACAGACATTTCTGTTCTTCACTCTATAACTTCCTACACTTCCTCATGGCATTTATCACATTAATAATTGACTATTAGGGTCTTGCTCCAAGACAGCAGGAACCATGCTTATCTTGTTCCCTGGTACATCCTCAACCCCCAGCATGACGCTAAATTATGTTTGTTGAATGAACGATGAATGGCCCCATCTCTTGCCCAGAGAAGAAAGCCTATCAGGTGAATATTAAATTAATCTTTGAATTTTAAAAGCAGGAAACTCACTGACTTGTAAATGGGCCATTTTGATATTGAATATTTTATAATATTAGAAAGTAAAGAAAGTTATAAAATGATCTTAAGGAAGTAAATTTTATAACATTTTCATTGTCTCTTATGGCCCCAACATTTCCTCTCTTACATATAGACCCAAGAAAAATATTTT
Source organism: Panthera leo (assembly GCF_018350215.1). Classification (NCBI taxonomy): domain Eukaryota; kingdom Metazoa; phylum Chordata; class Mammalia; order Carnivora; family Felidae; genus Panthera; species Panthera leo. Next base: position 186,366,250 of record NC_056682.1, on the reverse strand, counting down.
CACATTTGCCATAAAAGACATATATAAGGAAGTTCATAAGAAACACTGTTCATAAAAGCAAAAGACTAGAAACAGCTAAATGTCCACTAATAGGAAAGGAGAAATAAATAAATTATGATGTATTTATATAATGAAATATTAAATGGCAAGAAAATAAATAGACTCAGCTACATATAAAAACATGAATGAATTTCAATAATGGGAAATTGAGCAAAAAAAAAAAAAAAAAATCCCAGACGACAACATGCTGAGTAACACCCTTTATAACAGTTAAAGTCAGAGACTAAAGTAAACACATACAACTGAGGCGTATCTATGTACATAAGGATATAATTTTGGAAAACAAAAAAATGAACACAAGACCTAGGATAGTTCTTACATCAGTTAGTGGTGCAAGAGGGTATGGGGAGTTTTTTAATTCTTATGTTGGGTAGTGTGCTCACGAGTGTTTATTACAATGCTACTATAATTGGATGAATGAATGCATACATGAATAGATAAATAAATTAGCAAATGAACAAAGGAGAGAAAAAAACAAATGAGGACTATAGATGTACTAATTATTATAAAACCAAGGTTTGTGTTATGCACAATTCTGTGTACTGAGGTCCATTAATACTTAGAATAAATTAAGGATGATGAGTTTTTTTTTAACTTTAATTGCCAAGATTTGATTATTTTTCTGATAGACATCAGGATCAAATACCAGTCTAGTATCCAACAATCATCTTTAAAACAAGTGGAAATTTCCTGAAACATGGCCTTATGTTCTTTTGGTTCATTTGCTCATTCATTCATTTATTTACTTCACCTTATTCTAGAAATATTTACTAAGCATCTACTATGCACCAGCAACTATATTCAGCTTACTTCCACCAAGAAATTCATCACCCTAATTTCTATGAAATGAACTAAGTCTCAATCCCAAGATAGGAATAAAACAACCATTACTGTCAGGAAAAATGCTTCAAAAATAGAAGCTCAGAGATTAAAACTAATCTTTGTTACCTGAGGAAGCTTCTCTGATGACACAATGTGTGAAAGATATTCAGGTGAAAATGAAAATATTCCAGGTAAATCAACAGAATATGAGAACACCTGGAGATGAAAGAATAATTCATTAAATGACATAAAGTAAGTCTGGCATGGCTAGAGACAGTGAGAATAACAAGAGACAAAATTGGCAAGGTAGGCATGGTCATATTGCTGAAAGACTTGAAAATTATGCTATAAAGTCCAAACCATATTTCAAGAGAAGTGGAATTCCATTCAAATTTTATAGCAGAAGTATGGTAATAATGGATTTCCACTTCTGAAAGGCCCCACTTTCTGACAGGTGGGGAAAGAATTAGAGTCAGGGTAGGAGTGGAAGATGGGGAGACCAGTCAGGAGGCTTCTTCGGTGTTTCACGGGAAGGATAATGGACATCGTGACTTAGGTATTTATGATGGAGATGGGAAAGAGTAGTCAACTTTGAGAGCTATGTTAAAGAAAGAATATATAAAGCTTAGTTTCTATTAAGATTTTATTCATTTTTGATGTGCTCTTATTGTCTTAGTCTGATGCATGTAAATAAGCATGATCTTACTTATCTTTCTTAGGATTTATGGGGTTTCCTGATTCTCTGTGTATTAGTTAGGGTAATTAATACCAGCTGCTATAACAAAAAAGACCCCAGAGTCATTGGTTTAACATATTGTAAGTTTTATCTCTTGCTCAAACTTCAATGCAGGTGTTCCTGGGTTAGTGGCTTTCCTGGGCTATTATCATCTAAGCAAGAACTGAGGCATCCAGATTCCTTCACGTTTAACATGGGGTCATCAACTCATCGTATTTGGTGAAGAGAGAGAGAGAGGAAGGGTAGGGACACACACATACACGCACACACACACACTCACACACGGAGAATGGAGGGAAGGTGGGAGGGAAATTGAGAATGGGACATGTCCACCTACTCTTGACTATAACAGAAAGCAACCATCTCCTCCAATTACATTCTTTTCTGAGAACTAGGTGAATGACATGGGAAAACAGCCTGTGTGGCAGTAGCAACTGACTGGTCGTCTACACTGTTGATTAAAGTCTGAGCATTTCACAGCTATTAACCCTTCAAATATTCTCTCTCTCTCTCTCTCTCTCTCTCTCTCTCTCTCTTTTGTATTCTCTCCTTCTGGGACTTCCTTTACATGTATATGACCTCATTATCTTCCATATTTTTAAAACTATCTTTTGTATCTTCCTCTTTGTACTACTGGACTTTAGGTAATTTTTTTAAAGGTTCCTTCCAGTTTACTAACTCTCTCCTCAGTTGTAATTAATCTTATATTTAATACTTTTGTTGTGTTTTGATTTTTCAAAGATTATATTTTTTACTTGGGGAATTTCTATTTTTTCAGTTTTGATCATTTTTAATTTTTATGTGATATTTCAATTCTATGTTTTATATCTTTAAGAAATACTTATTTAAATTTTGTATCTGAGAATTCCATTATCAGAAGTCCCTAGGAAGTCTACTACTACTGTTTGTTGGTTCTTCTTACATTCATTCTGGTAGCTTGTTTCTCTTAGTATTATTAATTTTGGATTATGGATTCTTGTTCAAATGGTTGGGTTTTATTTTTAGAAATTCTGCAAGCCCTGTATCAGGGCAAATTTCTCCAGAGAATATCTATGTTTGCTTCTGCTTGGCACTGTAGGATTCTACTAACTTAATATTATTTAATTCAAAATGTGTGTAGTTTATCAGATCATATAAATCATACAAATGACAATTCCAACTCTTCTTGAGGGACAGCTTGATTTTTATAAATCAAGGAGAAACTTTTGCTTTTATCTAAGTCTGGGCAAAAATATATATGTTTCCTGGGGTGCCCGGGTGGCTCAGTCGGTTGAGCATCTGACTCTTGGTTTCAGCTCAGGTTATGATCTCGAGATTTCATGGGTTCGAACCCTGTGTCGGGCTCTGCTTTATCAGCACACAGAGCCTACTTGGGATTCTCTGTCTCCCTCTCTGTCTGCCTCTCCTGCACTTGCTCTCTCTCTGTCTTTCTCAGGACAAATAAATACGTTTGTTTCTCTCTTTGCTTTCAGACACACATTTTTTTTATGGTCAACGCTTTCACTGAACACATGGCTCTTTGAGGGCTCTGGCTTCCACCTCTAAATCTTTACCCTGAGTGGGCCCAATGTCATTGACGTACAACTTGCTGGGTGACAAGAGATTCATACATGCAGTCAGGATAGGTGTGGTTTCATCACCCACTTGTTTCCTTATTTTCATCTTCCTTTATGACCTTGTCCCCTTAGAGACATCTCTTTTTACTTGCAAGATTAGCTATGTACTTCCAGATGATCATTATTTTATAACTCAATATTCCTAGATGTTTCATAGAAAAAATTCTAATATCTAGTTAACCGTGTTTTCAGGTATGGCAGTTGTTTGTAATTAACCAGCTATATAGAATATTCTCATATATACTCCTGCAGCTTTGTTTATGTTGCTGACTGCTGAATCTGTGTGTTTTTTTCTATTTTTCTAAATCACTGAGCAGTGTTCCCCTTTTCATGTTCATCACAGTACCTCAGACTGATTATGTTTAAAACAGTCTCATCTTCCTCTTTTCCCACCTTGATTCTCCCTTATCAGTTTTCTGCCTCATTCTCATAGCTAGATCCACTCATGCAAGCTCAGTTCTGCCATGGTCTTTTAGGCTATCTGGAGTGACACACTATGTGTATCCGGAGTGATACACAGAAATCTAAGCCCCTCCATCCAGTGGAGATTAGAATTAAGCCATATTTCCCAGTCTTAGGATAAATAATAGGTTATTGCTAATGAAGTGACATCAAAGACACTCCTGTGAGTTAGCCCAAAATATTGGGTTGAACTTTCCCCTGGCATTCTTTGTTAATACTGGGGGGGAGGGTATAGGTGGAAAGAAGGACCTCCTTTACCTCAATGAGGAGCACTGGTACTGACAGAGGGAGTGATAGCAATGTGGGAAGTGCTAGCAATGTCACATTCCAGCAGCAATGTCAAGGTCAAGTTGCAAAGCAGAAAAGCAGCAGATTCAGGGTGGCAGGTAGGGATGAGGTTGGCACTAGTAGCTTTATCAGTACTTGAGTGGATGCCAAGAAAATCACATGAGATACTTGGGACTCTGCCTGAAGAAGAGAGGGAGTTAGGGTGATTGTATCTTTAGAAATTATGTTGAATGGAAATTCAGAGTCATATACCATATTTATGATCATTGCAGATGTTCTCTTTCAGCCTGGAATAGGAAGAATTATCTAAATATTACTAAAGTACACCTCAAGAGGAAAAATGCAATATAAATAAATAGAATAATACAAATAAGTACCATAAGAATATAAAGGGCTGGCAATTTAGTCTATGGGTCTTTAAGCATAGAAAACAATTGATATATTTTATCCATTTCAAGATGTAATATGAAGAATTAAATTACCTGCATATGAAGGAATTTGATTTGGGGTTCCTCACAGTGAGACAATTTTAAACGGTATTCATGGTAAGATATTCCTAAAACAACAGTCTTAGGACAGAAGTGATTATTCTGTAGTGGCTAAAAAAAAATTCCAAATTATCAGCGGCTAACTTCACAAAGTTTATTTCCCATTCGGGCAAAGTCCATTGCAAGTCTGGCAACATTGTAGGGCAGCCTTTCACAACTTGACTATTTTGTTCAGTTGTGCCAAGGATGTTACATACTATCATTCCAGATGCAAGGAAAGAAATCAATTTGACTTCACAGAATAAGACTTAATGGTCTCTTGGGGCTTCAGCTAAAGGGCAACTGTACTCCTCTCACTAAAGCAGCCATCCAGGCTGAGGAAGATTCCATCATCCTCTGCTTATATCGTCTGGAACACATGATCCATTCAGTCAACATGGTAGAGGAAGGGACAACTGGAAAGTAATTAACTGATTTTTTTTATATTTCGCGTGTCATATCTGACCACAGCCACTGGCCAGATGTAGTCTCGTGAATTCCTCCAATTGCATATTAGACGAGATTTAGAATGGAAGAAGAACCAGATCTTGGTGAACACAATTTTGGAGATCGTCAAGAAATAAAGAAGCCTGGTTTTGATTTGCAGAGGAAAAATGTCAGATATTGAATGCTTTTCAAAAGAAAATCGGCTGATTCTCCTACCAACAGAAAGCAGTCTTGAGATTTCAGCTGTATACTAGGAATAGGTAATATTACTGAAAATTATTAAAAACAGTTTGTGAAACCAAATCTTTAGTTATTAGTATAAAATATATCCGTTTAAAAAGATATTCCTTGGGGAATTGCTTATCAAGGAACATAAATTTTCAGTATGTCAGTAGAATAAGTCCTAGAGATCTACCATACAGCATTGTACCTACAGTCAACAAAATTGTATTGTACACTTAAAATTTGTTGATCTCACGTTAAAAGAGTAGATCTCACATTAAGTGTTTTTATAACAAAAAAAAAAAAGAAAGAAAAAAGAAAAAAGATAAAAAATATCAGGATATATGCAAAAATATTATCATTGGTTATTTCTTAAATGATAGAATTATTTTCTTCTTTTGTTCCTCTCTATTTTCTAAATTTTTGACAATGTGCATGTATTAGTACACACGTAATACATTCCCGTATGTAATAGTGTAATGTATATGCATTTTATAATGTGTATGTATTACTTTTGCAAAGTAATATATATATTCAAAAAATTCATATATATTCTTGACCTAAAAATGAAAAGTATGCAACAATCTTTTAAAATATGTTTCAAAGTTGGTTTTACTTTAAAAATTACATTAATATTTCTGTATTAGAAAACATAAATATAAAATATAAAGTGAAAATACCTTTACATTTGATCATGTATGTGACAATTCCATTTTTATTTTATTTTACTTAAGTTTATTTCTTTATTTTGAGACAGAGACAGCATGAGCAAGGGAGGGGCAGAGAGAGAGAATCCTAAGCTGTTTCTGCACTGTTAGCTCAGAGCCCAACGTGGGGCTTGAGCTCACAAACCATGAGATCATGACCTGAGCTGAAACCAGGGGTTGGATGCCTGACTGAGTCACTCAGGTGCCCCGTATAATGCACTAGTTTTGATGACAGCATGAAATAGGCAGCAAGAAAAGCACTGGAGGTACGGATTGATAAAGAGCATCTGAAAGCAGAAAGGGTAGAGAAGGTTATCATGTCCATTTGGATTCTGTCAGATGCGGCACCTTGAAGAATGAATAAAAGTGAAAGCAGGTAGCAATAATGCCTCTATTGGCCTATCCTTTTTAAAGTTAAATATCAATTTTGGGGGCTCCTAGGTGGCTCAGTTGGTTGAGTATCAGACTCTTGATTTCAGCTCAGGTCATGATCCCAGGGTTGTGGGTCGTGCCCTGCCTTGGGCTCCGTGGGGAGCGTGAAGCCTGTTTGGAATTCTCTGTCTCTCTCTCTGCCCCTCTCCCTCACTTGTCCTCTGTCTCTCTTTTAAAAAAATCAATTTTCTACATAAAGTTTTCAAGTGACAGTTTTTGTAAACGATTTTTTGATAAAAATAATTATAAAGATGAATTATTCACCTCTCTGACTTCCTAAGAAGAGTGTATTTGGATACAATTTAAACTTTTCTGTGTGATTCACTGCTACCAATTCTAAGAGAATAAGATATTCTATCTCTAAGAGACAGGATATTCTCCATCTGGTGTTTGTTTTCCTTGGGTTCTTTCTACCTCACCACCAGGCATCAACTTTCTCTGTTTGCACCTGTCTTGTGCAGTGTCCTGCTCTCCTTCTATTTTTTCTGCCTCTGATCTGGTACACTGGAAAGGATAAATGGCTGTGCTTGTTGAAAATTTCTGTTAAACACTGTCAATAGTGAAAAAGAGTAAAAAAAAAAAAAACCCGGGCATACAGCTGGGACAATGAGACAGTTACTGTGAATGGTCCTCACTGTCTTCGGCTCCTCCAGATTCAAGCCTGTGGTTGAAGGATGACATCCCCTAAGACTTGTGGCTAGAGAAGAGAGCTAGTGAACTGGGTTATTCCTGATATATTTACAACTGGGGACATCGCTTTTCCTATAGCTGTATTGGATACAGGGAGGGCAATCATACCAAGGATAACATACAGGATGTAGGGAAAAAACAAAACAAAGCAAAATCTGGAAGAAACAGGCACACCAGATTTCAAATATGTCTTTGCTACTTTCAGGCTGTGTGACCTTAGGCAATTCACTCATCTTCCCTAGGCCTCAGTTTTCTCAGCCTCATAGGGGTATTAGGAAGATGCAGAGCGCACAAGGACATTTTTTAAAACTCACACCCCTTAAAGATTTAGGGTACGATGTGCCCTCAGACCCCAGGACAGGGCAGTGGTTCATGGCACACACGTTGAAATAGAAACTCTCTATTGGAATTGAGGTGAGGATTAGTTGAGTTAATATGTATAAAATGTAAATAAACCTTTCATATTATTTCCACTTCTTTATTATCTCAAAAACAATATGAAGTGGCACTTTGGATCCTCCAAATGAAGCAACAGACCTAAATCCACAGCAACAGGTGCATGTTCCTTTCCGTTTCCTTCTATGTCTACTTAAGGCTCCTCACCATGTTTCAGAGATTCACAGAGTCAGAGTCAACCTGCTATTTTATTTAAGAGTAGAAAGAAGTGGCTAATCAAGTTGTTTGTAATTTGCATGTTTTCAAATCCACATTTCTCTGGGAACTGAATCTAATGTTACCTAATGTTGTATTTTCACACTTGTGAATGTCGTGGTTTAAGAAGTGTTGGCATGGATGTGGAGAAATTGGAACCCCTGCACACTTTTGGTGGGAATTCAAAATGGTACAACTGCTATAGAAAGCATTATGGAGGTTCTTCAAAAAATTAAAAATAGTCATTGAAATCAGGGTCTCGTAAAGGTATTAGCACTCCTTTGTTCATTACAATGTTATTTACAATAACCGAGATGTGGAAATAACCTAAATGTCCATCAATAGATAAATAGACAAGGAGAATGTGATGTATACATATAATGGAATATACTTTTCAGCTTTAAAAAAGAAAGATTTCTGCAATAGGTAACTACATGGATGAACCTAAAGACAGGTTCAAAGTGAATACATCATAGAAAGATACTGCGGGGCGCCTGGGTGGCTCAGTCAGTTGAGCATCCAACTTCGGCTCAGGTCATGATCTTGTACTCCATGAGTTCGGGCCCGCAGTGGGCTCTGTGCTGACAGCTCAGAGCTTGGAGGCTGGTTCGAATTCTGAGTCTCCTTCTCTCTCTGCCCCTCCCCCACTCATGCTCTGTCTCTCTCTCTGTCAAAAATAAATAAACATTTAAAAAAATTTATAAAAAAAAGAAAGGCACTGCATGAATCCCCTTATATGCAATACCTAAAATAATCAAGTTCATAGAATAAAAAAGTGGAATAGAGGTTTCCAGAGTCTAGGGGGAGGGAGAAATGAGGGTTACCAATCAACGAGCATAAAGTTTTGGTCAAGGAGGATGAACAAACTCTAGCAATCTGCAGTACAACATTGTACTATAATTAACAATATTATACATTCATCAATACAATTAACAATTAAGAGGGTAGATCTCATGTTAAGTGGACTTATCATAATAAAACAAAATTTAAAAATAATAAACAGATCTAATATAATTGCAAATGGTGATAACTTCTATGAAATGTTAGGTTTTCTATAAAATATTAATTTTGGGTCAGGTGGGCATGAGAAATTATATGAAAGACATGTTAATTTTGAGAAAACTGTGACGCGTTCAAGTGAAGATATGACGTCCCAGAGAAAATGAAAAGAGAAAAAAAAAACTATTGGAAATGTGGAAAAGAATGTCAAGATGCAGAGATGCACCTTTAAAATCCGTGCTACCTAAGGCACCATTTTCTCACACATATGGAAATGTAAAAATCACAAATAATTCATTAAGATAGAAATTACAACAAAGGCAGGCCATGGGTGACTTCATGGAGAGATCCAGTGCCTAGTACACTTAATGTCCCCTCTCCCAGCTGTATTTCCATAAAATTCCACACCCTTGACCAGGCTTTCTATACTTTCCCTGTCTACCAGCCCTGTCCTACAATAATTCTTGAACTTCAAAGTGCATCACAAGCATCCGGACAGCTTGTTAATAACATAGACTCAGGGCCCACTCTAGAGGTATTCTGAGGCTGGGGGAAGATAGTTGTATTTTAAAAAGCTTCCCAGTAGATTCTGATTAATGAATTTGCCAAATCATTCACTCATTCATTCAACGTGTATTTTTTGATCCTTTAATATGTACAAGGCACTGGAATGCTGTAATAAACAAAGGACACAAAACTCCCTGCTTTAACGTATGTGTCCATCGATAGATGAAAGGATAGACAGATGTGGTATATATACACGATGGACTATTATTCAGCCACAAAAAAGAATGAGATCTTGCCATCTGAGACAGCATGGGTGGAACTAGAGGGTATTATGCTACATGAAATAAGTCAGAGAAAGACAAATACATTATGATCTCACTTATATGTGGAATCTAAGAAGCAAAGCAAATGAGCAAACAAATAAGCAATAAACAGAGAATCATAAAGAGAGAGAACAAAGTGGTGGTTGTCAGAGCAGAGGGCCGTGGGGGTGGGCAAAACGGGTCAAGGGGAGTAAGAGGTACAAACTTGCAGTGATAAAATAAATAAGTCACAGGGAAGAAAAATATAGCATAGGGAACATAAATAATATTATAATAACTTTGTATGGTGACAGATGGTGATTACACTTGTGGTGAGCACTGTGTAATACATATCGTTGTCAAATCACCATGCCATCCACCTGAAACCTGCAATTCAATAAAAAAAAAAAAAGAGGGAGGCACTTGGGTGGCTCAGTTGGTTAAGTGTCTGACGTTGATTCTGGCTTAGGTCGTGATCTTGCCATCTTGAGATCGAGCCCCACTTGGGGCTCTGAGCTGGGTATGGAGCCTGTTTAGGATTATCTTTCCCTCTCCCTCTACTCCTCCCCTCCCACACATGACTTTGCTCTCTCTCTCTCTCTCTCTCTCAAAAAAAAAAAAAAAGGGAGGATCTGGTCCAAGATGGCATCATAGGAAGACCCTGAACTCACCTCCTCCAGGATGCACACCGAATTATACCTATTTATAGAATTCCTCATGAAGAAGAATTGAGAGCTCTGGGAAAGACTTCTACATGACAAAAGATAGAGACCAGCAAAGGAGAACTGCAGGAGAGATGGGGACATGGTAGGGAAGGGAGGCTGCAAAGGGCAGTGAGGAGGATACTACTAAGGGTCAGAGACAGATCCCTCTGTCCTTGGGTGCAGAAAAAAGGCTTGGGTTTAAAAGCACAACTAGCATATAAAAGAGGCAGCACTAGAACTCCACTAAATGGAGCTGTGGAAAGCTCTCCAGGTCAGAAAGATGGGAGAACTACAAGTTTGCATCCCCCCACCCCTTAAAAATGCAGACTGGAGCAGGGTCCTGTGGCCATATCAAGCTTGTGGCCTTAGCAAGCCCCCACCAGCCCTGGTACACTGAGGCACAGGATAAAAAGAAAAGAAAGCCAAAATGTTCTGCTTTCACAGGGTTTACCCTTCGGTTGGCAGCGGGGGAGGAAGTGACAGATAATAAAAAATATTTAAATACAAAAATAATATGAACCATAGATGTGATTGCCTCGCAATCAAGTTTGTTCCCATTAAATAGTATTTTGCTCTTGATGGGTCTGTCCTGAGCCAGAATTTTATATTCTCATGTAACAAGTATAAAATTCATTGTCACAATATTCTGATCATGGTGTCTGCCCTGCCAGGTAAGTATAACTGTCACAATATTCTATAAATGCAAAGTGCAAAGACATTTTTATATCTCTATAACTGAAATAAGCTCAGTTCTCAAGGCTCTATTTCTCCTGTTGACTGAAAGCTGAAATTTGTCAATTCATGGTCAGTCTGGGAGCTTCCATTTTAGATGAAGTTTCTAAATTAGGATTCTCCTCTCCTTCGTCTCTCCCTAAGCTCCATGGTTGGATTCACCTATTATTCTTGCAGAAAAGGACTTATTTCGGTCTTGGTTGCCTCCGGGTTGGGCCCGCTGCTAGTGAATTTTGTCTCTTCCTTTCGCTTGGACAATGCTCGGTGAGGAGCTCACTGTCTCCCCCTGCTGGCTGGGCTCCAGCTCTGGCCGACACAGTTCGTTCTCCAACATACAATAAAAATCCCTTAGAATTTCTTCTGGCACCAGGCTTCCCAAACCTCTCCTTGCACCCTTATGAGAGAGGCACTGAAGCTCAGTTTTGACCATTATCTCTGCCACTCTGGACATTTGGGAACTTTTGTTAAATCCCTCCCTCCCTCGGGGAAAATTTTCTTATTAAAAAAGTAGGGAGGTGATAATTTTTAAAGAATAATTTTTAAAGAATATCTTAATAAACTGCATCAGATATATTGATACTTGGTATGTCCTCTACGATGTTTGAAAAAGGAGGGTCTCCTTTGTGAAGAGAGCTCCCTCAAGCTTGGTGCTGCTGCTGGTATGACAGTCCTATTACGTGATCATCTTCAAGGTAGTATCTCCCAATGCTGTTGGAGGGAGTCTACATTGAAAGTTTATTTTATGTTGCAGGTATGAATAGTTTTCAGACCTTACTCAAGAGAGAAAAATAAATTAGCTTGTGTTATTGTGATCTATCAATAAGTATAGATTATATGCCAATATAAATGAACAAAATTATATTTGTTGTTTTCCCTCAGATAAATAGAGATAATGAATAGTGTTTAACAGAAAAGACGAATGGATTTAGATATATGTTAAATCAAATTATTTAAAGCCAGACAGGCTGATTTTTTCCCCTATTGGATTGATTCTTTATCTGAGCTGAAAGTTTTGGAAAGGTTTATAGTCAAAAGAAGTTGCCTGAGTTGAAAGTTTGCCTGTGAGAAGTTAAAATTCAAGTGTGTATTTTTGAAGGCACCTAATAAAATAAAATAATACTAGTTACTAGCCACCTACTTAAGCAGTTTTCAAAATAGTGCCTGGGGAAATCTTTGGGTTTCTGACTCTTTCAAGAGCACAATGAAGTCAAAACTATTTTCATAATAATAGTAATATTATTTGCTTTTTTTCACTCCTACTTTCTCATAATGGTTGCAGAGTTTTCTAGAAGCTACATGAAATGTGATAATGTCATTGCTTTGGTGGTTAAAGGAATGCACACATATATTCTAGTGTTTAAAAGTTTCTGCTTTAATTTCTAATATAGTAAATATTGATAGATATAGTGCACATGAACAAAGTGTTTTTGGAATTCTCATTAATTTTTTAAAGTTTAAAGGGGTTCTGAGATTAAAATGTTTGAGAAATGATGACCTAATTCACTGAGTGGACACATATCTTCTCCCCTTAAATTAATGGTGATCATATATTTTCTGTGGAACTGGTAAGCTCAGGGTTTATTCTTGTTATTGTTGGCCATCTTTTCTTTTTTTCCTTTTCCATGCCTCTTCTGGATTTCATTGTTTTCTCCCAGCTTTTCTCCTGTTGATTGGAGCTTCCAAATACAAAGTAGAAGTGGGATCTGAGGAAGAAAATATATTAGTTAAAAGGAATTTTTTAAAGATTCTAATTTGTTAAAACAGAGGTTTGGGTTAAGATCTATAGTGGTACAAATCAGGTAATGAAGTGAGATCTGAGACCCACCAAATACAACTTACAGTAGTGTTCAGGGAACAACTAACAAACTCTTCCACCCTTGAAATGTACAGGAGTCTCAGGAGAATAAGGGAGATGGGAACAAGAAGGCTTTGGGAAGCATTGTGTTATAACCCCATGCAATCCCCAAGGGTGAGAGCTAGGGTTACTTTACCCTTCATCTCAAGTCAAGAGAGGGAACCTTAAATGGAATACAGTGAGCCCAATGTGAGACTCCTGCATTTTGAAGAAGATTTAATTAATGACTGGTCTAAGAAATCTGGAAGACCTGAGATGGATTAACCACTGTTGTTTTGGTGAATGAACCAAAACAGAGATGTTAGAGAGGACATAAGCCTTCCCACCCCAGGGAGAAGAATGTGTGAGTGATTCTGCTGGACCAAATATAGACACGTGTATGTCACACACACACATACGATATGTGTGTATATGATATATGTGTGATAATATGATATATTATGAAGGAAACAAACCCTGATGACAGAGATTGAGTTTGATGGATGGAATCTTACTTCAAACCAGGTGGTGAGACAAGGCCAGTCTGAGAAGGTGACATTTCACTTAAACTATGAAGAATAAGGAGTCAGCCATGCAAACATCTATGCTAAGAACCGTCTAAGCAGAATTAGCAGCCAAGATGTGAATGGGTTCTGCATGCTCAAAGACCAGAAAGTAACCCAGTGGGGTTGGAAGCTAGGTGCAAGATGGGATCAGAAACGGAGGCAGGGACCAAATAATGCAGGGCCTTACAAGCCAAGGTAAGACATCAACGGCTCTACTGATGTACTCTTCATGCACTCTCCAAGGTCTATAGTAACTTTCCAAACTCTCAGTGAATTTAAGGCTCCATATATTTCTTTTGTCCTGGGATTTTCAAAGGAAATCATAGAATCTATAATTTGATGAGTTTGGGGAAGGCTGAGTGTGCCTGTCTCTTCAGTTTTATTTAATTTAAGTTAATACCATAAAGTCCCCTAATAGTGGTCCAAAACATTAATTTACTAATTTATGCTTGTACTTACTGAATGAATGTCTTGAGTAGCAGTAGAGATTTTTGGTCAAGTTTTTATAATTCCTACTCTATTTTTATTTTTCTGATCACCATATTAACTCTTGATTTTAGAAATCCTTGTACTAGGAAGCATCTAGTAGATTCAGCCATGGTTTAAAAAAATTAAAGAAAGTCAATCACTTTCCTTGGCAATCTCATGATTATAACTTGACTCTTTATATTGAAGGTATTTCATCTCATCTTTTTGAAGGATTTGAAGCATTTTTTGATAGACATTATTTTAGCCAATCAGCAAATATTTACTGTCTATTCTTTCAGGTGATATATATTTTTTTCCTTTGGGTGCTACGAGGATGATTTATATATAAATTGTGCAGGGTCTTATAGGCCAAAAGGTGTTGAGTAAGAGATTATGAGAGAAAAGAGGCACGCAAGCATGAGTTGATATAAAGGGTGAAGATGAAGTCACATGGAGCTAATTCTGGAACACCGAGAAAACCAATTTTGAAAGATGAGTATATAGGTGAGAAGACTTGTGAGTCATAAAATTGGAGAAGAGTTTTCAAGCCAAAATACGTTATCTTTCCCATTGTAACTAAGATTATGATAGGACACCTAGAAGTTATTCTGAAGGAATATTTTGAATCTTCCTGGACATTCCTCCTTTTTAGTAATATATCAGTCACCATGAACAGCCTTTAAAATGATCAATCAGGATTTTCCATTTACCCGTGACCTTTCTGAGAAGCATGTTCACAAAATAACATTTCACAGATTATGGACCATACTGCAGGACTGGCAAAATTTCATGGGATGCTCATTTTTGCCCAACCATTATAAAGTGATGATTCAGCTTTAGAATTCATCAGAATTGTTTATTAGTGCCATAGACATTAATATCTGCTCCTATGGCAACCCATCCATCATTAAATCATGCATGAGGAGAAGGATGAAGACATGTTTCTTTTTTAAAGCCAACTTGTAATTCTTTAAACTCACATTTGCCATTTGATTAAACAACAACAACAACAACAACAACAAATCTGTAACATGGTCGCAACTGCAAGAAAATGATGCTCTTAAGTCTACCTGAGAGGTAGATTTGAGGTGTGTGCTGCCCTGATTCTTGGTATTGCAAGTTCAAGCACTATTGTTTCTCCTAATTTTCCTGCTGAAAATTAATTCCACAGTTATCTTATGAAGAAGATGAATTTTGCCTCTACTTTTGCTCTCCGTCAACTCTTTCTCTATTCTTACAGCAGGATGGTCTTTTGCAAATCTGGTGCAAAAGTGGACATATGCTACCTCCTGTTTAAAATCTTTCCATAATTCTTGATTCTTTTCAGAATGGAGGTTAGATTGATCATGGCAAACAAGATCACCTTAGCAGCCTTCAGATCTCTGCTAAGTTTTACATCTTTACGGAAGCTTTCTCTGACCTTTTTGGCCAAGACAATTTCACGGCATGACGCATTTTTCACAGTTTTAGCACTGATCACAATTGTAAATTTACAAGTGGCGCCATTATTGATAAATAATGAGATAAAATAGATAAGATATCTGTCTCCTATAATAGATTGCAAGTTCTAAGAGGGAAGTGCTTTGAAATCCTATTCTATTCTCAGTCACTGGCACAGGATCTGACAAAAAAGAATTCAGTACATAGTTGTTGCTATTGTTGATGATGTTGCAGGAGTGAATGGATGGACCTATGACCTGTGCAGAAAATATAGCCATCACCTATTACGTTCATGGGATCATAGTGTGTTTGTGAAGAAATACCTTTGAAATCTTATATTCTAGATCTCTCCCTATTCCGATAGAAATTGAGGCCTAGAAATCAAATGACTTGTCCAAGATCACACAGTTGATCCCTACAACACAGCTGGCCTGGTCTCTAGGCCTTCGCTGCTACTCTGAACTCTTTTTGTTATGTTACAGCTCCTCTCAGCCAACCTCCTCATTCCAAAAGGGCAAGCGGAGGGCCAGAATCACAGTGAATTAGTGCAGGCGTTGGGTGGCTTCAGTACTGGGTCAATGTCTCCAACCTCCTCTACACTCAGAGGCCATTGAGTGTCAAGGGTCTGTGAAGTTGTATTTGGTTTAATTCCTTCATGGTTCCATAAATTCTTACCCTATGCTTTCTTAGGCTAGCCATTTCTAATGGACACATCATGGCCATGGAAGAACTTAGAAACTGAGTCTGAGTGGAAGAGAGAAATATCCCTACCTCTGGTCAAAATGCTCAACACTCAATTCTAGTGATGATAATCCAAGTCCAGCCTGTTCACAGAACAACAACCACATATGAGAACTTGGGGCAATTAATTCACATTTTCAGCTTCAGCTTATGCATCTCTAAAGCCATTAAAGATGTTCTTACTTCTAAAATGCTTTGATTCTATAAATGTGTCAAGGAATTATTCTCTTCTTTGTCACTGTGTTTTTAACCTTCCCTTTTTTGGTCAATTTCCATAAATTTGTTGCCTCTTAATTATAACAGTAGAGCTCAGTATGAAGCAAACACCGCTCAAAAAGTCCCCCATTCATCATAATGTCCCATTACAGAGTGGGTCAGATCACCTAATGTCTTTGCTCCCTTGGGTAGCATGGGGTTACCCCTAGGTAGTCAGGTAGAGTAGCAGGTTGGCCATTTAATCTCCCCCCATTCTCAATTTCACTGCCTTTCTTGTGAACACAAAAGAACTTTAAGTGCTCTGTCCACGGCATTGAAATGCCAACCTTAGTTGGTACTTTGAAAACTCAAAGCCTTTTACAAGATGAATAGCAAACTGTGGATGACAGCTCCTGTGGAGCCATTATTGAATTGCAGCCCTGATGACTGCATTACTTTGGATTTAGATAAAAGACTCCATACAAGACAAATGGTAGGAGGACATCAAACAGGACTGTGTCCATACAGTGACAGAAGCAATCCAATTGAAGAAGCTGTTGATTTCCCCAAGGCTACATACTATTTCTTCCTGAGTAATTTATATTAAGGAACTAAAGATTGTATATTCATTTTCTATTTATACTTTTCTCTAAAAACACGAATGTCCAGTTGTCAAGCCCAAGTCTTCTGCTCTTGCCTGGAAGAGGAATGTCGATATGGGAACATGTTAATTATTTTGTATTGTGTTTTATTTAACCACAATAGCCGTGTGTGTAAAGGTTATAGACTGAGAGTTACAATCTATAATGATCAGATAAAAAGATTAGTCAGCAAATCGATAGTTCCCTGTACCAACAGGAAGCTCGGTATATTCAAGGCAACAATGAGTACAAAGGGTACAGATAAACATCGGGCACCTTTATTTAGATGAAAACTAATTCTAGAGAACTTCCACTACCTCATTAATTATGTACCAACCTTCAGGAGGCTGAACTGGGTGAAGTGGAATCATTAGTGGCTTTTGGAATGTGTTGGAAATGCTTCTGGCTGTAGACAAACAGTGTAAAATGAGAGCCTTTCTTTCTGTTGGGCTGGCAGATGTTCACACAAACCCAGTTCCTCAAAATGGAAAGGGTTTCATGTGTAGAACTTGCACGAATATTTTTGTATCCTCAATCTTGGGAATAAGAATGTAGCATGCAGCATGCTTTAGTTTCAGAAGTACCATCAATATTGTTTAAAGAGTGAATTTAAATGTTAATCTATTTAATAGGGAGATAGCACCCTTCATAGAAGTTTTATCCCCAAACAGCTCTCTATGTTGACATATTTTTTTAAATGTAATTTTACGCTTTTGTGATGTCACTGCTCTCATGAACTTCCATACTAAGCGTTTCCTTTGCTTTTCTTGCTTTATTTGGCATGGACTAGCCCCCACCTTTTCCTATGCAAAAGCTAATCCAGTGGAAAGTGGATTTGGATTTGCTGAATTATGAACTTTGAATAGAATCTTTGGAGTAGACTGGGAGAATTGTTTAAATTAAGATCTCTTCTGGAATTACATGCAAGTTCATTTATTTGCATAACCATGTCTTTTGAAGGGGGACACCCCCTTAGCATCTTTGACTTTGAGTATTTTCCAAAATCAGACTTGCTCTCTTCTGGACAATTGTTCAATTATCCAAGAATTCATCTGAATGAAAGCAAAATGTCATTTGTTTGGAACAGAGTCACATAAAAGAACAAGTTTCAATAAGCTCAAAGCTCTTAAAAATAGCTTCAAGAGTGTCTAATAGGTGATTCCTGCTTGACACCAGTAATTAATATCAAAGAAAGGGAGAAATAAAGGGGAAGGAAAAAAAACTAAAGAAAAAAGTGACATAATTGAGCTCAGTAAGAGCAGTTCGGTTCTCTTGAAGCCATTCTCAGATATTACTTTGCATGATTGCTTTTATAATTTTTTTCTCATTTGCATGTTTTTGTGTATTAGAATGGATATGTATTGATTTACTACTTCTGGGTCGGATAATACCCTCAGACGTGCTCCTGTAACTCTCCCTTACTGAGTTTCATCTAAAACACAGCCTATGTTAGGTTTCTTAAATATAAAACTCCAGAAGCGTGTGTGCGGGGGGTGGGGGGGCACCTATGGGTGTGTGTGGTGTAGGTTCCTGTGGACTTCTTGTAAACAAACCTAGCTATTGCTGCCTGTCAAAAAAGAAATTGTGCCTCCTTTCCTGTTGCCTTTTGGACGTTGACATGCCAACAGCTTCTGTTCACTGAGCTCACCTTGGCTGTGGCTATTTGTGCCGCAATTGAACCACTGAAGAAGAGTTCTGATTAGTTTCCAGGAGAACCAATCAGCGGCCATCTGGCTGATTGCCTGAGACCTGGCGCACTGGTAATCCTATCACACCTCCAGGGTAGACTAACAGTTGTGATTGTAGTTTAATGAAACACTTTGACTTCAAATGTCTGCTTAGCTGGAGACTACAATTCCTCTATGTCTCCTTCTTCCCTTACTGTCTTCCTTCTGTTCCCCTCCTTTCCTTTCCTCCCTCCCTCTCTTCTTCCTTTTCTCATTCCTTTTTTCTTTCCCTCCTTCCTTCTCTCAACTCCACAGTGGCCTTTCGCACTTTACAAGGTGATTTCACACTTTGCCACTGGCATGGTTTAGGCCCTTGCCATTGCCTGCCTGGATTGCTGCCAGAGACTCATAACTGCTCTTGGCTCTCCCCTGACTGCTTCCCACCACCCCTATGCCTGCTTCACCATTGTCCACAATGCAGCCAGAATGATCTTTCTAAAACACCTATCTGCCGGTAGCAAAGGCTAGAAGTACTTGTGTGGTTCCATACCACATCCTGTATCATGATCAGATTCCTTCACTGGCCCTGGCTGACCACCCCCCACCCCCCCGCCCCACCACCCCGACCCTATCTCCCACACTCTCCATGTATGCCCGGGCTCTGGTCATACAGATTCCCAGGTACACCAGCCTCCTCACACTTCCCTGCTGCCACACATGCTGTCCCGTGGCCATCTCCCCGCTCTCATATCTCACCCCTCACCCAGCCTTCTATTTTTGGCCTGGCTAATTTTCACCTCCTCTTTAAGGCTTAGCTAAAGCATTATTTACCTTTGAAATATTCCACAACTAACCTCCCACGACTTGCTGTCCCTAACACCCTCATTGTAAACACACACACACACACACACACACACACACACACACACACACACAAACAGACTGGGATTCCATAATAGCCCTACCATAACATTAAGTATACTGTTGTAATAACATTAATTATATTGTATTGGAATTATTGACTTAAATGTTCAGGATTCTGAACCCTGTCATACCATGGACCATTTGCCAAATCTTTTTTTTTTTTTTTCACTTAAAAAGTTTC
This sequence comes from Panthera leo, assembly GCF_018350215.1. Lineage (NCBI taxonomy): Eukaryota > Metazoa > Chordata > Mammalia > Carnivora > Felidae > Panthera > Panthera leo. Next base: position 186,346,689 of record NC_056682.1, on the reverse strand, counting down.
TTTTTTTCTTTTAAGTAATCTCTATACTCAACATGGGGCTTCAACTCACAGCCTCTCAATCAAGAGTTGCATGCTCTACCAAATGAGCCAGCCAGGCACACCCATGGTTTTAAACATGTAAAACAAAATACACATTATTACAAAGAAAGTAAATTATAATGACAGTTACCAAAATATTAAAATATACTGTAATGTAATATCACATACAGATATGTTTTTTAAAGCCTCAGCTAAGAAATTCAAGCAGCAAGTCCACTAACCGTTGTAATTTAGAAGTAGTTGTGAGTGAAAACAGTTTTTCAGGGTATATTCCATCACTCGGATATGATGTCTCTAGTTCCTAATTGTGTCAAAGTACTATCGTGGTTCGTTGTATACGTTCATAAATTTTAAAAATGCTTAGTTACAGGTAAATGAAAATAAGGGTATAATTATTGCTTCAGGCCAAGTTCATGGAGAACCCGAATTTTGGAATCTTTGAATTTTAGATCATAAGATCTTTGAGGCTTTCATTTTAATATACCCATGCCTTGTATCGTATTAGAACACAGTAAGCACTTAAAATGTTTATTGACCAAATTAATGAAGGAAGAAGTAGTTTAGTATTTCATCTAACTTAAACTCCAACCCTCCCCCCTTGTGAGTTAGGCTTTATTATTTTGATCATGTATTAAGAAATTGAAATTCAGAAAGGTTAAGAATATTTTTCTAGTTCACAGGGCTTTAAAATGCTTATTCTACCATAAGGTTGCCTCCCAGAATATTGTATCTAACCTGTCCAATAATCAAGAGAAAGGGACTAAATATGGAAACTGATGCTCTCAGTTTCTACAAGGAGAAATAAGTTTACCTTTGGTAACCCTTGGCTTCCATTATATTAATGTTCCATCAGTATTGGCCAGTGTGCTACTTGGCATCCATCTGGACTTTATGAGAAAGGCTGGGAACTTGGAGATAATGATCCTGTCATCCACAAGAGTTTGTCTTACCAAGAGGAATGCTTAACTTGGACTCAGAAACACTCCAAGAACGGGAGGAATAAGGATGGAAATGCCACTTCCTGGACAGCTTGCTCAGGGAGCAGCAGTTGTATAGAGTGAGTTTTTGTTTCATTAGCTCCCTTTGAGTGGAAGGATAAAAGAAAATGACTAAAGCTAGGACAAGCCTTTTCACATCTCAGGATGTGAGTGAAGGAAGGTTTGGTACACTCTATTCTGCCCTGTGCATTGAAATGCTCAGACCATTGTGTGGCACAATGACTCCCTTTCAGGAAGGTAGCTGCTATTGTGTCCCTCTGTTGTTCTGTTTCTGTCCCTTTGCCTGCTTTAGTTTTTCCTGGTATCTAGTCTACAAAGAAACCACTCAGTAGCAATGCCTGGGCAGGCTTCTTAAGGAAAGGAGAGAGACCTCCCTCTCCACTTCCCAACACTCACATACACAGAAGGAGAAAGAAATGGCGGCAGTGTCGCCTTGGGACTTATAAGCTACGTCGATCTGATAGGACAAAGCCACTTTAAATACTCCAAACCCTTGTTTCCCTTGGCAGTGAGAAATCAAACCAAACTGGAAACAACTTACATTGTCAAGCTCTGGAAAGTTGCTATAAGGATAGTTAAGCTCTTGACATCTGAAATGTCTGGCTTAGGTATTTCTTGATCTTTTATTTTGTACCTGTGTATTTGATGAATCAAAGTATGGGTATCTGGAATCACACAATGGCTCCTGGAGGCTCCAGAAATAAGATGTGATGTATACAATTATTACTATAAGGCAGTGAGAACCTACATAAATAAGATACTTTAGAATGGACACGAATTTAACTGTGAGGCCATAAGATAATCCTTCTTAGTCTCTTCCTGTGCGATTACATTTTTAAAACATACTTTAAATCATTTTTTTCTACTTTACTACTCAAAGCGTAGTGACCACATTTGTTTGTTTGTTTGTTTTGTTTTGTTTTTAAAATTTTTTAAAAATGTTTATTTATTTGAGAGAGAGAGAGAGAAAGAGAGAGAGAGAGAGAGAGAGAGAGGGGAAGGGGCAGACAGAGAGAATATTCTGCCCCACAGAATAAACAGAAGGATCCGTTTATTCTGTTTAATAGAATAAACAGAATTTTTTATTCAGAGGATCCGAAGCAGGCTGCATGCTGACAGCAGAGAGTTCGATGCGAGGCTTGAAATCACAACCCATGACATCACGACCTGAGCTGAAGTCAGAACTGACTGAGCCATCCAAGCACCTCTCTTTGTTTTTACTTTCAAGGTATCTCACTGTAACTCATAGGCATCTTTGTTGCTCAGCAATCACGGAATTAGACTAAGACACAGATAAAGTTATGATGCTAAAGAATACTGTGGAAATCATATTTTCTTCTCTCAGAGAAGGAATTGTGTTGGAGGAGGAAAACACATGAAGTCAGCTCTGAATGTAAATCACAGGGGTGGGACCTAAAATCTGTGTGTCTTTCAACAAATTGTTTAACTTCTTTCCTCTACTATATTCTTTCAAAAAATTGGGGTGGTACAATTTTGCAGCCTTTTTCATATGGTTGTTTTGAGTATTAAATGGAAAAATGTCTGTAATATGCTTAACCCTGTGTCTGACACACAATAAAAAATTTAATAAATATAGAGTAGCTGGTATAACCCCAGTCCTGTTCTAAACTTGTTTCGTTGTGATCTGTCTTCCAAATGGTATGCACATTAAGGAGTATTTAATATTAAGTACAAACTAACATTGTCTACACTAAGTGTATTTAAGTTTTTTTAAGTTTATTTTTTTGGAGAGAGACGGAGACAGTGCGAGTGGGGGAGGGGCAGAGAGAGAGAGGGTCAGAGAGAATCCCAAGCAGGCTCCGTGTTGCCAGCACAGGATTTGAACACATGAAACTATGAGATCATGACCTGAGCTGAAACCAAGAGTTGCACACTTAACCGACTGACCTAGGTGCCCCTACACTAAGTATATTTAAATACATCATTACCTTTAAGTCTCACAAATTCCAAGAGGTAAGTACCATTATCTTTCTCATTTTACCAACTGGGTGGCTGAATCTTGGACAGGTTTTGACTTACCTAAGGTCCAAGGTAATACACAATAGGATAAGAACACAAATTGTCTTTGGGATTCCACTTGGTTTTCATCAACTGAAATTTTGCCTTTGATGAAGTTGAGTCTCTGATAAATAGAATTACTTTCTTTTCTCTTTCTTGTGGTCACTTGTGCGGTCCATTAAAGGGTGCACAGCTTTGGTGTGCAGAACAGCTATTCGGAAAGCTTTCTAAAACATAGATTCCTCCCACCCCACCCCCACCCTCCCTTCCTGGACCCAAGAAATTCTGATTCAAGAGATCTGGGATGGGGCAGACAATTTGCATTCCTAAGAAGTTCTCAAAGGATGCTAGTTTAGGGACCATATTTTCCACTGCTTCAGCTGATTTTAACAACAATGGTTATCTCGAGATATGTTTGTCACAATCCAATAACCCATCTGTGGAAGAAACTTCACAGACATGCTATAGTGTGTATATTTTTTTACTTTTTGTTTATTATGATGGTTTTCCATCTTAAATTTTTCTGGCTAGAGACAGACTGGCCCCCTATCCCTCCTAGCCAGTTCTTAGAAGTAGCAAAGGACTCAGCTGGACAGCATGCCTTTGATATGCAGACTAACCAGTCCAGGCACAGGAAACTTCTCTATGTGGCCAGTACACCCCGGGAAGCAATATTCCTCTGCTGAATCATCCCAGAGTCAGATACCAAGACCCCTCTATAAAGCCCCCTGAAATTAGTCCAACTACCCAATCCTACCCCATTATTCTGCCCTGCTTTGCAATAAAAGTGCCAGTTAAGCTTTTGGCCCAAGCTTTGCTCTTGTTCCTGTGCTCTACCAACTGCCCCAAACCTGGCAGTTCCCCTGTGACCCTGCGTGGCATGTGGAGATCCCCTTGCTAGGACCTGTGACTGTAATAGACTTGCTTCCCTCTGTCCGCTCTTTGGCTGCACCTAACAGACCATCAACCAAAAGCGCACAGGTTCCTGTGTTAGGGTTCCTTCAGGCAAAAGGGCAAATGAGTTGTCCTGAGTCAGGCATTTTTGGCTATCATTCTGTTCCGCTCCGAATCAGGAATGGATAGAATAAGGGCATTAGGGACACTGGTGATCAAGGCCCCCCTTGCAAATTTCAGGCCCCGTTTTGGCACGTAGCGCTTTGCATTGTCTTCTGACAGCAATTTCAACCCCCCGATGCCCAGCCCGTGCCTCTCTCTCGTTAAACCTCTGTGAGTAGTCCTGCTGCAGCCATGAATCATACACTGAGGGCTTCACACAGCCTGGGTTTATGGAGCTGCATTACAGGAGACTATAGCTCAGATGGCCCCAGTGCAGCCAAAACAATCTGTCACTTTTAATTCTTCCTGTCACCTCATTAAGTATATGGCAACGTTGACGATAAAACACATTTTCACACAAACACGCAACACTCACACAACCCCAAAATGTAACATTTCCTCCTCTTGTATTCAGATGCAGTTGTAAATATCCAGTCACTGAAAGATTCACTGAGCAAACATATGTGCCCGGGTACTGTATGTAACTGACAGAGGCAAAGAACATTCTCCGTGGACACATAAAGCAATTAAAAATAACTGCGCTTCAAAGCAGGCTACTATAATACAAAGGTCAGGATCATAAATATGAACAGGATGGCAGTAATGTCTCTATCCAAATATACCCCCAAACACACAACTACAACAGGTCAGATCTCAAAGGTTAATGTTAAAAAAAAAAAAAAGCTTTGAAATTATGCCATATTCCTCCCATGCCTTTTCCTTCTTGTGGTCTTTTCATCAAAGGTTAATATATGTGAATACAGTGGAAAAATTTTATCAAGGCCAAATATGTGTCATCAGCCAGTATTTTGTTCAATGCAAAATATTTAGCCTTGGACATGTGATACAATGAAGGAGCTCTAGTAAATTTTCTGTGAAAGAAAAATGTCTCTTGCTCCCCCTTTCCCCCTCCCCCCTCCCAACTTACTTACTGGGTTGCTTGTTTTTCCATTAACTGCACGGAAGTTTGAATTCCACTCAAAGCTGTAGAGAAACCATTCTGAGGACCGGGATAATTTTTGCAGTAACACACTGAGTGTGATAATAAGGTTTATGCATGGTTGTAAAGAATGTGCTGACAGATGGAAAAGGAGCCACCTCGGTCTGCATAGCATTCATTTTTATATATATTAAAAAAAAATCATACTACACCTGACTCTGATTCAACCATCGGTTCTTCCTCCTGCTGTCTTCCAGGAACAGAAATATTTTAGAGTGCATAGAAAAATTCCAACCCCCAGTGGACTGATTCTCTAAAATTTCAAGTTCTGTGCACATCAGAGTATCATAGGCTCCTGTATTACCATTCAAGGTGTCATGTGCAATGAAAAACTTATTCCCTCCAAACATGAATCTCTATGTAGTAAGTGCCTCAGATAGTGAGCAAGTAAACGCAGCAAGGAAAAAAGATGAGAACAGACTGGCTCCCACAATGGAGACGCACTTCCTATCTTTTCCTCTGGCAAGCAGAATGCCAGGTGATTTGCCAAGGATTAGTTTTTATTCAAGGAAATTAAAATATGAGCGCAGATTGTGTGAGAGCATTGGGGTCATCTCTACCCTTTCGTGATGTGATATTTCAGAGCACATTGATTGGAGGGAAAGAGCACTGTGGGGGCACCTGGGTGGCTCAGTCAGTTGAGCGTCCGACTTCGGCTCAGGTCATGATCTCACGGTTGATGAGTTCGAACCCCGCGTCAGGCTCTGTGCTGAACAGCTCGATGTCTGGAGCCTGCTTCGGATTCTGTGTCTCCCTCTCTCTTTGCCTCTCCCCTGTTCATGCTCTGTCTCTCTCTTTCTCTCTCTCAAAAATAAATAAACATTAGAAAAAATTTTTTTAAAAAGAAAAGAGCACTGTGAGGTAAATTCCTTACTCTTCATAACAGGAAGCAACAATGCCCAACCCATCTAGCACCCCCAGTTTGATTCTCTGAGACATGGTGCCCATTTCTTAAGGGAGAAAAACCAGCTCCCAACATCTTCTCTCCTAAACCTATTACTATATTCTTGGAAAAGCCCATACATGCTAAAGTGAATGAATGAATGAATGAATGAATGAAAGAGAAAAACTGAAAAACCCAATCGCTTTCCTTTCACCCTCGATCTTTTGATTAAATGCGTCTGTATGACACAGTAGGGCTGTGGTTACCAAGCACCACAAATTAAGTGGCTTAAACACCAGAAATGTCTTATCTCATAGTTTTATCTCTATCTTTTTCCTTTTTCTTTATCTCATCCTTTTTCCATAAGGATGTCAGTCATATTGGATTAGGGCCTATTCATTTAGCCCAAAGACCCTATATCCATATAAGCTCACATTCTGAGGTACTGGGAGGTTAGAACTTGGACATATGAATTTTGGGGAGGCACAATTCAACCCATAACAGCATCTTCTGACACAACAACCCAGGGCTTCCATTCATCCACTGGTGTTCTCTCTTCCTCTCCTGAAAAGTGAGGACCCTCACATTCCTGAGATCCTCAGAGCACAGCTTTCTGGGAGAAGAGCAATTTTTTTTCCACATTGCTAAAGATGGTCCTGAATTATTCCATATGCTCACTTGTGCATCTTATAAATTCCAAAAAAAACACTTTTTAGTGTTTATATTTATTTTTGAGACAGAGAGAGACAGAGCACGAGTGGGGGAGGGGCAGAGAGAGAGGGAGACACAGAATCCGAAGCAGGCTCCGGCTCCGAGCTGTCAGCACAGAGCCCGACGCAGGACTCGAACTCACAGACCGCGAGATGGTGACCTGAGCCGAAGTTGGATGCTCAAACCGACTGAGCCACCCAGGCGTCCCTACTTCTTACAAATTCTCAACAAGCCACCCATCTTCTACTTCTTTGTAAGATTCTCTTCAACCAACTTCATAATTCGTCCAACGTCTAATCAGTATTTTGGAGCTGGGTCACAGATACTGTTCTCACACCAGATTCTGGCACGACTGGAGGTTTACTTTGTATCTATGGCAGTGAACCACCCACAACCCACCCCATTTGCTTTTCAACTCAAGTGACCTTCAACTGCGGTCCACTCACATGGTCTAATCATTTACATACTCTAATAGAGTCTGTTCCTTATATATGTGTGTTAGCTCCGGAAACTTAAATTCAAATACTCCTTCCTGTGACTGCTATCTGCTCATGCCAATTTTCTCATGTCTCTACTTCATTGATATCATCAGTTACCAAATTATGGTATTACATGGAAAATTAGTGTTTCAGTATGTTAATAAGATCACACAGAAGAAGATAAAATGGTGTATAGTCAAATACATTTAGGAGAATGGGGCTAACAAAGTGAAAACATTTCTTTACTAAAGGAATTCAGTACACTAACGCTTATTCTGAATAACCAAGAGTTTGTGACTGGTTTAACCAAACTTATGTCAGCAATTAAAAAAAAAAACAACAGGGGCGCCTGGGTGGCGCAGTCGGTTAAGCGTCCGACTTCAGCCAGGTCACGATCTCACGGTCCGTGAGTTCGAGCCCCGCGTCAGGCTCTGGGCTGATGGCTTAGAGCCTGGAGCCTGTTTCCGATTCTGTGTCTCCCTCTCTCTCTGTCCCTCCCCCGTTCATGCTCTGTCTCTCTCTGTCCCCAAAATAAATAAACGTTGAAAACAAAAACAAAAACAAACAATGAAGAGTAGTGAACCAATTACCATTCTGGAAATTAGTGGATTACAACTGTTCCTTAGCCTGTAACCCCTCTTCTTACTTTTCCCCTCATTCTAGTTGTCCACCCCTTCCTTAGGATTTTTAGATAGATCACTTAGGCCATTCTCTTGCTGAATAGTTCTTCCAGTCAGTCTTATTTCTGCACCCAGCCTGCAACTCTTGGCCTATCTAGTCCCACGTACGAGCTCATGTTCTGCGACTTTCAGTAGGCTTTCAGAACTGCAAGAAAGAATACCCATGCTAAATCCTTTTGCAGTTTAACTCAGCATTTAATAAGTTATCACTATTTTCCAGGTCACCTGTTCACCCACCTCACGCCATCTCTTTTCTCTCCCATGTCTTCAACTCTTCTCCATGAGTTCTTTCTTCTACAGTATTAAATCTGTTCAAAGGGGTCTCGTTTCGTTTTTTGTTTTCATTTTTCACAACTTGCTTCTTGAAGGTTTCCACCCCCCTTTTTAAGTCTATTTCTTTATTTTGAGAGAGACAGACAGTGTGAGGGGAGCAGGGGCAGAGAGAGAGAGAATCCCAAGCAGGCTCCATGCTGCTAGCTGCAGAGCCTGACGTGGAGTTCAAATTCATGAACCATGAGATTATGTCCTGAGATGAAACCAAGAGTCAGACACTTAACCAACTCAGCCACCCAGGCACCCCTTATCACCCTTTCCAAATTAAATTCCACGAGCATGGAATATCTTTCCACTTAACTGTGCCTCTTCAATTTCTTTCGTCAATGTCTAGTTTTCAGTGTACAGGTCTTTCACCTTCTCAGTTAAATTTATTCCAAGGTATTTTGTTCCTTTTGATGCGACTGTAAATGGGATTGTTTGGCTTAATTTCTCTTTCTGATAGTTCATTATTAATGTACATAAATGCAACAGGTTTTGTATTCTGCAATGTTGCTAAATTCATTTATTTATTTAACAGGTTTTGTTTTTTGTTTGTTTTGTTTTGTTTTTGGTGGGAAAGTAATTCTTAACAGAGGCAATGCAGATTCTTTAAAATGTCAAATAATAATCACGATCTAAAATACTAGGTTACAAGATAAAGTAGAAGATAATAAAAAAAAGTAAATGTGTTTGAATTATCAAAGGATGGTGATTAGATATATGCCATTTTAAAAATGTTTTATTTTAGAATAGTTTGTATTTATTGAAAAAAAAACATAGTGAGGGAGTTTCAGTAAAACCTACATAGTTTTCTCTATTATTCGTATCTTATATTTGTTATATTTAATGGTACATTTGTGACACTTCGTGAACTAATATTTTATGTTATCATCAAATTTTATACTTTATTCAGATTTCTTTGGACATTATTGTCCTTTGTTGTTGTTGTTGCTGTCATTGTTGTTGTTGTCGTTCAAATGTACCATATTTCATTTACTTATCATGTCTCCTTAGACTTCTCTTTACTGTGGTAGCTTCCATGATTTTCCTTGTTATTGATGACCATGACAATTTTGAGGAATACTGGTCAGTAACTTTGTAGAATGTCCTTCAAAGGGATTTGTGTGATGTTTTTCTCATGATTAGATTGCAGTTATGGGTGTTTGGCGGGAAAGTCACAGAGGTAAGTGCCATTTTCATTACACTCTGTCAAAGGTGCATGCTATCAACAGGACTTATCACTGTTGATGTTAACTTTGATCATGTAACTGAGGTAGTCTTTGTTGGGTTTTTCTGCCATAAAGTTACTTTCTTCTTTCTTCTTTCTCTCATTCAATGCTACACTTTTTGGGAGGAAATTGCCACATACAGCCCATACTCAAGATGTGGGCAGTTATGCTCTACTTTCTACAGTTACCTACCTAGTGTATACAAATTAAAAAAAAAAATATTTAGATGGTTAAGAAATCCCAAGATGTAATGCAGTCTATGACAAAACAATCTAACTATACTAAAAATTTAGGAAATAATATCACTAAAGATGATGAAGGAAAATGGGCGGATCTAAGTCACTTTGGAAATTAGTGGAATCTGTAAAATTAAAAGCAAAAACAGTACATAAGTACTGTAATTTAGTTGATAATGTTGTTTTCCACAGGAATATTAGTTAAAAATTATCTCACTGCTATACATGTATGCAAGAATTGAACAATTAAGTAAATGGATGGTGGATGGTAGGAACCAGGTGGGAAGTGGGATTTTACCAGTTAGCAAGAAGAAAAGGATAGAGAATAATCCGTGTTTTAATGGATTCGAATTAGGGACATCATTATGAAATTATGTTTAGTTTAACATATATATATATATGTATATACACACAAGAAATATTTACAGATGTCTGTAAGCCCACAAGTCAATTATACACAAAACCGTTCTTGCTTTGCCAGCTGAGATAGCCTGGAAACGACATCCTAGTATTGACAAGTTCATGTCATGCCCAGATCTTAGTTCGCAAGTGCCATTCTTCAATAAAAGGATCAAGGGCTCCTTGGAGAAATTACTAATTCAGGGGCTGGGGCAGGAAATAGAAAATGTGAGTCTGGAGTATTTTGTAGTGCTAGAGGTAATGAATGCTGAGAAATAAAAAATTTAAAAGCCCTGTTATGATGAGGCCATGTCAAAAGATATGAGACATTAGTAGAGCTCTCAATGGCCAATGTTGGAATAATGTGAACAAACAAAAGAAATGAAGTAATACTGGACTATGAAACAAATATCCGTGAGTACATACGGGTATAAATAAATTATTGAACAAAAAAATGAGGGAGAAGAGACAAGTGTCTCATGCGAAGAATTTCAAATAAGACATGTGTTACTTTGACATATGTAATTTTGTAAAGGAAAGACCAATAGATTTTTTTTCAAATATAAAATTAAAACAGGATTTCCAAATTCCATATCAGCATAAAGAGTAAGAAATAAGTAGATCATGGGTAAAACAAAACAATACGAGATACTCATAAAATAAAATAAAATAAAATAAAATAAAATAAAATTAAATAAAATTAAATTAAAATGAAAGACAAAAGATCAAATGCAATATTTATTTTATCTTCTGTTATCAAAACCATTAACTTACCAATTCTGTGGTTGAGCTCCAACAAGTTCATATTGCAAAATTATCCAGGGGTGCCTGGGTGGTTCAGTCAATTAAGTGTACAACTCTTGATTTCGGCTCAGGTCATGATCTCACAGTTTGTGGGTTTGAGCCCCACATCAGGCTTCACGCTGACAGCGCGGAGCCTGCTTGGGATTCTCTATCTCTCTCTCTCTCTCTCAAAATAAATAAATAAACTTAAAAAAAAAAAAAGAAATCAATTATCCAGGCTATTACAAATCATATTCTGTTGTAAGGTACTAACATTAAGAAAATTTTGGCCAAGACAATAAATAAAAAGAGATAATGCAGCTATGCTAAATTAGGAAGTAAAAGAAATACAGCATCAAATATGGAGGATATTAAGGCTTTTAAAATATTTATAGACTTTATTTTAAATTCTACACATCTTGAAAGAATTAATGACATGGACAAATTTCATAAAAACTATTATAAAAATTGATACTTTGTGATGAAGCTTAAAAAAATAAAATATCAAATATAGAAAATATTATCTAGGAAATAATTACCAAAAGCTCATTTTTATCAAATAATTTTATGTTGAGTTGTTCGAAGGCAGTCGTAAACTATTTCTGGTTATATAGTAATTGATGAAAAGCATCCCAATTCAATTATGAACCAAGCAACATCTTACACGGAACATAAGAAAAATGGGACATTAAAAAAAGAAACACCGACTAAAGATCTTTAGAACTATAACTGCAAAATATTAGCAAATCAAATGTAGCAGTTTATTAAAAGATAACACACCATGACCGAATAGTTTTTATTCCAGGAATGCACTAACAATTCAATATTAGGAAACCAAGTAATAATTCATCACAACAATCGATCAAAGGAGAAAAAAAATTATCTTGATAGACGCTGAAAAAGCATTTTAAAATAATTCAACATCAATTATTGATAAAGAACGTTAGTCAACTAGGAATAGGAGATAAGAACAAATCCCCAAGATGATATAGACAATCTATTTCAAACTAACAACCAACACTGAATCTTATTGTAAACATTAGAAACTTTCTCCTTGAAGACAAGAATAAGACAGAGATCATTATTACTGTTTTTGCAGTTAATTTTTAAAAAGTTATTTACTGATGTATGTTTTATAAATAATAAAATTCACTCTTTTAAGTGTATAGTTTGAGGAGTTTATATAAATGTAGTTATACAATCATCAGAATAAAAGGACAGAATAAGAAACTATTTCTTTCACTTCATAATGTTTTCTCTTGCCCCCGTGTTCCTCTCCCTCTAGTCCCAGACCCTGATGACTACTCTTTCAATGTCTGTCCCTGTATATTAATCTTTCCCAGAAGTTCCTGTAAATTGAATCATATAATATATAGCTTCTTATCATAATACATAACGCTTTTAAAATTCATCCATGCTGTTGCATATTTTATTAGTTTGTCCTTTTTAATTGCTGGGTTCTATTCTACCATTTAGATGTATTATAAATTATTTTTTCATTCATAAGATGATACCTATTTAGGTAATTTCTGGTGTTTGGTTATTATGAATAACCAAAATGGGCAAATAGCCCATTTGCATACATGTCTGTGAGTGAACAAATGTTTTCAGTTTTGTTTGCTAAATATCCAAAAGTATGAATTATATGATATGTATATGTATATATGTACCAGTATATATTACATGATCAGTATATATAAAGTTCCATATAAAATTATTAAAAATTGCCAAACTATTTTTTAGAGTGGTGTACAATTGTACATTTCACAAGCGGTGTATAAGGAGTTCTAGTTTTCCATAACATCATCAACACTTAGTATTGTCAGTCTTTTTAGTTTTAGCTATTTTCATGGGTGTTAGTGGTATCTTACAATGTTTTTAATTTATATTTCCACAATGACTAATGATGTTGAGCACTTTTTCATGTGCATATCTGCCCCCTGTGATTTTCTGTGTTGACAATAATATGTCAATAAAGATATTTTTTAACTGTATGTTTATCTTAAAATCTTGAAATAAGGTAGCGAGAATTCTTTTTCTTCTCTTTGAATTTCTGTCTAAATTTTAGAATCCTCTTCTCAATTTCTAAAAGTGACACAAAACAAAAACAAATAATTTGAATTGAGATTGCCTGTATGTATGTATGGGTCAGTTTGATGAGAATTAACATCTTAACAATCAGATCCATGTACAGTATGTATATTTTTTCTTTATTTAGGTCTTTAATTTTTCTCCATAATATTTTATATTTTGCAGTGTACAGACATTGCACAAGTATATGAGGTGTGATGCTATTGTGAAATATATTTTTCAATTTTTAAATTTTCAGTTGTAGACTGTGGGTATATAGAAATATAATTGCTTTTGTTCCTAATGACCTTGTATCCCGTATTTTGCTAAAGTCACCCATTTGTTCTTGACCTTATTTTTTCCTTTTCATGTGTGTGGAAATTTATTGTGATTTTCTGTGTAGGCAATTCTGTTATTTGTGAAAGAAAATAGGTTTTTTCTTTTTGTCAGCATTCTGTTTCTTTTTCTTGCCTCATATTCTTTGATAGAATTTCTGGTTCAATGTTAAATAGAAGTGGTGAGGGAATACTTACTAGCCTTGTCTCTGATCTTAGGGTGAAATCAGTCTTTCACCACTGATATAATGTCAGCTAGAAATTTTTAATGAAAGCCAATTTTCAGTGTTAAACTCTCCAACATTAATTGTGGACTCAAATATGTTTTCTTATATGATTTTTATTTATTTATTTTATACTCTCTCATTAGGTGGAGACACATTTTGGAGTTCCTATATTTTCTTGAGAAATTTATCCAATTATTTTTATGTAACGCAATGTTTCTTTTTTTCTCAAATCTAGTTTGTCTGATATTAAAAGAGCCACTCCAGCTCACTTTGGATTAGAGTTTATATGGCATATTTTTCATTCTTTTGCATTCAACAGATCTATTTCTTTGTTTTTAACATTGGCCTCTTTGTAGGCAGTGTATATTAGATCTTGCTTTTAAATTTGATCTGCAGTCTGTGTCTTAATTTATTTTAAACAATGTGCATTTAATGTAATGATTATTGAAATCTACTTTCTTGCAAATATTTTTCTATCTGTCCCATGTTTTTTTTTATTTCTTCTTTTCACTTTTTGACTTATTTTAGAATGAGTACTTTTAAGATTTCTTTTTACCTTCAGTATTATTTTACTAATTATATTTATTTTGCATAAGTTGCTATCATGTTTAAAATATACACCTTTAACTTATCACAGTTTGCTGCCAAATGATATAACTTTCTGTGAAATGTAAGAAGCTTAAGTTGGGGAGCTTTTGTTCACTCCCTCTCATACTTTATGACATTTTTTTTGTCGTATATTTTATTTCTATGTATGTTATGAACTCCATAATACTTTGGCATACTTTTGCCTTGGATAGTCATTTTTCACTTAAAGAGATGACAAATAATTGGGTAGTACTCTGGTACTACTTTTGTCTTACTCACTTAAAGAGATGAAAAATAATGCCTAATATATTTTGTATTTACCTACATTTGTATCCCTTCCAAGATGCTATCCTTTTTTTGTGTAGATCCATATATCCATCTGCTATCAATTATCCTTCTGCCTGAGGACTTCCTTTATATTACTTGTAGCACAGGTCTTCAGCTTGTGTGTTCCTCAATATGTCTTTATTTTGTTTTTATTTTTAAAACTTTTACTAATAAGCTTTATTTTTAGAATAGTTTTAGATTTATAGACATTTTTAGCTGTACATAAAATTGAGTGAATGGTACAGAGATTTCCCATGTAATCCTCACATAGTTTCCCCTATTATTAGCATCTATATGAATATGTACATTTATTACAATTTATGAACCAATATTGCTACATTAGTTCGTAGTTTATTCAGATTTCCTTAGTTTTAATCTACTATCCTTTTCTGTTCCACTATCTCATGTAAGGTGTTGCACTACATTTTAGTTGCCATGTCTCCTTAGACTCCTCTTGGTTGTGACAGTTTCCCAAACTTTCCTTGTTTTTGATGACCTTGGCAATTTTTAGAAGTACTGGTCAAGTGTTTTGTAAAATATTTTCACTTGGTGTTTATCTGATGTTTTTCTCATAATTATACTGCGGTTGTAGGGTTTGCAGAGGACGATCACAGAAGTAAAGTGCCATTTCATCGCACCATATCAAGAATACATCAGCATGACTTCTTATCATTGTTGATGTTAATTATGATCACCTAGCAGAGATAGTGTTTTTCAGGTTTCTCTACTGTAAAGTTACTTTTTTTTCTCCCCTTTTTGATACTGTCCTCTGTCAAAGACAGTCACTGTGTGCAGTCTACACTTAAGGGGTGAAGAATTATGCTCCACCTCCTTTAGAGTGACTTATTTACATAACTTGCTTGGAATTCTGCATGAGGGACTTTTTTCTTCTCCACTTATTAACTTATGCAATCATTTATTTATATTAGTATGGATATATTGATATTTAATTTACATATTGTTTTGAGTCTAATACTCCCTTATTTTCTTGCTCAGATTATTCCAGATTTAGCCAGTGGGAGCTCTTTCAGATAGCTCTTGTGCACTTTTGACATATTCTCATAAATTTTTCAAATTTTTAAGAGCTTTTTGTACTTTCTGCCATTATAACATGCTCCGGGCTGATTTTGTACTTTCTATACCCATCCACGAATCAACTGTTTCTTCAAGAAGGCCTCATTATTTTAATTGGACAATGGTATTAGAAACCAATATCTGGAGGTTAGGTGTGCTCATTGCTACCAAAGTGTCATTTCTTCCTTTCCTTCTTTCTCTTTTTCTTTCTTTTTTTTCTTTTCTTTTCTTTTCTTTTCTTTTCTTTTCTTTTCTTGCTTTGCTTTTCTTTCTTTCTTTCTTTCTTTCTTTCTTTCTTTCTTTCTTCTTTCCTCTTTCTTTCTTCTTCCTCCTCTCTCAGCTGACAAAGCAAGGAAATATATGTGTCCATACAAATCCTCCATATGTATACCTCTCTATAAATATTCCCATAGGCAGCCATCTGTACCTATATTAAATATGAATTCATACTGATGGCTCCAACTCTAACCCATTAAAATATGGATCATATTTTAATATGGGAGCTTCCTCCCTTTGCAATATGTAAGTTTCCATTCCTTTCCATACATTTGTAATCCAATTAGATTCTCTTGTAACAGTCTGAATTTTTCTTCTAGATGTCTCTGACCCCTTAAATTATTAAAAAAACCCAACAACTTTGCATACATTAAGGTTTGTTCTTTTCTGTTTTAAACTACTATAGGTTTCAGTAATGTATAATGTCATGTGTCCATGACTGCACTGTCATGCAGAATTGTTCTCTTACAATAAAAATCCCCTGTGCTTCACCTATTCATCTCCTCACACTTTTAACAACAACTAATCTTTTACCAACTCTATATTTTTACATTTCCCAGAATTTCATATAATTGGAAATATGCAGGATGTAGCCTTTTCAGACTGGCTTATTTCACTTAATATGAATTTATGGTCCTTTGATCTCTGTCTTTTTTTTTTTTTTTTTGGTTGCTTCATAACTTTTGTTTTTATCATTTAATAATATTTTATTGTATGGATATGCTAATTTGTTTATCCATTTACTTACTGAAGGAATACTGTTTGCACTCAGATTTTAGCAATTATGAATAAAACTGCTATTCACATGCAGGTTTCTTTGTGGACATAAATTTTCAACACATTTGTGCAAATACCTAGGAACATGATGCTTGGATTATATGATAGACTGTGTTTAGCTTTGTAAGAAACTTCAAAACTGTCTTCCAAAGTGGCTGTACTATTTTGCATTGCCACCACCAAGAAATAATAACATCCTATGAGCATTTGATAGTGTCAGTTTCTTGGATGTTAGCCATTTTAATAAGCGTGTAGTGGTATCTCATCATTGTATTAATTTGCAATTTCATTATAATAAATTTGGAGCATATTTTCACATGCTTATTTTTCATCTGCATATCTCCTTTGTTGAGGTATACAGATCTTTTTTTGCATCTTAGAATTGGATTATTTGGGGTTTTTTTATTGTTCAGTTTCAGAGTTCTTTGTATATTTTGGACACAAGATTGCTATCAAATATATATTTTGCCAATATTTTTACCAGTCTGTGACTTGCCTTTTTATTTTCTTAGTAATGTCCTTTGTAGAAAGGAATTTAAAATTTTAATAAAGCCGAACATCAATTTTTTCTATCATGGATCATAGTAAGTTCATTTAGATTTTATCCAATGTTTTTCTTTAAAAGTTTTCTTCTTTTATATTTTTATTTAGTGCATGATTGATTTTGAGTTAATTTTTGTGAGAAGTAAGTTATGTGGCCAAATTCTTTTCTTTACACATGGAAATCCAGAACAATTTGTTGAAAAGATTGCCCTTTCTCTATTGTATTACCTTTGTTCCTTTTTTAAAGATCAGTTGATTACATCTATGTGGGTTGAATTCTAGGCTGTCTCTTCTGTTCTCTTGATCTATACGTGTCTATTCTTTTTTGAATATCATGCTCTCTTTATCACTGAACTTTTTAATATCTTTAAAGAATCCACAAAACAGTTTGCTGATATTTAGATGGGTTGTGTTGAATCTGTATTGGGAAGAATCAACACCTGAATAATATTGAAGCTTCCAACCCATAAACATGGAATATCACTCCATTTACTTAAATTTTTTATCGGAGTTTTGTAGTTCCTGCATATAGATCCTATACATATTTTGTTAGATGTGTACCTAAATATTTTTTTTTTACGTTAACTTAAATAGTACTGAGGTGCCT
This sequence comes from Panthera leo, assembly GCF_018350215.1. Taxonomy (NCBI): domain Eukaryota; kingdom Metazoa; phylum Chordata; class Mammalia; order Carnivora; family Felidae; genus Panthera; species Panthera leo. Next base: position 186,329,038 of record NC_056682.1, on the reverse strand, counting down.
GGGTGACTCAGATGGTTGAGTGTCCAGCTATTGATTTTGGCTCAGTCATGATCCCAGAGTCATGGGATTGAGCCCCACATTGAGCTCTTTGCTGACCCTAGTGCCTCTTTAAGATTCTCCCTCCCTCTCTCTCTCTCTCTCTCTCCTTCTGCCCCTCTACCCCTCTTGTGCACCCTTTATCTCTCTAAAATAATAAATAAATAAATGAATAAATAAATAAATAAATAGTATTGTTTTTTAGTTTCAAATTTGTATTGTTCATTGCTGGTATAAAGGAAAGCAACTGACTTTTTCATATTAACCTTGTATCCTATGATCTGGCTATAATCACTTATTCCTGATTTTTTGACAGTTTAGTGGGATTTTCTGCATAGATAATCCTGTCATCTGTGAAAAAGACAGTCTTATTTTTATTTCTTTCCTTCCAATCTGCATGCCCTTATTACCATTCCTTGTCTTATTCTATTAGGTAGGACTTCCAGTGTGATGTTGATTATGAGTGTGGAGAAGGGAGCATTTTTGCCTTGTTCCTAATCTTAGGGGGAAGGTATGCAAGTACTTAGTATGACGTTAGCTGTGGGTAGTTTGTAGACATTCTTTTTTTTTTTTTTTAGACATTCTTTATAAAAAGAGTATTATCTCCTATTCTTACTTTTCTGAGAGTTTCTATCATGATGTTGTCTAATGCATTTTCTACGTCAAAAATATGATTTTTTTCTGTAGCCTTTTGATATAGTAGATTACATACATTTATTTTCAAATGTGGAACCAGTCTCGCATACCTGGAATAAATTGCTTTGTCAATTTTATAATTTTTTGTACATTATTGGATTTATTGTGATAATATTTTGCTGTGGAATTTTTAAAATCTATGTTCATAAGAGGTATTGGCATGTAGTTTTCCTTTGTTTATAATGTCTTTATCTGGTTTGGTATTAGTCTAATGGTGGCATCATAGAATGAGTTAGAAAATGTTTCTCCCATTTCTGTTTTCTGAAAGAGATCATAAAAATTGGTATTTTTTTTTCTTCATTAAATGTTTGGTAGATTTTACTGGTGACATCATCATGGTCTAGTGCTCTCTTTTTTAGAAGGTCATTAATTATTTGTCCAATTTCTTTAAAAATTGTAGGCCTATTTAAATTATCTATTTCTCTTTTTGTGAGAGTTTTGATACTTTGTATCTTTCAAAGAACTGGTTCACTTAATTTAAGTTACCATATGTGTGGGCCTACAGTTTGCTCAAAATATTTCTTTATCATCCTCTTAACATCCATGAGATTTGTGGTGAATATACTTCTTTCATTTATGACATCAGCAATTTGTGCTTTCTCTCTTTTTTCTTGATTAGTCTAGCCAGATCAATTTCATTGATCTTTTCAAAAATGAGTATTTGGTTTTGTTTACTGTCTTTATTGTCTCTGTTGCATTTTCTGATTGTAGTTTCATTGTTTTCTGCTTTAATTTTTACAATTTATTTTCTTCTGTTTGCATTAGGACTAAATTGCTCTTCTTCCTTTAGTTTTCTAGGTGGAAACAGATTGATTTTAGATCTTTCTTCTTATCTAATACATGCGTTCAATGCTATAGATTTTCCTCTAAGCACTGCTTTTGCTGCTTCCCACAAATTTTGTTAAGTTGTATTTTCATTTTATCCAGTTCAAATAATTATAAAATTTCTCTTGAAAAATTTTTGTTGTTATTTAGAATTATGTTGTCTGAACTCCAAATATTTTGGGATTTTCCATCTGTCTTTCTGTTACTGAATTCTAGTTTAATTCCACTCTGGTCTGAGAATACAGCTTATATGATATCTATTCTTTTAAATTATTTAGGGTCTTTGAATATCCAAAATGTTGTCTGTTTTGGTGAGTGTTCCATTTGAGGTTGAGACAGTGTGCATCCACTGTTGTTGAATGAATTATATCCGGTTGATTAATAGTGATGTTTATTTCAACTACACCCTTACTGATTTTCTGCCAGCTGTATCTATCAATTACTGAAAGAGAGGTATTGACGCCTCTAATTATAATTGTGGATTTGCCTAGTTCTCCTTGCTTTTCTTTTTTTTTAATATGAAATTTATTGTCAAATTGGTTTTCTCCCATCCCCCATCAACCCTCAGATTATTCTCAGTTTTTAAGGGTCTCTTATGGTTTGGCTCCCTCCCTCTCTAACTTGTTTTTTTTCCTTCCCCTCTCCCATGGTCTTCTGTTAAGTTTCTCAGGATCCACACAAGAGTGAAAACATATGGTATCTGTCTTTCTCTGTATGACTTATTTCACTTAGCATAACACTCTCCAGTTCCATCCATGTTGCTACAAAAGGCCATTGCCACGTAGTACTCCATTGTGTATATAAACCACAATTTCTTTATCCATTCATCAGTTGATGGACATTTAGGCTCTTTCTATAATTTGGCTATTGTTGAAAGTGCTGCTATAAACATTGGGGTACAAGTGCTCCTATGCATCAGCACTCCTGTATCCCTTAAGTAAATTCTTAGCAGTGCTATTGCTGGGTCATAGGGTAGATCAATTTTTAATTTTTTGAGGAACCTCCACACTGCTTTCCAGAGCGGCTGCATCAGTTTGCATTCCCACCAACAGTGCAAGAGGGTTCCTGTTTCTCCACATCCTCTCTAGCATCTATTGTCTCTTGATTTGTTCATTTTAGCCACTCTGATGGCCTGAGGTGGTATCTGAGTGTGGTTTTGATTTGTATTTCCCTGATGAGGAGCAATGTTGAGCATCTTTTCATGTGCTTGTTGGCCATCCGGATGTCTTCTTTAGAGAAGTGTCTATTCATGTTTTCTGCCCATTTCTTCACTGGATTATTTGTTTTTCGGGTGTGGAGTTTGGTGAGTTCTTTATAGATTTTAGATACTAGACCTTTGTCTGATATGCCATTTGCAAATATCTTTTCCCATTCCGTCAGTTGCCTTTTACTTTTGTTGATTATTTCCTTTGCAGTGCAGAAGCTTTTTATCTTCATGAGGTCCTGATAGTTCATTTTTGCTTTTAATTCCCTTGCCTTTGGAAATGTGTCAAGTAAGCAGTTGCTGTGGCTGACATCAGAGAGGTTGTTTCCTGCTTTCTCCTCTAGGGTTTTGATGGTTTCCTCAAAAGACCCCAAATAGCCAAAGTAATATTGAAGAAGAAGACCAAAATGGGAGGCATCACAATCCCAGACATTAGCCTCTACTACAAAGCTGTAATCATCAAGACGGTATGGTATTGGCACAAAAACAGACACATAGACCAATGGAATAGAATAGAGATTCCAGAATTGGACCCACAAAAGTATGGCCAACTAATCTTTGACAAATCAGGAAAGAATACCCAATGGAAAAAAGAGTCTCTTTAACAAATGGTGCTGGGAGAACTGGACAGCAACATGCAGAAGAATGAAACTAGACCACTTTCTTACACCATTCACAAAAATAAATTCAAAATGGATAAAAGACCTGAATGTGAGACAGGAAACCATCTCCTTGCTTTTCTATCAGTTTTTACCTCATGTATTTTGATTCTTGTCTTTAGACTCATACACATTAAAGATTATTATGTCTTTCTTGGAGAATTCATCCTTTCTTCATTACCCTTTCATTCATGAAATTACCTTTCATTCATATACCCTGATAATGTTCCTTGTTCTGAAATTTGCTTTGTCTGAAGTTAATACAGCTACTTCCACTTTCCTGTGATTTCCCCTACAATCACAGTATTATTATCTATACATTTATTTATGTTTGTGATTAATTGATTTATACATTTGGGTGTCTCACATTGGGGGCATAAACATTTATAGTTGTTAGCTCTTATTTATGGGTAGACCCTTTAATTATGATATAATGCTCTCCTTCATTTCTTGTTACAGTCTTTGTTTTAGAATCTAGTTTGTTTTTAAATTGTAGTATGGCTACCATGGCTTTCTTTTGATGTTCAGTAGCATGATAGATGGTTCTCCATTCCTTCACTTTCAACCTGCAGGTGTCCTCAGGTCCAAAGTGAGTCTTTTGTAAGCAGCATACAGATGGATCTTTTTTTTCCTTCCCATTCTGATACCCCATGTCTTTTGATTTTAGTCCATTTACATTCAGAGTGATTACTGAAAGATATGGATTTAGTGTCATTGTGTTATCCGTAGGTTTCATGCTTGTGGTGATGTCTCTGATCCTTTGTAGTCTTTGCAGCATTTCACTCACAGAGTCCCCGTTTGGATCTCCTGCAGGGCTGGTTTCATGGTCATCAACTCCTTTAGTTTTTGTTTGTCTGGAAAAACCTTCATTTCTCCTTCTGTTCTGAATGACAGCCTTGCTGGATCAAGGATTCTTGGCTGAATATTTTTCCTATTCATCACATTGACTATTTCCCGCCACTACCTTCTGGCCTTCCAAGTTTCAGTGGACAGGTCTGCTACTACCCATATGTGTCTACCCTTGTAGGTCAAGGCCCATTTGTCCGTAGCTGCTTTCAGAATTCTCTCTTTATCTTTGTATTTTCCAGTTTCACTATGATATGTCATGGTGTTGACCTGTTTTTGTTGAATTTGAAGGGAGATCTCGATGCCTCTTGGACTTGGATACCTGTTTCCTTCCCCAGATTAGGGAAGTTCTCAGCTACAATTTGTTCAAATAAACCTTCTACCCCTTTCTGTCGTTCTTCTTCTGGAACTCCTATGATATGGTATTATTTCATTTCATTGAATCACTTAGGTCTCTAATTCTCCCTTCCTGGTCTAGTAATTTCTTTTCCCTCTTTTTTTCATTTTCACCACTTTCCATAATTTTATCTTCTATTTTACCTATTCTCTCCTCTGCTTCTTTCATCCTTGGTGCCACTGGATCTAGTTTATTTTGCATCTCATTTACAACACTTCTTAATTCATCATGGCCATTTCTTAGGTCTTTGATCTCTACAGCAATAGATTCTCTGCTGTCTTCTATGCTTTCTTTTTTTTTTTTTTTTTTTTTTTTTTTTGACGTTTATTTATTTTTGAGACAGGGAGAGACAGAGCATGAACTGGGGAGGGTCAGAGAGAGGGAGACACAGAATCTGAAACAGGCTCCAGGCTCTGAGCTGTCAGCACAGAGCCCCACGCGGGGCTTGAACTCACGGACTGTGAGATCACGACCTGAGACGAAGTCGGCCGCTTAACCGACTGAGCCACCCAGGCGCCCCCTTCTATGCTTTCTTTAAGCCCAGCTATTCGTTGTATGACTGCTTTTTCTAAATTCTTGTTCAGATATATTGTTTGTACCAGTTTTGAGTAATTCTCTGGCTGTCATTTCTTCCCGGAATTTCTTTTGAGATTTCTTCCATTTTGTCATTTTGGCTCGGTTTCTGTCTTTTACGTGTGTTAATAGCTTGTCACGTGTCCTGCACCTGCAAGCAGTGCTCTATTAAAAGAAGGTCGTACACTGTCCAGAGCCTGGCACTTCAGGAAGTGTTTTTGGAGTGTGCTCTGTGCACTGTGCTGTTGTGCATTTGGCTGCTTTGTCCCACTGCTCCTAGTGGCGGATTGTTTGGACCTTCCACCGGGTATCCTTTGATTTGTTTGTTGAAGTAACCCTGGAAGAAAGGAAATGGGGGAGGGAAACTTATCCCATACAAAGAGAGAAATGAAAGGGCAGAAAACAAAGACCAGGCAGAGAATCAGGAAACTATAAGGCTTAATCCAAAGGGAAAGAGAGAGAGGGAAAAAGAGAGAGAGAGAAAGATGAAAATAAGGGAGATACAGAAAAGAGGTAGAAAGAATAGAGTAAAAATGCCTGATTAAACAAACAACCAGAACAGAGAAAGAAAGATAGAAAGAAAAAAAAGATATATATATATATATCTTAAGGATTGACCAAAAATCAAATCAGAAACTATGAGCCTGAATGCAAAGCGGGGGTGGGGTGGGGGGGGAAGGAAGGGTAGAAAGAAAAAGAAGGGGAAAGGGAAGAGTAGAAAGGGAAACAAAAGAAAAGAGAAAAAAAAAACCAGATTAACGTACAAAACCACAGGGCAGTTGTCTGTTGGTGTCTGGGACCGCGGCTGTGCTGGTCTGGAGAAGGGCCCCTCTGGTTCTGTCAGTGTCAGTTCCTCCTCCAGTAGATGGGCAGTTGCCTGGCATGGAGGGGCGGGGTTTGGTGTAAGCGGGTCCACGTCCACTGGGGGTCACTGTGCTGCTCCCTGACGTCCCACCGTGTTGCTGATGGGGAGAAAAATGGCAACACCCCAATCTCTCCTCCCCGGACTGTGTGTCTCAAACCACGCTGTCCAGGCAGCCCTCACAGAGTAGCAGGGGTGGTGGGCTTGTCCTGCTCCACAGTCTTCTGTGCCTCCCAGTCTCTGGCTTCAGTCCAGAGAAAGTTGCACACCCCTGAAAAGGCCAATCTTCAGCTTCTAAAGCTGTTTACAAATTAGAAACTGGCGCTCTCCATACTTCTTGTTCCCCAGTCCGTGGTCCGGGGAGGTTTTTCTCTTGGCCTAACACAATCCCACGCGTCCACAGCCTCTCTTTCTGTTCCCTTTGTCTCTCCGTAGAAGAGGTTCGGCTCCCCTCCCAGCCTACGCCACAGTTTTCTCTCTCCCAATTCGCATACACACACCTCTGTCCTGCCAAGCTGTCTCCGTCCACCGTGGAGATTCTTCTCTCACTCCACAGACTGATTTCCTGGCTGTTCCAAGGAAATCATGAGTCTGTCAAAGGCAGTGTTCATTTCTATTAAAGTGTTTATTTTTTTCCACATACCACTCATCCTTACATGTTGTATATATATTTTTTTTCCACTAGAGCACCTAAGGTATTAGTCATGATTGTTTTATTTCTCTCTCTGATAATTTGAAAATCTGTGTCAGTGTCTGAGTCAGGCTCTGATCCTTATTTTGACTCTTCAGATAATGTGTTTTTCTTGCCTTTAGCATACCTCGTACTTTTTTGTTAGAATTGGATATAATGTATAATAAGAACTGAGATAAAGATAACTTTATGGTAGGGGTGCCTGGGTGGCTCAGTTGGTTGCATGTATGACTCTTGATTTCACCTCAAGATCTCATGGTTCATGAGATCAAGTTGTGCATCAGTGCAGAGCCTGCTTGGGATTCTCTCTCTCTCTCTCTCTCTCGCTCTCTCTCTCTCTCTTTCTGTTCCTCCCCTGCTCACATGTGCACACACTCTCTCTCTCTCTCTCTCAAAATAAATAAACATTAAAAAAAGAGATCTTGGGGTGCCTGAGTGGCTTAGTTGGTTAAGTGTCCGACTCTTGATTTCAGCTCAGGTCATGATCTTATGGTTTATGGGTTCAAGCCCCGCACTGGGCTCAGCACTGACAGTGCAGACCCTGCTTGGGATTCTTTCTCTCTCCCTCTCTCTGTGCCTCCATTGTCTCTCTCTCTTAATAAACTTAACAAAAGAGATCTTTATTTTGAATTTTTTGTATTAAGCTAGCTAGGAGCCAGAATGTGATTAGTAGTTCTTGTATGTCTACTATGTCTAACCTGTGTCAGAGGGTATAGTTTCCTTTAGTGTCCTTGGTTTTGTTTTGTTTTGTTTTCCTTTCTCTGTTCCTCTGGGTTTCCCTAAGAATGGCTTCTTACAGAGACTTTGTGTCTTCCACTCATCAGTTGGAATCCACTGTTATTACACTGGAGCCCTACTGATAGGGTGGTAAGCATCTGGGGAGAGAGTAAGCATTCTACAATAGTATGTTCAAGTCTCAGTCTTTCTGTTGGACTGAGTCTCCAGGTTGCAACTTTCAGAAGTGTTTAATAACCTTTTTTTTCTTTGCCTTTAGATGGGTCAGGAAAGTTAGAGGTGGGTGAAGTTGGCTGATTCCCTCCTTACAATAGGAAGATAAGGCTTTTGTATGCAGATGCCCTTAGAGAGCAAAGTTTTGTTATGATGCATGCTCTGGATGTATTTCAAATGGTTGCTTTTCTCCTCCCTTGCCTGAAACTGAAGGGGGCATTTCTTGGATCTTCAACTTGAAGCCCGATGGAATTCTTGGAGGTAAAGTCTATGCCAATATGTTTGTATGTAGGGGGAGGGGTCTAAGACTGTAGCCTCTAGGAGTTTACCACTTTTACACTAGGCCATGTTCAGCCTACAGAAGTTCATTAAAACAACCTTTTAAGCGTTCCTACCACCCAGTGGCTATTGCTGCAGTTTGGGTGATATTGGGTTGTCGGTGATTTTCTTTATTCTTATTTTTCTACAGTTTGGGGCCTTGCGGTTTGCTCTGTGACTTCAATTCTCTGACGGGTTTAAGAAAAGTCATTGATTTTTAGTTTGTTCTGCTTTTTTCTTGTGGTGAGGATGAGAGCAATGACTTCCAAGCTCTTTACATGTTCGAGCTGAAAGCAGAAGTCTTGTCTTTGTTTTCCAAAGATATTTTCACGGGATATAAAATTCCAAGCCGGCAGTTTTCTCTTTTAGTACTTTAAAGATGTTGTTCTATTATTCTCTCACTTGATTTGTTTCCAATGAGAAATATACCCTCATCCTTATCTTAGAACATATAAGGAGAAATAAAACAAGCTGTGGTCTGAAAGGAGGGAGAAGAAGCCTTAACATCACATGAAACATTTATTTAAAGATAAATTACCACATCTGGAACAAGAAGGATGGGATAATATGTCATTTTGAGGAGGAGAACTCTGGCAGATAAGCCGCTAGGCTTGTGATGGTTTTGTCACCTTAGATACATTTTGGGTCCACAGAACTGAGTAAAAAGTGAGGTTTAAACAGAATTTTGCTCCCAAGAGTTCATGAATAAGATGGCAAGAGCCACTGTTACCTGGGGAAATAGAACATTCTTCCCGGAGAAGTGGTAAAGAAATGTATAATAAAATATGGTCAGCTTTAGAAGCAGTCTCAATAAATCAACACCGGGCCCCTAAGTTCAAGAACATGACAGTGGAAATGACAGACATGACAGTGGTTTTAAAAACTTTGGTTTTTCCAGAGACAGGAAAAGCAGCATCCCATAAATCAAGCATAAACTAAATAGTATTTAATCACCCATGAAACTTGGGAAGTAAGCAGAGACACCCCGAAGAACTTTGGATACTATTTTTCTTTTATTCTTGCGTTGTAAATGGTATTTCCCATGACGTACTAATAAATGGGTTTCCTCAATTATGAGTCCTAGATATTTAAAACAAACTCCTAAGTATAGCCATTTACATTGCAGACCACTGTTATCAAAGGGCATTACATTTTGGTCTCACCACTAGTGGCCCTTTTCTTCTTGAGTTAAATGCACAGAATAAAGAATGCATTCATGATGTGCTTAATTTGTTATAACATTTTGCCTGACGGCAAGGAAAGTTTGATATAGTCATCACTTTTGCCTCCCAAAACTTAAGCACTAAGAACCAACAAAGCTGACATAGAAAGAAAACCTAAGAACATTAGAAGCATAATAAATGCATTACACCAATTTAAACCTGAAAGCGGATTATTGTAATATAGGTCTTATTGCATGAAGGCATTAAATGAAAACGAAATCCAGAATATATCCTATAACTCAAGAGGGAGAAGTATCTAAATGCTTAAATAGGGGTATGAAAATCATGATTCTATTTGTAGGTAGCTTTATTTTCTCAAAGTTATTGAGAATCATATAAATAATATTTATTTATCACATTCTAGAGGAATAGATAGACTATATATTATATTATTGAAGAATAGATAAAGTAAGTAGGTAGTTAAACGCAAAAGGTCAAGTTCCCTGGCACAGATAGTTGCAGGCGGCCATGAAAGTGAATCAGAGAGCCTGTGGGAAAATGAGGAATGAGAAAGTTCATGCAGCTAGGAGAACAGATGCGGAGAGAAAGAGTAACAGTGTGCACATCTCCCTGTCACAATTTCCTCATATGTTTCAGAGTGAAGACAAAGGGTTTTATGAAGACTGTCCAGTGTTTCCCCAAATCCAATCGTTATCACAGCACCTTCCAAATTTGGTCACATCCTATACCAATTGCATCATTACACAATATTGTTCTTTATGCTGATTTACTTTTTGCTTAAATAATTTTATATAAAAATGCAAGTTTATGTTACCAGCATGTATACCAGTATCATAAATGGAAGTGTAAATGAAAGCCATTTATTCAAAAGTAACCATATAAAAAATGAAATAAAAAAATACAACGTTTTAGCCACAGTTGCCTAAAAAAGTGTCTGAGCGCAGGAAGATGGGTAAGAATTTAAGATGTATTAAGAACTGAGAAGATTATAGCTTTCTATTTGATTTGAAGTTTATGTACCTCCAACTGAATCCATTGCCTACGCCTGCTGAAAGCGTATGTAAAATCACAATATGCCGCATGATGTGCATTGCATGTTTTCGGAAGGGCTGGGCTGTATGCATCAAATATTTACAAGAAGCAAGGTGAATCCTAGAACTAAAAGAAGGAAAGAAAGAGAGAAAATGTCATTTTTTTCAATAAAAAATATATCATTTTATTGAAAGGAAAGACATCACTGAGGCCAACCACATACTGAGTAGCAGAATCCATCTAACAGTATTTATATTTTCAGGTTACATTCTGACCTTTTCACTATTAGATCCCGTATCATTATACTGAATTGAAGTCAGGCTGTATGTAATTCTCAGACACTGGTTCCACCTTCCAGAGTGCTTCAGAGAGTCCCTGGAGGATAACTGAGTTTATGTGTAATTTCTCTTACCCTAGATAAAAATTCACCTGTATCTCTCTCAATAAAGAATGAACAAAAGTGATATTATAGGAATAGCCCCAATCTTCTCTAGCTTATAATAAGTGAGACTCAATCCTGGACTTGTGGTCTTTAATTGTTTTTAGTAAAACCTCCTCTGGGATTCACCTACCTGCTGAAAAGCAGTGCCTCCCACGGGAAGATGTGTGGGAGAACTGTAGTTTCAGGGCACAAAACAAATCTATTTTTGGTTTCTTATTGCTTTATAAGGGTCTAGGCATCACTATCATTTTCTCTAGGTTTCACTTTTCCAGTTTAAATATGCTCAGATCTTCAAGCTATGATTTGGAGTTTGTTTTTATCACCCTTATCACTTGGGTTGTCCTGATCGGAGTGGATCTCGATTTGCCGGTATCTTTCATTAGGCGTGGCCCCGGAATGAATACCTGTACTGCCATAGTCGTATGGCCAGTGAAGAGCGCAGAATAGCAGCCCCATCTTGGGAGGTCTAGTCGCCCCTTTGGTTACTACTGGCTATTACATGTGGTCATTTGAGCTGCCACCTCTCATTGTTGGCTCATATGTAAACCGTAGTCCACGAAAACTATCTTTTGTCTTCCTTTCCCCTACATGCATTGCTGGTATTCACCAGCTGTTTTTTAATAAGCTTGGCTCTGTGTCTGCTGGGATTCCCAAGCAAAAAATAGGAAAAAAGGTAATGGAGAGCTGACAAAAGGGCTGTGGATGGAAGTAACAAGGTTTCAGGGTGACATAGATCAAATTATACATTTACATAATATGCATTAAGATGTAGCCATCAGGGAAATCTGGTTGCCCAGATATTTTTACTTAGGATGAGTCTGTTTAAAATAGAGTTGAGTGTTACATATTAAGGAAATGTAAGTCAAAAACCACAATGAGATAGTATTTTATACCTGCTAGGATGGCTATAATCAAAAAGCCAGATAAAAACAAATATTGGTGAAGATATGGTGAAATTGGCACACTCATACACTGTTGACAAGAATATAAAATGGTGCAGATGCTTTAAAAACTGGCAGTTCCGGGGCGCCTGGGTGGCGCAGTCGGTTAAGCGTCCCACTTCAGCCAGGTCACGATCTCGCGGTCCGTGAGTTCGAGCCCTGCGTCAGGCTCTGGGCTGATGGCTCGGAGCCTGGAGCCTGTTTCCGATTCTGTGTCTCCCTCTCTCTCTGTCCCTCCCCCGTTCATGCTCTGTCTCTCTCTGTCCCAAAAATAAATAAAAAACGTTGAAAAAAAAAAACAAAAAAAAAACAACTGGCAGTTCCTTGAAAGATTAGCATAGAGTTATTACATGACCCAGCAATTTTATTTCTAGGTATGAAAAATAAGACCATACGTCCACTCCACATAAAAACTTGTACGTGCATGTTCATACCAGCAGTATTCATATTAGCCTCCAAGTGGAAACAACCCAATGTCTATCAGCTGTAGACTAGGTGAATAAAAGTTGTAAATATCTATAATAGAATATTATTCAGCAATTAAAAGGATTAAAATACTAATTACATGCTAAAACATGGATGAAACCTGAAAACACTCCACGAAGTAAAAGACCACACATTGTATGATGCCATTCATATTAAATATCCTAATCTATAGGAAAATCCATAGATGCAGCAAATATATTACAGATTTCTGGGGGGGGAAGGTTGAGGAGAGATACAGAGTGACAGAGTTTCTTTTTGGGGTAGTAAAAATATTTTAAAATTGTCGTAATGATTGTACAACTCTGAATATACTGAAAACAATTCACTTTAAATGGGTGAATTGTATGATACATGAATTAAAATCATCATATAAAGTAAGTCAGTTTTATCTTGATTTATATAAAATAATTAAGGAAATACATGGCACATATTTGCATAAATTAGGAGACGTCTAGCTGCAAATGACAGAAAACCCAAATAATAGTGATCTAAAAAGGTGTTAGTATCTTTACAGAAGAATTCCTGGGACGGTAAATGATTTCTGATTTTGGTTCACCTGTATAAGAGTTATATCAACCAGTATTCCTCTTTTCTTCCACCTCTGGTCTGTTGGGAGTTCATCCTTAAGCTTATGCTCATCCTTAATCTCATGGTTGCAAAGTGGCTGCCATATCCTAAAATGCTTCTTATTATCCGTACATTGTCTCCTCTCTGTTTATTTGAATGGGTGGGAAAGATGCCAAAAACCCAGATACCTGAGTCACTGTTTGAGAGAGCCTACCCAGGGGAGCCCAAACAGGAAATGCACACTGAACTTTATAGGAATGGTAAACACACCTTTGTTTTCTCAGCTACTGATCCTAAAAGTTTTAGTATTTTCCATGCCATTATAGCCTCTTCAACCAATATAGTACAGGAAACATGAGTAGGGTAGAAGTGTTTCTACCTTGACTGGGCTCTTTGTATCATGGACATTGGCTTTACCAAAATTTTACCACTTGGGTCATTAAAAGGACTTTTTTTTTCTTTCTAGAATAATGAAGAACACAAAACTTGCTTTCCATACTCCTCCTCACTTTATATTTCCCAAGCATTGTCTTCCTTTATTTAGAAAGTCTAGCAATTAGAACATTGCCTAGAAGATAAGACACATACAATAAATGGTGGAAGAAAGAAGGTGGTAATAAAGGATAGGTTGAGTATACCCAGGATGGAAAGCATGGCGGTCAAGAACACCAACTCTGGAGCCAGGTCGTCTGGATTCAAAATGCAGTTCTTATATTCACCAACTGTTTTGTCTGGGATAATCACCTCTCCATGCCTTTTCCTTCTCATCTCTAAAACAGTGAAAATAACAGTGTCTGCTTTACAGGATTATCTTGAGGAAGTGAGTTAAATGTTATACATTCGGAAGAAAATTTTTCATGGAACAGTCAATTGTTAACTGTTATTATCATGGTATGAAACCCAGGAGTATTCTTCCTAATCTAACATTAATTGTATACTCCATGGGGTTTCTTGTAAATCAATCTATCTTCTTATTATACTAATAAAGCTATATCTATAAAATAAAGTAATATTTCTAAAATTCGAATCCACATATGCTCATTACATGTAAGCTTATTTCCCTTCTTCATCCTATCTGTAATTAAAGCTAAGGTGTTAGGTTTAGGGCCTCCAGAAGAGAGAGAGAGAGAGAGAGAGAGGGAATGAGAATAAGGTAAAAGTTACTGCCAAAGAGTGAGAGATAAAGGAGAATTTGTTCTTCCAGCTTAGTTATTTGTGGGAAGAAGATGGAAGAATTAGGAGGAAAAGTCTCTTGATGTCTTGCCCAGAGGGCAAGAGACCTTATAATCAAGGGGAAGATGCAAATGCCAGAGTTTTGATGATCTCCTCCTCATACTCCTGGGAGAAGTGCTCTGTATTTTGTGGCCATTCTCCAGCATGCAGAGCTAGAATGAGCAATGGTGGTGGAGTGTGAGATCAAGTTAATAATCCAGAGCTGCTGGACGCCCAAGCTCCTGAGAGTGTGATGGGCCAAGGATGAAGGAGAGCTGATGGGACTGGCTGGAACCTAACGGGGTGTATTGTTCTGACAAGAGGCTGTGACTTTATGCTGAAGGCATCCGAGAAGCCCTCAGACCAGGGACTGTCCAGTTGTCACAATCCAGTCTCTGGAGGCACCACAGCACTGGTAAGAAGTGAGACTGGGCAGACAACCCTGACCAAGTGGACAGACCACAGGAGCCCTAGAGGAAGACAGCAGCAACGTACCCAGGAGGGAATCCAGAGACTGGACCAGATGCATATTTCGAAAGATTCCCAACAGTGGTCACTCTGAGACCAGCTGCCTGATGAGGTCAGCATGAGCCAGAGGTGAGATATCACCTCTCTACCAATATGTAAAGGCTAAAAGCTTTCTTCTACTCCCAGATACTATCTTGGTAAGGAGCAAAGGAAGGGAGGACACTCTTGATGGAATATTTGCAAGAGAGAAACTGGGTTCAATTGAAAGAGAAGGGTGTGCCCATAATTGGTAATTTTTGTAAACCTCCCTGACCATCCATTGGGCCGGGGATCCTGAAGAAGATTAGATGATTATAGAAAAATAAAGGTTGCTTATCACCCATCCACTTGTTTGTTTAACCTCTGTGTAATAATGTGGTAAATTTAAAGGCCTTATCTTACATGCTTGTATTTCACCTTCAGATTCGTGTTATCAAAGGCCAACAGATCCAAGTAATAGTAGCTTTTTACACTTTTCTTGGGGTATTTGGATAGTTTTATCTTTTGACTACTGAATGGGAAACATGCCTGCTCTAAGGTCAGAGCCAGCAAAGCCTCCTGAGGGAGAGCTAAGGTACAGGTGTCTTGTGTGCCGACTACCAGGGCAGAAAGAGGGCTTTTCCCACTTTGAGGGAAGACAGGGCCAGAGGAAAGAGCGGTTCCCAAAGGAGACCAAAGAATGGGATCCTTCCCTCCCCAAATAAGACTAGAGAAGATTCTGGAGTACTGAGATACGGCGGAAATGGTAATGAAGGATCAGTTCATCAGAAACCAAGAATGGTGACCCCATGGGACGGGACTGGGGTGGGAGAGTGGAGGACAGCACAGAGACGGTGGAACAGAGGAAGCCTCTCGCTTCTCTGGCACCTGCCGTGGGCCTGGGACATTGAACTATAAGAATGTTACTTGAGGGAGATTTTCAATTTTTGAGGTAATCTACAGATTTAATATTTGTTATGTTATATTCTATTGATTAAACCTCTGTGATAAATTTGCCGTTCGTGTGTTTGCAAGCAGAGAGCTTCAAGATAACCCAATAGATTTTATTTTCCCTGTTCAGCTTGGGAGGGGTGGGAGCTTATGCAAATCAAATTGCAAAAATCTCTTTTAAAAAGCCACACATTAAAAAATTTTCATCATCTTAGGACATAATTCTTATTCAAAATATTAAACTATTGATATAGCATTATCACTGATTAATCCAAATGAAGAGTAGCAGATATGCCCTTTGAATGCACAGCAGATAAATATTAGACTTGCCTTGAATCAAGGGAGCCCACCCTTTGAAATCCATTTTAAAGTTACAATATAAATTAAGGCAAAAGTTTGTAATATATAGGTTGCAGTGTCATTGATAATAGAGGAAAAGTTGGGAACTAATAGATCATATACAAACACACATATTAGCTATTTGTATGCACATACATTTACATATACGTACATTTATATATATGTGTTACATGTATGTCAAATATATGCATTTATATGTGCTTTTATGAAATCTCTGCATATTTGTTAATGTATACGTAAGGTATATTATATATGTATATGGTTGTATTTATATTCATCTATATGCATGTAGGCATGTATGGTAACAGAGATAGACAGATGGGTAGAAAAACAGAGACCAGAAACAAATGTTTTAGAATGTTAACAATAAACTGTGGAATTATGTGGAATAATCATTATTATTATTTATATTTTCCTTTTCTCCCCCATCTAAATTAACACTGTTAAGCAAGCAATAACTTTATAACCAGAAAAACAACAACAAAGGTTATTCTAAAAATTAACTCAGAATACTATGGTAAGGCTTTCTACAATCCACACCTGCACCAAGAGTATAAATGTAAACACTAATGCATCAAAGAATTCAATTCCAAAGCTAGAAGTTGAATCATTCCTGGTGATGAACAGGGCCTAGAGTATCCATCCTTTTTATCTCTCAACCCAACACAACATCTTTGTTTTGCTAAAATCAAATCATCACGAGTGTCCAAGCATGATGAAGTAAGAGTGAGATGTCGTAACATAACAGAAAAGGTTACCAGGGGTGCCTAGGTGGCTCAGTGGGTTGAGCCTCTGACTTCGGATCAGGCCATGATCTTGGGGTTTGTGGGTTCGAGCCCCGCCTCCAGCTCTGTGATGACAGCTTGGAGCCTGGAACCTGCTTCTGATTTGCGTCCCTCTCTCTCTCTGTCCCTCCTCTGCTCGCATTCTGTCTGTGTCTCTCTCTCAAAAAAATAAAAAAAATAAACATTAAAACAAAGGGGACCAGAGCAATTATTTAGCTCCAACTGTGTGCCACGTCCAGCACTGCAGCAGAAGGGCTCCTATTTGCTGATTCGTTTCCCTTTCATAATCCTCTAGGAGACAGGCATTTCTCATAGGCTGTAAAATAAAGAGCTCGAGGCCACATAGCGCAGTAAATGCAGAGGTGTTTTTCTTTGTTATTCTATTCCACATGGGACAGTCAGAAATGATCTTCTGGCTTTGGGGCAAAGGGAGAGAGTTTGCACCCATCGTGTACATTAGGCTTCCATTCCCTTTTAACACCCCTTGAATCATTTCCGTCTCTGATTCCAGAATCCCCTTCTGTCTGAGCAGAAATAGAGTATTACGTATTGATGTTCTAACACATTTATGTATGAATTTGTACTTACCATCTGAGAATGAATGAAATAAGGCAAGATGCACTTATTATAGGATGTAATTTCCTGTACTTGGCATATGACTTATTGATTCCAATTAAATTTTGACTGAGGCTTATATGTGAAATAAATGTATATATTTTTTAAATCAGTTTTCCTTCTAATCTGATTGAATTATTTATTAAATGCCTAATGGTTAATAACTCAGCTACTCAAAAGATTCACATACTTTAAGTTCTAAAATTTATCTGGCTGGATTTTATTCCAAACACCTTGTTCTTTCTAGTGGCATTTCCCTAATATTAATGCTGAACTGAAACCAAAAATAGCAAGGGGGTAAGAACTCAGACTAGCAGGAACTGAGAAGATCAGTGTAATCAGCAAATTAGGGCTATGTACAAATCATGCAATTGGCATCATGGGAGCAGCAAGGACCACGCCATGTGGAGAGGAGAACACTTGACGTTGATAACTTTGATTAGCATTAACATTGATCACAAAATTCAGTTACTTCCAGGATGTTTCATGATGCTAATAAATAAAAGATGACACTCTTTAAGAAGGGTGGCTTCCATAGTATTGTAGCCAAAGGCAGCTAAAATGTGGGGTGGGGGTGTTATTTATTTTGTCAGCATTCTCTTGACGGAGCTATAACTGGGAAACCCAGATAGAGCTATTTCTCAAAAAAGGGAGGCAGAGTTGTTGCTGGAGACCTCAGGGAGATTTACGCAGCAACACGCTTTGATTTCAGATCTGGCTCCTCCTTTTCTGTGCTTTCCTCTTCTGTTTAAGCCACCCCCTCCTGCAACCAGGGTCCTCCTAAGTCCCTGCTTGTTTAGCTCTAGATCAGCCTGGACGGTGTTTCATACTCTACGTCTGTGTTGATTCCTTCTCCTTCACGTTAAATACAACCCTCATCTCTAGCTCTTTGTAGGTTCTAAGTACTTTTCACCGCCCTCCTTAGTCAGATTCAAAGCAGTTAAGGAATTTCCCCAAGGTCACAAGGTCAAATGCTAGGCTGACTTAGCCCTTGTCTCCTTCCAGCGCACCTCACTGTTCTACTCCCTTTACTTCCTCATTCTCACACACTAACTGGCACTAACATGGTCACTGTTGACAAAAATTATGAAGAGTAATCATCAAAATATAAAACCTCCAAATTAGAAGTCAGGTTATAGCAGACCGGTGTTCTCACAGTGATATGATGAGTAATTAGACCTTTCAGAAAGAAGCCTTTCCAAATCCCAGTTCCTTGGATGCCTCTAATGAAGAAGAGCTCATTTCTCCTAGTTCTACCTTTGGACAGTCTTTTGAATAAATTCTACTTTGTGAATTAAAATCTGTTCTCAGAAATGTTTACTACTTTTTTTCTAAATTTTAGAGAGAGACAGAGACAGAGAGAATCTTAAGCAGTCTCTATGCACAGCACAGAGTCTGATGTGAGACTCGATCCCATGACCCTGGAATCATGACCTGAGCCCAAATCAAGAGTCTGATGCAGCCAACTGAGCCACCCAGGCGCCCCGTTCCCAGAAACTTCCACCTTTTGATTTTAGCTCTGCATTTGGAGCCAAATGATAATATTAACTAACTTCTCCACTGCTTACTCTGTCAGGGTTGGTTCAAAATGCTTTAAACACATTGACTTCCATTAACTCAGAGAACTCTATTATAAGGTTGCCTTAAGACAAGTATGCTAAAAGTATGCTTACTTTAAGACAAGGAAGCTGAGGTAGAAAGGAGAAATAATTGCTAAGAATGGGCAGAACTGGATTTGAAGCCAGCCATGTGTTTCCATAGCTAACACACTCCCCCGCAAGTCACCACTCTCTCCTGGTCGCTTTTAATGTTTTCTTAAACCAGGCTTGCACTTTTGACACACGAAACACAATTACTTTTGTTCACACTTTGAAGCCACCCAAATCACGGACAATTTTTTTTTTTTTTTTTTTAAGAAGCGTCAACATTCAGATAAAATGCAGGGTTGGGGGTGGGGATAAAATACTCCGTGGTGAGTTCAGGCATTAATAGGGTCTACACCTGAATCAGACACTCCGGGCTCCTAACACGATCTTTTGGTTGGTTGCTAGCACTGGCAGGATCAACTGGACAAATTACTTTGCCCATTTGTGCCTGTATTTCTTGATTTTTACAAGTGGATACAATAACATACCTACCTCATAGGACTTTTTTGAACTTAAATCAAACATTGGAATGTTGACTGGTAGATTGCCAGCACTCAATAAATATTAGCTTCTATTTTTAATACTGACATGATTAAATAAGACCATATAGTTAAGTATTATGACAGTGCCTGCTCCTTAGAAATCACTCAAGCTATTTTAACTGTGATCTTCTCATTTAGTATTATTACTTCGCTGTTTTCTCACACGTTCTTTAATATCCAAGGGCATGAGGGATATAAATGCGGGATCTCAGGACCCATAGCACACCCAGTAGGTACCCTGGGCAGGCCTTGTGTTATCCTTGCAGTGACCCCCCCCCCCCCGCCCCGCCCCGGGACCCCCTAACGATAGAGTTCATGGAGTCGCTTTTTAGGTTCAGATTAAATACATGTACTCCTCTTTCCTTTCCTTTCTGAAAGTACTTTCAAAAACTGACCTCTGTGCCCCAGAGCTGAAATATGGGATGCGGAGGTGGAATTTGGGTGTAAAGAGACATCATGGCTTTATTGCTTTGCGGGGCAAAGGATGCTGTAGCGAGGTAAGGCTCTTTCTTTCTTTCTCTCAAGTTTATTTTGAGAGACAGGACACATGTGAGTGAGTGGGGGAGGGGCAGAGAGTGAGGGAGAGAGAGAATCCCAAGCAGGCACCACACGGTCAACATGGAGCTGGACAAGGTCCTCGATCCCACTCACTGGGAGGTCACAGTTGAGCTGCAATCGAGAGTCCTTCACTTAACTGACTGAACTACCTAGGTACCCCGGGACTGAGGGGCTTAATAGGGACATACAGGATCTGGCTGATTTTGACAGCCATTGCATATGTGCTGCTAGCCTCATTTGTCATGTTTTCAGGGTAGTACCCAGTTCCTGAAACAAAAAGCCAAGAAGGGAGGAGGGGAGGTTTGCAGAAGAGGAAAAAAAAGTTACTTGGTTTAAGTTCCAGTGTCCCTGAAGCATTAGTGCAGCCATTTTGACTTTTGTTCGACTTTACGCTTTTAAGTGGTTTCAAACGTGTGGGGGATTCAGCCACTTCTCTTCAAGTATTTAAAGCTACAACTACCCACACTAAGTCCTCACCACGTTCTATCTCTTGATTATCAGGGCAACACTGCAACGGAGGTCCTTTCATCCCATTGTGCCACTGAGAAAACCAGAGTGGGAGAGTCTGACCAGGCAGCTTAGGCAGTGGCTCTGTCGGGGTCCAAACGGATTAACTTCAAAATCCAGATCCAGATTCTTAACAGTGTACTTCACATTTCCACCTACCCTCAGAAAAGCAGCTCTCAGGGCCCATCTCAGCTAGAATTGCAGGGACCGATTCTGGCACTGCGCCATCACTCCTGCAGAAGTAGGGACCAGATGCAGGCAGAATCTGCCTGGAGCTCCTGCAGCCTAGAGGATGCACTTCGCGTATCCAAGAATAAAGAGACAGCAAAATGAAGATATGGAATAAAAATACAATGTGCCCCGAAGATGACAGAAACTGGGATGTGCTTATATTTCCACCAAATGAATGGGCATTTTTTAAATTTTATTTATTTATTTTGAGAGCTAGAGAGACAGAGGCAGGGGGAGGGCGAGATGGAGAGAGAGAGAGAGAGAGAGAGAGAATCCCAAGAAGGTTCTTCACTGCCAACATGGAGCCTGACCTGGGGCTCAAACCCACAAACCATGAAATCATGACCTGAGCTGAAATCAAGACTCAGATGCTTAACTGACTAAGCCATCCAGGTGCTGCAGAATGGTCATTTTTATGACCTAACGATTAGACCAGATTTCAGGTCTTGGAGGAGAGTTTGGTCACTGGGCAATGGAACTTCCGGAACCACCCACGGTGGTGAAAGACATAAAGTTGTTTGCAACGTCACCCCGCCTCCGCTGTCACTCTCCAGTCCCAAGTATTTGTGACTGAGAATATTCACGCTTTAAAGACCCCAAATAACAATGTGCAGGACAAATTAAATGAAATTGAAAGGCTTTTCAGTAGCTCTCAAATTTACATAAATTACAAACATGTATTAGAAGGATATTGATAGTTAAATGGCTGGTTTGCCAAAATAACAACAACAACAACAACAACAACAACGTGATTAGGTGTTTCTGTGTGCCTGACAGAGGTACTGGATTTTTCCCTATAGCATTTGTGATTAGGCATGCGTATACACACACGCACACACACAGACAGACATTAAAATGTATTAAATCTTCCAGATGCATGTCGTTGTCACATTGCTCTAAGAACAGCATTTAAATACCGACTCGCTTGATTCCCTCAGAGATCTGAAAATGACTCCCTTATATTTGATAATGGACCTGTACTTAGAAGTTCTTTTGTACCTTGAGAATCTCAGGCGATACCATTAATGCTGCATAAAACACCACAAAATACCAGGAGATCAAACCAAGTAGCAATTACCGAAAACATTTTTCTGATATCTCCCCAGATTTTCCTTTGGGGAGTGCTAACTCAGTAAGTGTTCACTATACATAAACAAAGCATAGGCTATAACTCTGCAAAGAACTTACAGTCTTCTCTAAAGTGTTTTGCTTTGTTTGATAAAATAGTCTTTGGGGGAAACTCTAATGGACAAAAGCTAAAGATCCAGAGAAAGGAAACCTGATCCATTTGAAAGCGAATAGGGGGCTGCAGAGCCAACTAAAAAATATGCTGGTGCTTACTCAAAAAGTGCTGACTTCCTCTGGTAGGTCATCTTAGAGGACCACCTTACACCACATAATAGTGTAATTAAAAAGCGCTGATGTTGGGTACCAGGAAGAATCTGCCCTCTTCACCCCGTGTTGAAACAGCAGTCTGATTTCAGTGGGAGGCACCGCGTTGAATCTGTGGTATTGCAATTTTATCAATAGCCCAGGATACAATCAAACCTCATTAACTCGGACCCCACTAATTCTGAATTTACAGGAGTTCAGATATGACTTAAGAATTGATTCTTGCTGAGCCAAAAAAAAAAAAAAAAAAAAAAAAAAAAAGAGCTCCAGATAATTTCTTCTTTTGTGAGGATCAGGGTCTTATTCACAAGACCAATATAGTCCAACTTTGTAGGGCTTTGGTCAACAAAGAGCCGGCTATTTAGAGCACTGCTATAGTGTTTGGATCGTCATTTCCCACAGAAACTTATTACTCTGCGAAGTGGGGACGTTAGGCAGGCTGTGTTATTTCAAGCACAAAAATCGGTGTTATTCAAAGAATAGCACTGAATACACCGTAAGGTAAATTTAGTGTATGAGTTTAGATGCTGGGATGATGGATAATTTTAGGTACCGCTCTTTTTTTTTTCTTTTTTCTTTTTCTTTCTTTCTTCTTTCTTTCTTTCTTTCTTTCTTTCTTTCTTTCTCCCTTTCTTTCTTTCCTTCTCTTTCTCTTTCTTTCTTTCTTTCTTTCTTTCTTTCTTTCCTTCTTCTTTCTTTCCTTAAAGCAAGCATCACTGTGGAATGTGTAAAATCATCACAAAGGATTTTGAGGAGTTGGGAAATAGTGAACACGTTAAAAGATGACTAATTAGGGTTTGTGGGCCCCTCCTGCCTAAGTTCAATAAATGTACGCACTTCATCTGAGTTTATATGAAAAATAATCCTTTTTCCAGAGACAAAATGCATTTCTTTATAAGCTTTAAAAAATACATCACAAGCTAGTTTGTTACATTTGTCTTTCCTTTATAAAAGATGGCCAATGGGATGTGATCTGGCTTAACAAAGTGGATACAATCTTTGGGAACAAAGAGAGTGGCTATAAAAGCAGCATTAACTTTCCCCAGCAAAGTGATTAGCCTGTTTTGTCTTTCAGGTACTGAAGTGTCACCCCATAGCGACTCTTATCCTTGGTCCCTTACCTTATTGCCAATTCGAAGTCTCAATATTTCCCATTTATTTTTCAGAGTCATTTGTAAGGGCAAACTGAGAACCTCTTCCCTCAGCCCTGCCCTATAGGAGCTGCACAGCTTTTCCATCTGCATTCTCTGCAGAGGATCCAACGAGCTGAATGACAGAGCACTTTATCTGCTGGGAATATAAATGTACATTAGTGATCTCAGTAAGAACAGGATGCAAATAATGTGCAGTCTATCTAATACACAGGCTGTTGAAACGGCGAGCTGAATTCTCCTCTTCCTCCTGCCCCTCTTTTGTAATAACTTCTACGAACATGGTAGGCTTATTCCTGAATTATTGTGATCTATGGACTGGAGTTGATACACACACCGTTGCTGGCATACAAATGAAAGGTGCCTAGAAACTCTTCTGGCAATTTGCCATCGCTGTGAGATCCCATAATCAATGGGTGTCATTGCACTGGTTATGACTGGTGTTAGTGTTGTCTGTCTAATGCGGTGGATTGTGGGTAGTGTGAGCTGCCTGTTAGTATAAGAGCAATGGACTAGAAAAGAAAAGTTTAGGTCCTCCAGCCTTGACAGTTTGAGATACATTGGCCCCCACACAGAGGATTTGATATGCATACAAAGTGTCTGGGAAGGTTGGCCATAATAATAGTAATGTAGACAATTGGCCTCACTACAGATTGTAAGCACAAGGAGGGCACGAGCCTCATCTGATTTATTCACCAATGTATGTCTAATAAGTGACCCAGTGTTTGGCACAGCAGACGATAAATCCTTGTTGAGAAAAATGTAGAAACAAGAGACAGTACCGCTTATGATTACACAATTGGCTCTTAAGGCTGGACACACTCCTGCAAATAGCCAAAGATCAGTGAACATACAAAAACAAAACAAAAGCCAAAACAAAGAAGCAAAACATTCAGATTCAGTTGTTAATATGAGTCCTGACTTCCTAAGACTTGGCTGTATACAAAGTTCCAAAGGCTATACTAGCAGAATTTGGGGAGTAGTTAGTCTTTCCCCAGGAAGGCTTCCCTGACCTCTTTAGCATCTTCTCGAAGAACACAATACTTGTGCAGTCGTAGCACATATCATCACAGAGGCCTCGGCAGGAGTGCCCACGGTACTGTATAAGCACCACACCACAACTCTTGGCTGCAAGCACACCCGCTTAGGGGCTCAGAAAAAACGATCTGATTTGAATTATGCTTGTTACTTTACAGGCACAGCCCCACAATAACTCGCCAAGGAAAGTAACGTTTTAAACGTGTTTTATAGACGAGGAGACTGAGACTTAAGAAGGTTAAATCATTTGCCCAGGAGCATCCGGTTAGTAATACACTGAATTGCTTTTTGCAAATGTATTCAGTTTCACTGGAGCCTGTATTTCCAACCATGCTATTATACTGCTTAATGGTATCTGAGACCTTAGCCCAACAGGGGATCCAGTTCGTTAAACTCAAGCTGCAGTAACTCTTTAGGCCAAAAAGTGAGGTATAAAATTCCTTTCTTCCCACAGAAGCAGCTAGATAAAAAGAGCCGAGGACTTAAGGATTATTTTAACAGAGGCCATTCTCAGGGTAAAGCAGTTAGCTGGCATTTCACACCAACCTGGATGAGAGCA
The DNA here is from genome assembly GCF_018350215.1 of Panthera leo. Taxonomy (NCBI): domain Eukaryota; kingdom Metazoa; phylum Chordata; class Mammalia; order Carnivora; family Felidae; genus Panthera; species Panthera leo. The sequence continues at coordinate 186,304,298 of NC_056682.1, read as the reverse complement.
CTATGGTTTCCAAAGCAGAGGACCATTCATGGATAAAACCAAACGAAACTAATCCCTCCATGTAGGGGAGGAAAAATAATAGCTGAACGTGGTATTTCAGGTGGTGGTTTGGGTCATTTTGAGGAGTTACTCAGTTTTCCTGGGTATCTCCCATATATACAGGAGGTATGCATGTTATTAAACTTGCTTTTCTCTTGTTAATCTTTTATTACAGAGGCAGAGTCTCAACCAAGAACCTATTTCCTCTCCCCTATAATAACAAAGAGAATATCCAGAGTTTCACAATTCCTTAGTGAAGCAGAATTCAAAATAAACATCAGGGACTTGGTGTGCGTCATTAGCCATATTTAGTTGGGTGCATTTTCATTTATTCATTTTTAATCTAACGGCAACTCTTGTCTCACTAAAGTCTCGAGTTAAAGCACCTCTCAGAGTATTATGATAAATAGCTATAAATATCTACTGAACCTTAAGTTACACCACAACCTAGTTTTAGGCTGTCCCTATTGGTAGCCACGAGGCATGTAGCTATTTACATTTAAATTGACTGAAATTAAATACATTAAAAATTTAGTTCTTTAGTCATACTAGCTACATTTCAAGAGGTCAATAGCCAAATGTGGTTGGTGACTGCCATATTTTGGACAGATTCCACATGTTGGAGGCATGGAAATAGGATATTTCTAGCCTTGTAGAAAGTTCTATTGCACTGTTCTGGTTGCTTCTGACTAAAGTGAGCACAGCCAGTAAGCAGTGTCCGTGGTATAGTGTTGTTTTTGTCAGGCTTATTGTGTTCTGGTATGCCAGGGATACTCGTGTTTAAACCCGTCGTCCTGGCGTAAATATTAACGGTGATCCTTTTACTCTCAAAATTTTTCCTATTTGGTCAATAAATTATGGCCACCTTAACTGCCTCATTGCACACGATATTCGTTTCTTTCCTTTCAAGCTGTGCAGTATGTGGTATAAGTTTCTGTCCACTCATGTAAAACGAGGATAGTAGTGGATACCTCTGCAGGCTCTTTCCTGTAATACTTTCTCCTCCGACTTCCTGCAGCGATTCGTGTATAAAAGACATTCCTAAAAAACAGAACTTTCGCATCCTAGTGCTTTGCAGACTGTTTTCTTTTTGATATATAATATTATTATCGTATGTTTTATGTTATATCTTATTATGTAAGAGACATCCCAAAGTACCTGTTATATGATTATCCCTAGAATATGATTAGGTAATAGGCATTAAAAAGCATAGGCTTCCTGAGGAGATCCAAGGGACATATTCTACCTCCCCCTGTTCTGTACAACGAAGGGTGCACATTCACTTCACCATCAGCCAATCAGGTGTTCTCTCCCTGTAGTCTGACTCTTGAGAGAGTAGTTAGAAAATGTGTATTACAGCTGAAGTGACAGCGCATCACTCAATCTCTTCCTACTGCCTAGGCTTACTCGTTTTTCAGATCCTCTCCTCCAACCATCCCCTCCCCACCGTCCCCCCTACAATCCTGTGAGCTTCTCATATCCCTCCATTAAATTGACTTTTTCCTTCGAGCAGACAGAATCTCTGTCTGTAATTTGCACCCAAGACCCTAAGCAGTACAGCAGCCTTGAAGAACTTTTCACTTGGGAACTATCAGTGGCACTATCTGCCTAAGCAACTCTACACATTTTCATCGCAATTTGCTCAATGCTGAGGCTCACAGAAACATCACGCTAACTCCACTCCAGATGTACATAATAACATCTACGTAATCATATGTTCTTCCACAAATTAAGATGGTAAGGTTAAGATTAGAGAGTTCCCTTCTCCCAAAGATTCTTCTTCGGATATTATCACAGTTTCTCCAGATGTTTATTAAACATACATTCCCTTTATAATCTGCTTCCAACCGCAAGCCGGCTTCTGTCTTTGCTGATGCTCAGCTGTATTATTATGTGGGTCACAGCCAACTCTCCACATTTCCACTATCTAATTATTGTTTATGGTTTTACTTTGGATCCTATACTTCAATTACCTACTCTGTATTGAACAAACATACTAAATTCCCCTCTATTTATTATATCTTCCATAAATTGTATCGCCCATCTAGGATAATGGGTATTGCTTGCACATTTGTAACATTTCAAATAGCCTAAATTTCTTGATAGCTTAAGTGTAGGGTGTGCGACTGTGGGGTTTGAATACTGCATATTGGAAAAATGATAGACTTCTTGAGTTCTCCTAGCTGCATGTTTTTATATTAAAGTTAATTTCCCCCTTGGTAGAGACTGCCACACAGTCATGACTGTATCACTGAAATGTCTACAAAATAAAGGCATACTATCCTCTCAACTTAAGACTCTTAAACACTTCCATTTTAAAGAAAAATCAAATCACAGAGGAAGCTAAATTTGCAAAGAGAAATTCCATTAGCTTCCGGAGGGTCATTTCTTTGTTTGAAGGGACAGAGAAACACGGTTACAGAGACTCAGGGCATGGCATCATCCTCCCTATTCTGGAGATTTGTAAAGGCAGATCTGTAACTGCCAGGAAGTCCCTGGGCTGCCTATTATAATCCGTAATCAGTTGGAACTGATTGCTCAACTCTGGTCATTTTCATCTACAAACAAATTCACAAGTTTTCCAGACAAATATGGATGGGCTGGTAAATTTAAAATTCAAATGAAAAAATATCTTCCTGTAATGAGTTCACATACCTTTTATTTAGACTTCCAAATGCCAGCATAATGTGATTAGTTTTGATGTTGTTTCTTTCCACCACTTATGAGAAATCACATCATCAATCATATTATCAAAATTAGATGTGGAGAAGACCTAGCATGTCACCAGGACCCTCCCCTGTGCCTGTATAGACTTGTTTTAGCCAGTCTCTGTACTTTTTAATATTTTCTTCAATCTAATATTACACTTCCCTTGTGACCAAGCATCTACCATTTCCATTGTAATGACATAAATATAAAGGATGAGAGTTTGTTTTCTTAACAGGATGCATCTATGTTTATCTTCTCTGACTTCTCAAAGAAAGCTCCTGGCAAACATCTAAGAAGTAAAGATAAATCCAATATATTGTGATGAATAATTTCAATTATGAACATTTGCATCGAATTTCAAATGTGTTACGCTTTATAGTGGCAAATGATACACATCAGACTAATTATTGTTATATGAGCAAACATTATTCTTTTAACAAAAATTTATCGGGTACCTTTACAAGCCGTCCGTTTGCGATATATATTTTATACAATATATGTGTACTATATGTCATATATATTTACTTATATTTTTAAAATCAGTTTATTGAGAGTATATCGGGCATTTAACTTGAGGAGGTATAAATATTAGATGCTTTTATTTTTCTCCAATCTTTGCCTTCAAACTTGTTCTGTCAAATTGTCTTCCCATGTCCTTCGGTGAAAATTTATATACATTTTGAATATGAAAATCTCAGTCCATATTACCATTCCAAACTCAAGTTTAGGAGTGCAAATATTGGAACCATACTCCATTATTGTGAATCCCAGAATCCCCACCTATTAGCTCTGGTTTCTTGGGTTAGCCACTCATACTCAAATGGGCTCCATTTTCTCAGCACTCAAATGGAGATAATAAAGTAACCTACATCACATGGCTCTTGTGATTTTCTATACATGGAGAACTTGGAGTATTGCCTGGTGTAGAATGAAAGAGATGTAAGTGTTAGCTATTATTATAATAATTATTATTTTCATTATTATCATTCATCACTTCCCTCAGCGCACACTTAACCTGTGGCTCAAAGAGATCTGAGGTTGAAAAGGGCCATCATTTTCATTTTTCATCCTATTCTAGTATCTGTCCCCTTTCAAAGCTTCTTGTATGAATGATGGGAAGGGAAATAGGTGAGGAAGCAATTATTTTCTCAGGCTCATTGATTGTAGGTAGGTACCCCTAATCTAACTCTGGCTTCGTCGGTTCTGTTCATTGTTGGTATCCACGCCAGTGGATTGGTTTTCACATGGTTAGTGTGTATAGCTTTGTTGAGGCAGCGATAAGCTTTAATCTAACACTCTCTACTATGGTTAACCCATGTAGAGAGGGCAGTTATGCTTCTCTTCATCTCTTGCAAGTGAGCCATGCCTCCAACCTGTTCTCTTAGTTTTTAAGACCTGGCCCAAACACAGGGCACCTTAAAGTGTTTGGGCTCTCTGGAATCAGAAATAACCAATTTCCTTATCAATGTCCCTTTAGGAATGAAGGAAACTGGGGTGAGGTGGGAAGTTGCCCCATCTTTTCCCCAGGCATACAATGCTGTGATCACTTTTATTCCTGTGATCAAGAGTAAGTCTCTCATCTTCAATATCTCTAGACAATAACTGGACCCCGTCTCTGTGCTCTTTTAAGTCCCTAACTTTCAGAAAATGCAAGTAATTCTCTGCAAACAACTCTCACTTTCACCTTGATTGATTTGGGGGTTCCTCAGTCATCTAGCAGGGAACAGGATGCCAAGTCTTTCCTTCTTTTGGACAACACCAGTCTCTAGGAAGAGGACTCCTAACATGGTGACAGCTTCACAGAGGAATGAAGGAAAACCTCCTTTGTAACCATAAACACTACAGTCCCTAGGATGTCAGCCATTCTCAATTAACTTTGTCCTCTTTCCAGTCTTAGTTTTTAACCATAGGGGATAATGGAACATTCTATTTTGGGCACCTGTTGGTAGGGCCAGTTCTGCTGCCCTAAAGTATGACCCAGTAGGAACTGTCAGGACACAATTATTGCAAGTTCTCTTTTGCATGTAGGTAACTGAGTATCAATTTGCCTTCAGCTTTGGGCCTCAGGCACTAAATCCAGGACAAAAAGAAAAGCCACACTCAATTTCATGTTATGTATTTAATGTGTGACATATAAATCTTAGTATGCAAATATCAAGCATATGTCATATATTTATACAGATTGATATTAACATTTTAAAGACTATTAGGTGGCTGGCATTGTAGTAGACTCTTTAAATATGTTCCATGTTTAGGGGCACCTGGGTGGCTCAGTCGGTTAAGCATCTGACTCCTGATTTCAGCTCAGGTCATGATTTCATGGTTCGTGAGATCAAGCCCTGCATCGGGCTCTGCACTGACAGTGTGTAACCTGCTTGGGATTCTCTCTCTCTCCCTCTCTCTCTGCTCCTACCCTGCTCACACTCTCTCTCAAAATAAATAAATAAACATTAAAAAATATATGTTCCATGTTTAATCACCAAAATAACTTGTAAGTTAATTATTATTCCGTTTTAAACAGAAAAGAAGGCTGGAACTCAAGAGGCTGTTTGTTCTCAATCATATAATCATTAAGTGCTAGAATAAAGACTTTAACACAGAGTGCTTGGTTCCAAAGTTCAGATATAGCATAGCATTTCCACATATATGAAGGAAGTTAACAAGAATATATATATATATATATTCTTGTGATAAATTTAAAAAATTCTATAGATAATGCCCCATCACTGATATTTGCATTTTGAAATTTGCATAAAGGAATCAAGTCCGTAGATGAAGTCCAGGTATCTGGTTCTGCTCAGCTTCTCAGTGGCCCTTAATAAGTTCAGTGGCAGCAGCCTCATAGACCTTGAAAATCGAAGATAAAGTGCCTACATTTTCAGACACCACAATCATTATAAAAATTCACACAAGACACGAGCCCTCATTCTCAGAAGCAGGAAGTAGGAAGGATGGACTCTTCTTCTTAATTAACCATATCAAATCAACCATACTGGGAGGGGCAAAGAGGAGAAAATATTCCATTTGGTAAAGGAGAACACTATCAGGAAATGCATTGAGGGTGAAGGAGTGAAGGGGATTTTTCTCACTGTTAGAGAATGTGCCACTTTTTATAAACAAATAAACGCATACATACTTATAACCAACGTGTATGTCACGTATCATGCTTTAGCAACGTGGCAAAAGGGAAATGGAGTTCCAAAGGTTTGCAAACCCACGTGATTTTCAACAAATCATACTTACACGAGTGAATTCATGAGGAAACTGTAGGTATGCAATAAAGCAGCAAATAATTTTGTGTATGCAATTGAATGCTCAAAGAGATGACCACAAGCCCTGGCTGAGGGCCAAACACTCGTTTGGGGGCTCTCACCAAGCTAAGAGTTAATTTCACTTCTCATGGGCCCACCTGCTGGAAATGCCAGGTATGCAATCGTGTGCCAAACTAGGCATGCGGTGGCCAGCTTTGCCCAGTGCCGTGCAGGTGCACCTTCTTGAAAACAGAGCCTTTCACTAGTTTACACACATCACAATGACAGGATTCAGAACGAAGGAAGAGGGTAGGGAAAGCCATCTGAAGGCCAAACCATTAAGTGAGAACATCCCAACGTAGGGTGGATTTTTAAAATATAAGGATTAAAAATAATATACATAGCATACCTAGCATATAGTAGTTCCTAAAAAAAAAAATGATGGCTATATTATCATCTCATGAATTGTTCTTTTTGAGCTTATATAACCTAAGTGACATGAACATACACTCTCATTTTAAAGGAAAAATTAAAGAAGTCCCCATTTTTGCCCTCTTGGGTAATCTAGAAGTAAACCCCAGGGCAAACCACCCTCTCAAAGAGGTGCTACTTTTTCCATTGTACTGATGAGAAAATTAAGTGGGGTTCTGTCTTAGTTGGTTTGGGCTGCTAGAACAAATTACCATACAGTGGATAGCTTATAAACAATGTCGATGTATTTCTCACAGTCCTGTACACTGAGAGTTTTAGATCAGGGTGCTACCATGGTCAAGTACTGGTGAAGACCCTCTCTGGATTGTAGATGGTTGACTTCTCACTGTGTCCTCATGTGGTGGAAGGCGTGAAGGAATGTTGTGGGGTCTCTTTTATAGGAAAATTCATTTCATTCAATGACTCCCATTTATGTGTAGAATTGACACTCTAAGGTGATGTACAAAGCTCTTCATACTTTCATACCTTGGCCTTGCCTACCTCCTAAAATATTCACTCTGGGTGTTCTATGCCGTATTCAGAACCCTCTGTACTTCTCACCTGATATCTTTGATTGTGGCAAAGTAGTTGCCTGTCCATTTAAGTTCATATCCCTTCTTCTATGGTATACAGTTATCACTGGGATGTAGCTTCACAGATAAGACCTACATCCTCAGTCTTTTTGCCTTGAGTTTCTACCCATGGAACATATGCAGAAGTGATTGCACCACTCCTCAGCTAACACTGTTAGAAGCGGACGTATCTTTTCCAAGCTCTTTCCCTTCTCCTTGCTGGATGCAGAGTTCTTGAAGTCCTAGTAGATGCCGAAGTCACCAGGTGGAAGGACCTTTCATTCTAAAAATCTCAATTAAGAATAGCTGATTCGTGACCAGGAGCAGCTACTGTGGACTGTTGCGTCGTGAGAAACTAATTTCTATTTCACTAACCTACTGAAAATTTAGGAGGTATATTTAGTTATAATAGCTGGTATTCCCAAACTGATATATCATCCCAGCTATGCAATCTGTCTAGCATGTTCTTCTCATTTCAGGTATCCATTGTTCAAAGGTGAGCTTAAATGCAGCCTCCTTCACATCTCCTTCTGAATCCTTCAGTCACAGTTAATATCTTTCTCTATTACATTTCCCTAGCTGTTTGTCTTATGTTATAATTAATTCTGTCCATGAAAGTATTCACCTTTAAATGATGAGCTTCTCTGGGTAGAAACTCTATCTTAATCGCTTTGTGCTCTCCAGAGTGTCAAACACAGTATCTCACAAACAGTAGGTGCTCAATAAATGTCTATTGCATTAAATCGAATGAAATCAAATTCATATATATGAATGATTAATATGTTTCTTTCATTCAAGATCTTAGGGCTGGTATGAAGAAAGAAATCTATTACTTCAGTCTGACTTTTTAACTTGGCAGATTAGAGTGGAATAAAAATGTGTCCTGGATAAAATGAAAATGCATTGTTTTACATAAGATATAGCAATTTTGAGAAATACATTGATTTAATGTACTTAGGCCAGTGAAAAATCTGTTGGTTTAAGCTAACTGCCATTAGTTTCAATTAAAATGTATCGATTTGGGTAAATGTTGGTTAGGATAAATGTTGCCTGACTGTGGAAAAAAAAAAAAACATTTGCTTAAGCTTGCCTTAGAGCACAGTGAGAGAGAGAGAGAGAGAAAGAGAGAGAGAGAGAGAGAGAGAGAGAGAGGTGGGGACGTGGTTGGGGGAGCAAGAGAGTGAGTGTTTGAGGAAACCAGGTGGAAATTTCCTCCCTGTGCCTGCTCTTCTCGAAGAGGTGAAAGGGAACACCAATTAGTGGGTCACTGTCCTTTGACTTTATATTAACTCTCACCCATATGTGAATAAAATAGCACTGAAATAAAATTTTGCTTAAATGAAAATGCTTCTGTGGAAGGTCCAAACAGGTCAGTTCCATTAATTTATTTAAAAAGTGAAGTAGTTCAGTTATCTCAGCTCATGATGACAAAATAACTGCGTTTAGTTTGCGGAACATTTTTCCCTTTTTGACAAATGGTGGAGATGCTTTGATTAGATTGAATAATATGACAAAGCCATTTTTTTTCTTTTTGGTCATAAACAATTGAATATTGGCAATTTCATATAGTTCAGTTCAGCGGATACTGTGTAAGGGTCATTAAAGAAAGAAAGAGATTGCGCTTTGTTTTCATTTATATTTTAAACTATAATTCCTTGTTTCCTTTTCTGGTCTCTGAGGGTAGGCACTATGCACATACAAGCACACGATACAGACTGTGAGTGCACATACTCTCACAGCCATATGCACATTCTACTATCTATCTATGTATCTATGTATCTATCTATCATCATCATCTATTATCTCTGCATTTACAATCCCAAGGAAGTCAAAGCCTAAAACATACAGGTACTCTCTAAATATTTGCGAAAGGAGGGCAGAAACACAGGCATGGAAATGTTAAGTAATGGTAGATAAGATTAGATCAAAGGGAACAAAAAATAATGGACAATGTAAATTAATGAATTTAACTAACCATTTAAATATTTTTCATTGGAGAAATTAACATTCTTTTTTTCTATGTGTTTTTAATGACTGGAAGGGATAGATATCTTGGCAATGAATATTGTGTAAAACATACATAAATTAAGTGCAAAACAAGGAAGTCTCAGTGTTAAGGACAAGGAGAAGATGTCAATAAAAATTGGGGAAAGTGATGAAGACATTTGGGTGATATAGAAGTAAGAAGCGAGAAGGTAGTAATCGCAAGAATCTATATGTGGAATCTGGAGAGGAAACTACCATTCAAAAGGAGAGATCAGAAGATACTCAAAACATATGAAATAAAATAGCTGCAAAACACAGTGAAGATCGTTCAAAATATAAATTGGAAAAGAAAAAAAAAATTAAAGTCAAAATATGTCAGGAAAAAAAAGAGGGAGGCAAACCAGAAGGGAGTCTAAAATACAGAGAACAAACTGAGGTTCCTGGAGGGGAGATGGATGGGGGACGGGCTAGATGGGTGATGGGTATTACGGAAGGCACTTGTTATGATGAACCCTGGGTGTTACATGTAAGTGATAAATCACTAAATTCTACTCCTTAAACAAAAAAAGGATAAAAAAAATAAAATAAAATAAAATGTAAAATCAAATAAAGTAAAATACTGAAGATGAAAGAAAAAACATGTGTCAGCATATTCTAGTTCTTACCTCTTTGTCTTCTCCTGTTTCTGAAATGGGATACAGTCATTGTTTTCGTTTGTTTATTTGTTTTTGTTTTGTTTCATTGCAGAGGCTATTTTACTTGCAAATCTTCCAAACCTAGAGAAAAGGTATTATCTCAGCTGATTAGAAATGTCAAAATGGTTCTTCAGGTCCAATGTTTCGCTCCATAGTTATGAAACAGTTAACAACAACATCTCTGTCTTCTGATCACTGATAAGACTCAGGTGGTGGCATTTTAAGTTCTGACCACATGTCCCTCATTAAAAATAATTATACAGTGAAGAACAGATTTTTATCATGGGTTCTGTTGCTGCTTCCTGGGAAACATTAACAAGCCCCTTAAACTCTCTGAGGTTTATGATCTATAAAATAGAGATAATAGAAATAATCCTTTTGTTATTTGGCTATTATAAAAATAAAGTGAAATAGTGTTAAGTATTATACAATAAATAGAAAAATCATCACTGAGAGGTGATATGCTAGGCAATTTCACATATTTTATCTTGTTCAATCCCAGTGGTTGCCATGTGATACAGACATTATCTTCACTTTTGAAGAAATGAGGCTCACCCATCAGAAGTTAAGCAATTTGCCCAAATGTAAGAATGGCACTTAGCAAATGTTTTATGAATCAATTGATGACTTACTCCTTAGTCCTCTCCTTTGGCATTCCTTATATTTAATTATTTACATAAAGTAGAACCTTGCCAATATAATATAGTGTGTGTATGTGTGTGCATGTGTGTGTGTGTATATGAGTGTGTGTGTATGCGTGTGTGTGTGTGTGGTGTGTGTGTGTGTGCGTAGGGAGAATCTATGCTAAATAGGAAAAGTCTGAATTATGAAATATTTGATGAATATAAATTCACCCAAAGTTTCTTCCAACTTGAGAGTTCTGTTTATTTGATCAACTTTCTGGTGTATATCATCATAATGATATCAAATTGAGTTTTTATTATCATTTTAATCATTACCTGAGAATGTTTGACATTCATTTATTCATTCGTTTAGTCAACCAACAAATATCTGAAGGGAACTGTGCCAGGTAGTGGGAATCCAGCGAGGGAGAAACCGAGATAGTCCCAGACTTTACAGGGTTTCTGGAATAGTGAAGAGATGGATGTTACTCAAATATTTACAAAAAACTTGTAAGTTTGCCCGTGTGGTAAGTGGTGACCTGCTGAGAGAGCCTATAAAAGGAGGGTTTGCCTCAGCGAGAGAGAAAAGAAAAAACTCAGTCTGAAATATAAGAAGTGGTAAGAGATGGGAAGTGTGTCCAGGGCAGAGGGAACAGCATGGAAAAAGGTCTCTGGCAGGAGAGAGAGAGCTAGCGTGGCAGGAACAAAGAAAATCCTGCTGCAGTGGTAGGTGGTCAATACTGAATGCCTGTTTCTTTCTCAGAAGAGCACAGAACCAGTCAAGACAGGCGGAGGTGGCAGGCAGATGAGATTGCAATCAGTGGGGGTAGCGCAAAACGCTTGCAGGGATACTCAAAGCGGAGGACCTTTCACAGAGGCATAGGGGATAAGTAATTCTCTCTCCCGAAAGGTACAGGAAGTGTTTTCAGGTAGAGGATGCAGGCAGGGCTAGACTACACAAGTTTGGTCTTGTAGGTGACTTTAAAGACATCTTTCCTTAGGAGTAATAAGAAGTGAGTAAAGGATTTCAGGGGTATAGGTTGAGAATGACATTTTGAAAAGCTATTTCTAACTGTTGAGAGGAAAAAGGATTGGAAAGAATAGTTGGGATGTTATTGCTGAGGAATAGGCAAAAAGATAGTCGGACTAGGGTGGTGGTGATGGTAGCGGAGAAGAGGAGACACAGGTATGAGAGCTATTAATACATAAAATGGACAGAATTTGTTAAAAGGGATTTGTTTGGGGAGTAATGGGAATATCAACAAAGACTTATGGCATGTAGAGTGATAGATGGTTGTTTGGTTTAATGAATCAAAAAAACTGAAAGAGAACAAGATTTGGGGAGGGAAGATTACAAGTTAGTATTTGAGCCTATTGACTACTAGATGCCTTTGAGGTTGGCCAATAATTTGCCAATATTAATATTTCAAAATTAAACAACACTGGGTTTATCCAAGCCATATTATTTATACTACGTAATTACATGGAAAAATTTTTTAAAGATCTACCTGTCGAATAATCATTATAAATTTCATTATAGTGGAATATAAATCAATGCAGCTTTAGTGTGCTTATGACTCTCTAAACTGCTGCTCTATTCAGACATTATTTTAGACTTTTGAAAGTTGATTCTTTTTTTTTTTTTTTTTTTTTTGCCTTTCTTATTTATGTGTTGTGTTTCTGTGATGTAATTGTCAGGCCTTCCGAACAGCTTCAGTGGAAACCCCATTTGAAATAGTATAGTGGGATTTGATGGCAATCTTTCTTGAATCTGAACAGAAGTGACTTTTTCACACTATCGTGCATGTGAGGATTCATCAGCAATATTGTAAAGATTTCACAAAGGCAGGAAATCATGTGCAAGCAAATTTTTAAAGAAAATAGGCTTGAAATGATTTGCATAGGACCACTGAGGTTAGAAGGAGCTGCAATTTCACCTGATTCACCTTGCCTTCCAGTAAGGCCACAGGAAAAACAGCTCAGTGAAAAGAATAGGTCCTGTGTTTAAATAAGACTTAGAGGAAACTCCTTTATTCATTTTCCTAGGTTTACCCCAAAGTATATCCACTATTTGCCACCCCAAAATTTCTTCTTTACTTCCTATCTAAGATCTATCTGCTGGTGGTGAAATCCTCCTCCTCCTCCTCTTCCTCCTCTTCCTTTTCTCCTCCCTCTCCTCATCTTCCTCCCCCTTCCACTCCTCTGTGTCCCCTTCCTCCTCGTCCTCCTTCTCCTCCTCCTCCTCCTTCTTCTTCTCTCTAAATGAATGGTTTTACAGAGGCCACTTTTCTAAGTTCAAATATGCCAATGACTTAAGACAAATATGAAGAGCTCAACAATGCTACATTTAAGTGGAATCTAAAGAAAATCTTCCACTCACAGGTAATCGCTTAAAATATTTTCATGGAGTTTTTGAACATTCAAGTGCAAAGAAACATCATAATTTCTAAAGTGGCTCATGGAACTCATACATAGATAACTCTCAATTATACCTGATGGAGGAAAGTCTGCAAGGAGATATGAAACCTCCAACTAGTAATTTCAAATGTCTTCAGTAAAATTTTATGAGGGCAATATCTGAACTGATTTTCACAACTGGTCTTTTCTTTAGCCTCTGCCCTTGTGGTTAAGGAGCTTCTAACAATCAAATTGACGTGGTTGAAAGAGGGAATGTGAGAGAAGGTGCAGGAAGCCTGCAAAAGGCATACAACCCACAGTTTGAAATCTAGACAAAAATCAATCTTTAGATCCATTTACAATGTACTTAAAAATAAAACTTTATATATTTTTATTAACTTTTGTATTAAATACAAAATACATTAAAAAATATTTCTCTGTCTCATAGAGTTTGATCTAAGAAGGGATCTTATTGGACCTAGTAATTCTTATCTGATGTGCTGAAACTTAAAAAACTTACAAAAACATAAAAATAATTCTACATGAAGTAACATGGCACTTTCTCTGAAAATCTTCCAGGGTTAGAAAAAATATGATACCTCCATTATTCCATTGGGAAAAACACATTTTGCTCGTAAAACACTTCAGCTTTTTTGTTTGTTTTTTTGTTTTGGCAAAACAATAAGATCAACAACAAATGAAAACGAAGTGTGAATACAAGGTTACTCAGGATCTAATGAATCTGGTTGTTATTTCAAGTGCAAAAATAAATTATCTGCAGTTGCATGGAGACCATATACGGCTGCTTAGGCCAGGAGATTTGGGCTGTCTAAAAAGACACACTATAAATTTGTAGTGAAAGCCACTGCCATGAGAATTTTAATGCAACAGTATTGTTTTACTCTACTAATACTGATTAATGTGCATCGTATATCACCTTTGAGTCCCATCAAGATTTGAAACCCATGAAATCTAAGACTTCAAGCTTTCACAACACAGAATCATGACATCTTAGAAACAGAGAAGACCAGTCTTCTTCCTTGTGCTCTTAACAGTGTTTCAGTTTGGATAATAATTTATGTGGTCATGCTGGTTCATCAGGGACTCTGGTAAGACCTATTCCCTAATGGAAGCTACAAGTAGCAGGAACAATTTGAGGGCAGAAGGCACAAGACAGGCTATATAATCCAGATATGCTACTGAGAGGAATCGTTTCTGGAAGCTGTCTCCAATGAAAATCACATGTGTTAGAGACAGCTGAGCAAATTCCTAACCCATTTATGTCATTAAGAGTCATCATTATCAAGAATGCAACTGGAATCAACAAATAGCACCAGACAGGAGATTCCTTAATAACTAAAGCTCTTTGTGAGCTTCCAGCATAGAAAAGTTACCAGCATGGAAAGAATTTTATCCATGCTCCATAACAAATTACCAAAAACAAGGTGTAATTTTATCTCACAGTTTCTGTAGGTGAGGAGTCCAGGCATGGTTAGCTGGGTTTTCTGCTTCACGGTTTTACTAGGCTGCCAGCCACAAAAGTGCCTGTGGGTTGCCTTCTTATCTGAAGGTTCAACTGTAGAAGGATCCAGTTCCAAGTTCACTCAGACTATTTGTAGAATTCATTTCCTTGTAACTGCAGATCGTGAACTTTGTGGAGTTTTTTTGTCTCTTTGTTTGCTTTATTTTGTTTTTGCTGACTATTGACTAGAGGCCATTAGCTCCAAGAGACTGTCCATAGTTCTCTGCCATATGGTCTGCTCTGTAGGCAGTTTACAACATGGTGCCTTGATTTTTCAAGGTCAGTAGGAGAGCAAGGTTTAGTTGGCTAACAAGATGAAGTGTTCTATAATATGTTGAGTGACATCACAGCATCTTTGCCATATTTTACTGGTTAAAGCAAGTCACAGGTTCCACCCACATTCAGGGGAGAAGATTACATAAAGATATGAATTCCAGGAGGTAGGAATCACCGGGCCACTATAGAATAGGTCCTCCTCCACACTTCACAAGATCGTCTTAAGAGAGCATTAGAAATGACTGATTTTTGAACTACACTTTTCTTAGAAAAGAGCAACACTCTTTCAGGAAGAAAGTTAGTCGGGGTGAGGTCTTGAGCTATTATTATGAATTTAATTTTACTCAGAAGCTTAATTTCCCAGGTGATCTATTATCTCTCTCTCTCTCTCTTTCTCTATCTATCTTTTATCCATTCATCTTCATTATTTCATACTTAGTTCCATGCTTATTCTTCTAGAATGCTTTCTCCATATCTTTCTTCTACTAGAGCATTGTCAAATTGCATAAAATTAAGCTTTCTTTAATTACCCGAGTTCACAGGGATTTCTCTCTCCTCTTAATATTAGATACATATCAGTTTGAATTCTGACTCTATCACTTATTAGGTTTTATGACCTAGGTCAGGGTATTTAACCTTCCTGAGTATCAACCTCTTAATTGTCAATGTGAGAATAATATTATTTACCTCATTTGCTTGTTGAAAAATCGAAATGTAGTTGTACAATAATAACCTGGCCCACAGAACATCCTATCCAAATGTTGTTTCCTTTATTCCCTCCTTTTCTTTCCTTTCTCTACTCTTTATATCATTCTCTTGACACTTAATATTTATTAGTCTACATAGTTCATTTTGTTATGTGTAGGCATACATATATCTGAGAGATAAATACGAGTAATGATTACACATTGCATTCTGTTGGGTGGGAACTTGAAGTTGGTTTTCCATTTGGGGTGATGGATGTGTAGTGATCGATCCACATTTTCTATCCCTATCTCTGGAATAAATTGCAGCACATCAGTGAAATGACTAGCCAGGTAATACTTATCCAATATTTGATTACTTTATTATAGAATTTATTTTGTGGTGCCTATGTTTATTATTCTGAGCTCTGTTACATTCCAATCCTTGGGCCTCTTTCTTTCTTCAGGTTCTTAATGGCCTTTTAGAGCTCTCTAGGGAGGAAAATATTCAGGGTCCTGATACATGGTTTTAAGTAGCAGATAGCTTTTTAGGATACCTGCCAGAGAATTTTTAATTATGTTAATTCCTCATTATATAATTTCAGTGGGAAAAAGTATATATATATATTTAAGTAAGCTCTAAGTTCAATGTGGGGCTTAAACTCACTACCCTGAGATCAAGAATCTCATGCTCTACTGACTGAGCCAGCCAGGTGCCCCAAATATGTTTTTTAAGGAATATCCTAGCACTTGGTTTTAAAGTCTACCTCCCTAAAATGAATAGTAAATAGCATAAGATATTTCTTCCCAAAAGAGTAACGTTTATAAGTTTTTCCTGAAAGTATTATTTTTTAAATTATTACATAAAGGCATAGATTGACCTCATGATTTTATAATTTCAGATGGAATAAATAAATCATACAGACATGAATTCTGATTCTGATTTTATCACTAAGTACCTGGCTGGCCATGAGCAGGTCATTTTTATCATCTTGAGCCCTGGTTCCTTGTTTCTTAACTGAAGGATTTGGATAAAGTGACCCTGAAGTTCCTGTCAGCAATATAATTCTATAATTTTGTAAAGGTAATCACATTTCCATTTATTTATTCCTATTTATAAAGTTGGATTCATCCACATTTTATTAAAACTTTCATTTTTCTCTTCCTTTATTCCCAAGTCTGTGTATGGGCTGGTTTGGGAACAGGCTATGTTTCTGTTAAAGTCTCATCCATTTTCATATATAACTGTGCTGGTCAGGAGGTAAAGTAAGATACAGATTTCCAACTAAGAGAAGATAATTAGGGGTCCTTTTGAACACATTTACTTCAAAGAGACTAGAACTTCTCTCTGTTATCAACACCACGGATACAAACGGGGACATCAATATCAATCAGCACAAATTTCAAGACTGAATCTAAGGAAAAAGTTTTGTTTGTTCTGAAGTAGAAAGAGGTGGGCACAGGGGAAGACCGCAGGTATCTGTTAACATTCAAGTAGCAAAGTTTGCATTTGAACAGAAAAATTGCCTGGCAAAATCTGAGCACATCCAGTAACTGACTTCTAAATTCTTGATCTACAGACATTCTTCCTGAATGTCTAGAATACTAGAAAGATGTGTAGAAAGATGTCTAGAATGTCTAGAAAGATGGCCAGCATATGTCTACCACCGTTCTTGACGCTAAGCACAGACACGTCTGACAAGGCTGCTGTCCAGTTATTCAAGTGTGGTGAAATGGAGTTCATTTCTGACCTACAGTCTGTTCCATGATGACTGGAAATACAGTTTGTTTTCTCAGGGCCAGCAGAGACACCCATGGAGCCTGTCACTCAGGAATTGACAGAGACACTTTCAAAGTTGCATAATCTTGATTCCAATTTATATTCTCCATTTCTGGGAAACTCATGGTCCCCCTATTGATAGTTTGTAAATGTCAGAATTGGATCCCTGTCTTTTTTTTTTTTCTGATTAATAAACACCAGTAAAATCTTTGAGCCCAAGAGCCCTGGCACCTGGGTGACCATCTTCTACGATATCCTTATTTCACAGAACAAAAGAGGAAAAGCTCACACAAGGAAGTGATTTGCTCAAGGCCAAATAGGAAAGGCAGAGTTGGAATGATAGCTTACATTTCTTGGCTTTTAGTTCCAAAGGCTTTCTCTGACTTCATGCCACGTCAGTGTGATTCCTTGGGAGAGTTTCATTCTGATATTTTTTAATGTGCATCTGATATGATTGGTCCAGTATGACCTTCATAGCTAATTATTATCATTAATATCCTCCTATGATGAACTTGATAATGAGGAACAAGTAAGGTAAATAATTATGGTTAGACATGCTGTCTCATTATACTGATTTTGCTTAAAGTACAAATCTTACATGGAAAGAGTACTTTATAGATTTTAAAAAGTACATTCATGTATTTGATCACTTTCATATAATTTTTTTTTTCATTTAAGACAACCCTGTGAATTCAGTGAAATGATTGGACCCAAAGGCTGATAAAGACTCTGGTAGCAGGTTCACTTTGTCATATAGAAATATCTATTTATCCAAGTGTAGGAGTGAAGCAGTTAATATAAGCATTCTGATTAATAGTGATGCTTTAGATACACTATCTAGACTTTTTTTTAAAACCGCATTTAAGAAAATTTATTCAAAGCCACTTCAAACAGGATTTCATTCTATTTCTCATCCCACTTTACAATTTAGTTATCAAAGGTTTAGGTTAATGCTGCAGTAACATTTTACACTGAACTGAAATGCCAGACATTTAAGTTAATTTAGTATACACTTTAGTTATTTCATAAAGAATTTTAAGCCACTTACAATACAAATAAAAGTAGAAAATCAACAACATGTAAACATAAAAAAATACAGATCATAAAGACAAGTGTAGATGTTAACTGAATTTCACATTCACCTCTCAGCTTCCAAGAAGCAACAGAAAAAGAAAAATCACAAATACATTATACAAAATTTATAAAATATCAAGAAGAATCTGGCAATATTAAAAGGCTCTCGACTTCTGAAGATAAGAATGCACTGCAACTCAACACAGATATACTGAAAATTGTTTATTCTTTCTTTAGTAACTAAAAGGGTATTTGGGGCGTGGCAAGTCTTGGCATGTTGTATGGGGTGTCCTCTACGTGGCTGCAATATGGAAAATGCAGAACTTCTATGCCTGATTGCCCAATATTCTGGCCTCATTGAAAGACTAGAATAGATGATCTCTACTATCTCTTTTAGCTCTAATCTCTTGACCCTGATTCACATGGAAGCTGTGAGTGAGCAACATCTGTGAGTTTGAGATTTAAAACTTTTTTTTTTTAATTTTTTTTAATCTTTATTTATTTTTGAGACAGGGAGAGACAGCATGAATGGGGGAGGGTCAGAGAGAGAGGGAGACACAGAATCTGAAACAGGCTCCAGGCTCTGAGCTGTCAGCACAGAGCCCGACGCGGGGCTCGAACTCACAGACCGCGAGATCATGACCCGAGCCGAAGTCGGACGCTCAACCAACTGAGCCACCCAGGCGCCCCTGAGATTTAAATCTTCTTATTCCAGGTCTCCAAACAGGGCCAGAGATACTATAACAAGTGCTCGATAAATCAGGCATTGTGACTTTTCTGGATGGCTCTTGCTTTATGATGTTGAATTCAGTGGAATCAGGGTCCTCTCATTTGGAATTTCTTCATTTCTGGCAATTCCTGAAGCCCTTTAGCTGTAGGTTCCTAGGGGTGCTTTGCTTTACAGCTCCAGAAGGCAGGCTCCTGCCTAAGTGCTTCCCAGAGGGAGGAGAAAGTTATTTGGAAGGGCTGGACTCTGTCAGATAAGTGAAAACTTTTATAAATAACTGACTTGAAACTCAGAAAAAGATTTTTAAATCAAAGTGCTAAATTAAGAAGCTTAATTTGGGCACTTCGGCTGACTGAGTTGTTTATGGGAGGGTTTATGCTAACAATTCCCCTGCATCCGCGGAGCATCAGGAGTGGAAACTGATAAAATAGCTTGAGGGGGAGGCAAGGACTGTCTCACTCCAGTAACTGTGTCTTCAAAAAGCCAGCGACGAGTGCTCGGTCCGGGGCTGTTTCAGTCCCATGCTGGTACACAGCTAGTTACAGTAGGACGCTAACTTCCTCCGCTGTGTACCTCCTTGGAGTGACAGAGCAGCGCTTACATTGCTCGTGAACTTCCCCAGTTTATCACTAAAAATATAATAAGAGACTATATACAAGAGAAAGAGAATTCTTTGTCAGGGAGAAGGAAAAAGACATTATTTTTGGACATAAGGCCACTACATTAGGATTTAGACTATGACTCTAACCTCAGGTTCTAACAATAATTTGGTGAGAAAATTATTTGTTGACTCTGGAACAGTTTTTTCCATCTAGAGTTGGGAGTTAGATATTTTCTATGGTCTCTGTAGTGCTCTGCACCTCCAGAAGTTTCTTAATTTATCATTCTAATATTATATTCCACGAGTATTCCAATTATTTAGGTTTTGATGTCTAAAAATCAATTTTGGTACTGGGTCTAGTAATTTCATTTGGGGAAATTTACATACAAAAATAATGAGACATTTGCAAAAGTATTTATCAAAATGTTTATTTCAGCAGTATTTGTAGTGGCAAAAGTTGGGAACAAATTAACTTCACAATATAAAGTGAATACATACATTATCATTTATTCATATAAGGGCATAAAGTAAACCTATTTAAATTTTATTGTTGAAAAATGTTTAATGGTATAGAACAAGTTAAAGGTGAATTCCAAAGAATAAAACCAGATTACAAATGGTAAATAGATATCTCAATTTTGTTAAAGATAAAAATTGGGAGTGTTAAGGATATATATGTATAAGATGGAATATAAGAAAGACTAGAGAATTCCATTTTAAAATTTAAACTGTTTATTTCTTTTTGGTAGTTATTAGTTATTTTTATTCATTATTATTTTGTTGTATCATCTTCAATGCTTCTACAAAAATTGATCACATTTGTAATCAGAAATAATCATGATTAGTTTCATTTAAATATCACAGAAGAAAAGCCCCAGGGGTACACCCTCATCTTCCTTCATCCTCCTACCTCCCAACAGCTAAGAAGCATGAAGAAGTTTCTCTATGTTTTGTGACAAATGATATGCCATCTCAACAAGTTGCCAAAAGTTAAAATCACTTCCGTTTATTTTGCGTATGGACCAGAGATGTCAGGGCTAGTGGAGACTCGAGAAGTCCTCTGGTTTTCCCAAGTTATGTTCCTGAGTCTCAGGAAAGCTAAGGATTTGTCAGCTGTCATAAAACACTGATAGAAAAGATAAAAACATAAGCTGTCCTTACTCTTTTGCTCTCCCCTTGCACCTCAGAGAGCTGAAAAAATTCCAGGAATCATATCCTTGGCACTTTTCACTCTTCTTCTCCAAGTAGTTACAAATATCAAGAATGAAAAAATTTCCAGACCTGACACACAATGAGGTATATAGCACAAAGCTATCTGAAAGTAAAGTAGTGATGTAAATAAGGTGAAACTATTAAATGGTCTAAGATACCAAGATTCTTTACAGTCTGGGATTATCCCCACCAAGGTCAAGTGGGAATGCAAAGGCTCAAATATCTTTCCAATTACAAATAGTACAAATAGAGTGTTTTTCTTGTATAGCCTTTGGTGAATGTAAAGCAGTCCGTTCCTCTAGATTTCTGCAGAAGCATATCTGGACATCATGGTACCTGAAAAGTGTTCCATTAAATCATTTAGTAATTTAACTAAAAAGGTAGCTTTTCATTATGGAGTGTGGACAATTGGATGTGTTTACCTCCATTCCTCAGCTCAAGGAGCATTTACTGGTCATGTGATACTGCAGCTCAATGACCGTGCTTTGACCATTTGTGGCCAGTGTTTGTCCCCAGGACAGAAGTCACATGGGATCCAACATGGCCGACATCCAGAAAGATCATGAGAATCGCACAACTGCTTTGGCACCCCTTCAAGAACTGCTCAGCAAGGGGCTCGTGATTGCTGACCATCTGGTTGGAAACCCTGGCAATAATTTGTTTAATATTAGAGTTAATATGATGTCTGTCAGTAGGAAGCATTTTGTGGGATTGTAATCACCATGGTAGTCCATGTTAGGTAGACTCTTATTATTATCTTTGTTTTCACTCACTCATTAGTTTGTCAGAAATTAATCCTGGGCTATCATCTTTCATAGTCAATGTTTTCTTATTAGTCAATGTTTTCATAAACATACCCAGCTGTTTATGATCTTAAATGTGAGAGGAATAGATAGGTTAAAGGAATTATATAGAGTTACCAAATTCATGCTTCTGAGGATGTTAGAAGCTGTAGGAGGTGTTAGCCATGATTTTGTCAACATGATTCCAAATGTGAAAAGTTCTATCGAAGCCTGAATGCTTCAGAATACATTTATTCATTAAAGTTTGTAGAAATAGACACACCTGAATTAGGTGTAATTTAGGCTTACATCTCATGCCAAAGATGAAAAAATGGAGACTTAAGGAGATGAAAGAACATTCCTAAGGCCATAGTGGCAGAAGGAGACCCAGCACCTCATTTTGACTCCAATTCCAGGTGTTTTCTTTTAGGCTGACGATACTTGTTCACAATTCTTGAAAGCTTTTTTTTTTTACACATTTTTCTGGATATTGATTTTAAAAGTAATTGTAGACTTTCTAATCAGTTCTTCTAGATTTGGGCACAAAAGAAAGAAGGAATGACGCAAGTAATTAAAATCCTTCATTCTTGACACAGTTGCCATGGAAAGGTGCTAAAGACACAAAACTGAGTAACGAGATTTTTATTGCACAGTTTAGCGAGAAAATTATCCACACTGCTAGTTTTCACTGACTTCTAGGCATAGCAGTAAACAATTTTTGTGCATCATTTCAGTTGATCCTCAGAACAATCTTGTACTGACATTGTTTTCACTATTTTTTTTAGGTGAGGAAACTAACAGAAGGTTAAAAAAACCCTCTAATTCCACAGTTCATGCCCTTCACAATTCATCAACATGGGAGCAGGGGGATACACGTGACAATGGACGTATGGAAAAAGTGCTGGGATTCAGGGAATAAGAGAACTGCCAAACTTCTCTCAAGCCTAAGCAAGGTGATGTATGGTAGTGAATTGAGGTGGAAGAGACACAAGTAGCAGGCAATGATATCACAACTGAACTCTGAAGTATAAGAAGAGGAAGGCCGTCGAACATTACAATAGGGTCAAGGGCAGTTGCAGAGTTCTAAATAGTCAGTTGTCAATATAGCTTTATTATAGGATGCATGCTGAGAACATGGTGAATGGTGAGGTGAAGGGATAAAGAAAAGGTATTTGAAGGGTAGGTATTAATTACTGTGAAAAGTTCTGATTTACTATTTTTGAAAGTTTTAGTATTTATTTTTGAGAGACAGAGAGAGACAGAGCGTGAGTGGGGGAGGGGAAGACAGAGAGGGAGACACAGAACTGAAGCAGGCTCCAGGCTCTGAGCTGTCAGCACAGAGTCCAAAGCGGGGGGTTGAACCCACAAACTGTGAGATCATGATCTGAGGTGAAGCCGGATGCTTAACTGACTGAACCCCCCGGGTGCTCCTCTTATTTACTGTTAAAGTATTTAAATTACATCCCGTGGGCAGTGGCAAATAAATCACTGTGAGATTTTGCATAGGGTAGTAACGATTATGTTGGAAGATAACCCTCATCACAGTGTTGAGTTTATAAAGTCCTTCTTCCCATTAGAAATTGATGTAAGTCCATACTACTGCAGGGTTTTGCGAGATATAGCAAAGAGTAGGAGACAGAATACCTGGGGTCTTCAAGCTCTGATTTTTTTTTTCACTGTGCCTTGATCAAATCGCTAACCTCTAAGAAAGCTAATATTTTACAGATTGGCTTTCATGGGGTTAATCCAACATGGTCCCTTTGATGTAATATTTATGTATCACTTCCCTTCTCCTCTTCTGAAGAGGACAGTATCATTGGCAATCCTCTCAGTTACCCTGGCTCTTATCCTGTTTATGGATTGCTTCGGTCTTCTACTTTTTCACTATCTCTCTTCCATTACCAGCCAGGTAACCATTTTATTGCTCATTTGCACCTTCACTAGAGAGAAAAGATGTGATAGACAAACCAGTCAACATTTTATTTGCTTGCAACTCTTGTAAAAAGTTTAGTAAGGAGAAAGCATAAAAAAAGTAATGAATACAATAAGATCTGAGGATGTTCTGTACATTTCATTTCTCTACACTGTTTCTTCTAACTTTGTACAACCAAGAGTTTGATTTAATTTTTTTAAGGCTTAAACTATATTATACTGTTTTCCCTCCTTCCTCTATTTCATTTTCTAGATAATGTAGCTGAAGTAAATTCAATGTTAAGTGAATTCCAAAGTTAGTGGCAGGTCTTCAAGTAGAATCCAAATCTCCTAATTCCTTGATATTGTGGTTCCAAATTCAGTCTATTCTATACTCTCTAAATATTCTCATGTATTAGACACACAAGTCTAATAGGAAATGACGGTAGCTTCAGAATGATTATATA
Organism: Panthera leo; assembly: GCF_018350215.1. Classification (NCBI taxonomy): domain Eukaryota; kingdom Metazoa; phylum Chordata; class Mammalia; order Carnivora; family Felidae; genus Panthera; species Panthera leo. The sequence continues at coordinate 186,280,520 of NC_056682.1, read as the reverse complement.
ATTCATCCTCCAAAGACTAATACCATTGGCAGTGAAAAGGGGCACAAATAATAATTACTCCAGGAAAATAGGCATAAAGTGGATTTAGTCCAGGAAATCCAGAGTATATGGTAATTTCTAGTTCAGTGGAATAAAAGGACACCTTAGTATCTAACCCAAAACTAGATTACAGAGGAGCAATACTTGACTGACTTTAACAGCTGGTATTATTCTCCCCACTTTAAAAACATGACAGGTGACATGTAAAGTCAATTCCTAAGGGAGTACACGGACCACAGGTAATCAGTTAGTGCTTCTGAAGGCTGGAGAAGTTTGGCTCTGATTCCTTTCCACCTCATCAAAAATTCCATTTATTTATTTGCTGACTGATTTGTTCATTCTCACAAAATGAGCACCTGCTACATTTCAGGCTCTGTGTTACAACCTTAACAGTGGACCACGTGCAACCTCTGTCCTAGGGTCATTCGCAATCTAGTGAGGACAGATTAATAAGCAAATAGTTACTGTGCACAGGGGAAAATGCATTAGACTAATTAATAATCTGTGAAACACACAGGATGGGGGGGGGGGGGAAACCTTACTATTCCTTGAGAAGTTGTCCAAGACTGCAGTAACGAATTCTCCAGGTGGACAGGAAAAAAGTAAAGCAAAACCACAGAGATTTAAATAACTCCTGGTAGGAATATGAGGGATAGCTGTGCAGATTGCTTATTGTATCCATTAGGTTGTGGCCAGGTTGTTTGAAAGGCTAGGGAGTTTGGGCTTTATTCTAGGGATAATGAAAAACCATTAGTGCTTTGGTTGTGCTTTAAAGCAGTAAGGACTACAAACATGACTTTGTTTAAAAATGTAATTCTGGTGGTAGTATTAAGGAAAGGTGAGCTTATACAATATGCTTCCCATGCTTACATGTTTGTTTTTTGAAACCTATGTATAATAATGTGGTACATATTTAAATGCCTTAACTACACATAAATTAGGTATTTGCTTTTGTCTCAGAGATGCTGTTCAGCCCCTCTCCTCTCATTTTCTCCTCTACTCTTTCATGCTCATATTTTCATCTTAAACATTTTTTTTCCAGAATTCTATGTCACAGTGCCTCTTTTTAAGGTTAAATCAGCATTCTCTTTGTCCTACTATTTTCTCAGAAACTACTCTTGGGATTTTCCTTACATTGGTTTATTTTTATTGGCAAGATGAAGCCAAATAAATATTTTTTCCTCCTGTAATCTTTTCTTTTGCTTGTGTTCCGTTAGTTCTTGTAGTCTTTGATCAGAAAGAAGAGAACTGTTTGTATTATCATTAAATGTGCTGAGTCATTTGTAATTTTCTTTGAATACTGAGGGCTTCAATGTCAGAGACAAGGTCCAAGTCTGGTTGGTTTTTGAATATGATTGAGTCAAATTACATATTCTAATTGTACATCCCAATTTTTAATGAGGCTGAAATAAGAAGGGGTTGTAAGGGTGCATGTAGTTACAAAATCTTTCATGAGGTAATAGAGGAATAGTGATTCATGTCTTTCAATATTGTATTTTCAACTAGAAAAGCTACTTAAAAAAAGAAACCTGAAGAAAAATAGAAACTGAAAGAAATATGAGAAAATTCCAGTTTCAAAACAAATGGTCTAATTTCAAGAGATGAACTCTAAGAGTTCTGTTTTCAAATGAATTCTAGAATCATTATTTGCTCTTTAGAAAGAGTATTTGCGTGTTGTGGTGGTGCCATTCCCAGTGGCCTTCATTATCTTTTGTTTGACTTTAAATTTCTAATGGGTGTGGCCGATTTAAAAAGTGACTATAATATTTTTCAGCTCCTACCATTGGGAATATATATCTCCACTTCCTGAATCTTGGCTGGGACATGTTACTTGCTTTGACCAAAAGGACATTAGGAAACATGATAGAAGCCAAGGGTTGAAAGGTGCTTTTCATTCCTCTTGCTTTTGGAACCTGGTTATCTTGTGAAAGAAGACTGATACAGTCTTCTAGATTCTGAAGAAGGGTAGCTTTGTGGCCAGTCACCAGAAATGTGAGTGAGATCATCCAGGACCAGTGAGTCCCAAGTCAGTCCAGCAGCGCACAGCAGTTATATGAGTAAATCCAGCTGAGCTGACTAGAATCGCCCAGCTGGACTCAGCCCAGACTGCCAACTTTTAGAATCCTGAGTGAATAATCAATTATTATTAAGTCTCTAAGTTTGCAGTTGACTTATATGCATCAAAAACTAACATAGTGGGCTACCGTGTCTCCAGTTGTGATAGGCTGCACTCTAAGTTGGTTCCCAAGATTCTTGCCTCTGCACGCCCCATATGATCTGGGAATATAAGGGAATATCACTCCTGTGATTAGGTAAAGCTGAATGGATTTTGCAGATATAACTAAGGCCTCTGATCTGTTGACTTTGAGTTAGTCAAGGGGAGATTATTATGAGTAGGTCTGACCTCATAAGGTGTGCCCTTAAGAGATCAGATGGATTCCAAGCAGGAGCAGATACTCTTCTTTTGGCCTTGAAAAAATAATCCGCAGTGTTGTGGAGATAACATGACCAGGAATGGTGAGCAGGTTTCAGATCCCAGAGGTGACAGCCAGCAAGGAAATGGGAATCTCAGTCCTGCAGCTGAAAATGCACAACCACCAGTGGCTCTGAAGAGGATCCTGAGCTGCAGATGAAATCACAGCTTCAGCTGGCCCCTGGATTTCAATATGGTGAGATGCTGAGAAAAGTACCCAGATTCCTGGACTCCTGACTCATGGAAATGGCGAGATAATAATTTGTGTTCCTTTAAGCTCACTTTGTGGTAATTTGTGATACACCAAAAGAAAACAAATATGCCAACCTAGCCTTTCAACTATTAGATATGGTCAGAACTGATGATCCGTTTACAGGTTTCTTTGCCAGGTTGTCTATCTTGGTAAATGAGAGTAGTGAGATTCCTTGACTTGGGGAAAGCCATTTTGTCTTCCTCTAGGTTCACAGAAAATGTAGCCTCCTTCAATGTCATGTGAATATAAAGCAAAGAGGAAGATTTTATCTATAAGTGATGAGCTCTTCAAAAGCTAATGTTCAATTGGAGTCAGAGGATTAGATTATATGACCTCTTGAGGGAATTTCTTGCCCCCGTAATGTTGTGGCTCAGAATAATGTCATCTTTTCTTGGTCCTAAAAGTGCTGAAAGGCACTCAAAATTATAAGTCAAAGTGCATGACTGATGGGCTTGTTAATGTTGAAAAGGAAATGGCTCGTTCTCTATTATAACACAAAAGGAGCATAACTTCCACCAAGGAAAACAAAGACGAGAGGAAAACTGTCTACTGATAAAATAAATGGCATAATGAAGCCAGTAAAAGTCCCAGCTGGTTACAAACACGATACAGACTAGCCAGATCTCCATGTGGCAGAATGGATGCAGAGCTTTCTCTGACAGAACAATGACAAGAGATTTCAGTGAATATGCATTGATTTAGCAGGGCCTCGGACAAATCCATCTTTACTGAGTGGCATATACAAGTTCCCTGTCATTAAGTACAAATCAAAGCATTTAAAATGCATGCAAGAAAAATTTTTCAATCCTGCAAGGCTTAGCACCATGCAGAGAGCACCATAGGACATCAAATTTTTATAGTGTTATTCCTGGACCACTTGCCTGTATCCGTCTCACTCTCCACTCCCTAATTTGCACTTGATTCTTCTAACTTCTGACCTTTTGATGTGTTCACCCCAGCACTTTTCTAGTTATAGCCTTTGCTTCCTTTCTTGAATATGATTTACATTTCCCCCTGAAGATGCTGTCTTTATCCCATAATATTTAATACTGAGATCTTCTACTTGTTTAGGTGGCCATCTTCTTCATTAAGAATGCTTCTGACTGAGACAGAATTTAGGCATCATCACACCCCATGCGAATATCACTCTCACATAACCATTCTAATGCTTTGAAAAGTCTCTGGATTGTCTTTATGGAGAATGAGCATTTTGAATTAGGACTAGTGGGAGGAGTCATTAATTCATTCAACAAATTTTAGTTAAGCATCTACTATATTTTTGGCACTATTTCAGGACCTTAGAATATATCAGTTAACAAAACAAAGATCCCTGCCATCGTAAATTATTAAAGTGTAATATTTACAGGTATAATATTACCATAAAACTGGTAGCAAGAAATGGGAGATTAGAATCCATACAAGAATTTAGGTATGGAATTTAGTCCTTATTAAGCATAAGTGATCAGACCAGGAACTTTATCTACATTGTCTATCACTTTTAATCCTTCCAAAAACCTCTTGAAATAGGTATTATTATCTCTAAAACCACATACACATTAAATGGTGAAATTTGAATGTGAACCCATGAATAAGGTCTTGATTAACCATGAATAAATAGTGTGATAGAAGTTAAAGAGCATGAAGTTTCAAGGCAAAAGGACCTGAATTTAAGATTTTTCTCTACCAACTACGGGGACTGTGACTGTTGGGACCTTTCAGATAATGTCCCCGATTAACCGTGATCTTTCATGGCCTAAACAGCATAGATTTGAGGTAGTTTTTCTGGTTTCTCCCATAAATGTGTATTTTTAAGTAGTGCAAAACTGAAGGAACATAGCAGCCATCTCTGGAAGCAATGCTGACTCATAGAACCTTAAAGAAACCCTTCTGCCAATTCATGTCACCTTTAAAGTAAGGGGTTTACCCCCATTTACTTGGAGACCTTATTAAAACATTGATGGCTAGGCCCCACTCCCAGAGTTTCTGGTTTCATCAGTCTGGGGTGGGACCTAAGATTTTCATTTCTAACAAATTTCAGGATAATGTCAATGTTTCCAGTCTGCCGATTACACTTTAAAAACTACTGTCCTATGCATTTACTTCCTCTTCCTATCTAATTCCCTCCTGTGTAAGTCGTCACCCCTCATGCAAAATTATAGATGTGAAAACAATCTTCCCTTTGATGGTCCAATATGCACAACCTGCAGGTACCTCGTTTAGTTAAATAATGTCAGTCCCCTGCAACATGGTTCGAATTTCAGTTACCATGGTATATTGACTGTGAGTAATTACAGAAAGTACAAACTTCCATGCTACTTCTTTAGTCCCGAACTCACTGCATGAATAACAGATGTGTACAATGACCAGTGAGGTCAATTCCTTAAAAATTTGTTGATGATGATTATTTCATGCATTGTTAGTGCTTTACTTGCAGACAGCAAAGCATGTAGTTGTTTTGCCTCTTTGTCTCCTTGTAATAGAGCAACGTGGCATTTTACAAAAATGGATACTCAAAAGAGAGAATTGGCCACACAGATGAAAGCACACTAAAGAAATGAAAAGTGATAACAGCAGAAGAAGGGACATTACAATAAAATGTAAATGGAATGATAAAAAAAAATTGCTGACTATGGAATATAGACACTCACTATTTGAAAGACTCTAGATAAGAATCCAGAGGAAATTAGTGAAGGTGGATTTATCAACATACATGAAGGAAGTAGTTAAGGTGAAAAAAAATGACATATTCTAGTGGAAAAAATGCCAGCAAAAACTTTACGTTAAAGAGAATTTCAAAGATATTTAATGACATTGGAAGTGCAAAAGATAACATTTTAGAAGGTGATCCAAACTTAGAAAGTTATATAGCAATTTGCCAAGGCATAGAAAAGATGTTCGCTCCGTATTTTTAAGTTATAGCACAAGAGGAAGGGAAACCTGTTCAGATTATTCTTGAATACAAAGAGACAAAGACTTTAATTCTCAGTTTTTACAGTGTTTTAAATGACAGTGTACTAAATACGTATTCATTTTACTGTGTGTGTGTGTGTGTGTGTGTGTGTGTGTGTGTGTGTTTATTCATTTCCCTATCTACAGAAGTCAGTAAAAGACTTTTTAATGTTTTGAAAAAAAATTTTAAGGTCACAGAACAGCCATGATTTTCCATTGATTAAGTGTGTTCTGGAGAATTTCAGCTTATATGGCCATTTTTGCAGTCTGGCCCTGCCATACAAACTGAGCAATACGTCTGTTTCTCTCAAGTATATAGAAAGCCTCCCTTTTTGGTTATAGTGGACCAGCTGATAGCTCTATATTAGCACCTTTACCAGAGTCCATGTCTTAATCCGTTAATCATCCTTCCCAGGAACAGTTTCTCTCCTGGAATACTATATGGTTGGAATTCAGCGCTGTGATCTAACCAGTGACCTGATATTGGTAACCTACAGTAATACTTTCCTCACCCAGTTTCCACCCTTGCACTCGCCCTACTGGAAGTACACAGTCTGGAGAGCCCACTCCCCACTGTGCCATTCCGATGTGTCCATAACTTTTTATTTTAGTTTCGTGAAGCTGCCATTACCAAGTACCACAAATTGGGTAGCTTGAAACAACAAACAACAGAAATTTGTTTTCTCACAGTTCTAGTTTGTCTAGAGGCCCCCAAATCAGGGTATTAGCAGGACCATGCTCCCTCTGAAAACTGTAGGGGAACCCTTCCATATCTCTTTCTAGTGGTTTTCTGGCAATTTTTGACATTTCTTGGCTTGCAGATGCATAACTCCAATGTCTAGCTTTGTCATCACATGGGGGTCCTTCTTTTTCTGTCTTCCCATGGCTGTCTTCCTATAAGAACACAAGCCATTTTGGATTAGGGGCCCATCCTACTCCAGTATGAACAAATCTTAACTAATTATATTTGCACTCTCCTTGTTTCCAAATAAGGTATCTTAATGTTCACCTTTACTGTTGATGTACTGTAAGACCCAGCTGTAGTCCATGAGACCTAGCCTCTCTTATCTCCAGTACTTCCTTAGCATATTTGGAATATTAATTCCTAGTCACAGAGTAGTTATAAGGATTAATTAAACATATTTGTAATGCTTGTGTTAAAAGTTCATGGCTCCTTAACCATTAGTTCCTTCTGAGCACCTCCCCACCCAAGCACTTATAAATTAAATCACTCATTGAACACTTGACATTTACTGTCTTATATTACTAATAAATGCCACTGTCTATGTTAGATCACCTAACTACATTGCAAAAACACCAAAATAATTACGTGTTGTATATATATGACTTTGTATCTCCAAAGAGCCTAGAACTTGGCTGAATACAATAGCAAAGTTTTTAAAAGCTTTATTGGATAGTACATCTCTGAATAAAGTTAACTACATATGAATGCATATTATGACTCTGGTTCCTGAAAAATTAGACCAAGATAAAAATCAGACTTTATCATTGTAATTTGAAAGAAGAAATAGAAACTAACAGAATTATTACATACACAACTCTTTTATTTTTTTTTTCCTTTAAGGATATTATGGGAATATGATTATTAAACAAAACAAACAACATTTTTCTCTGCAAAAGTCTTTCTGTTCAGGTAAAAATAAGCAGATTACCACAGCTTTGAAGGGAGGTAGGTACCTTACAACTGAATGATTTTGGATGGAAGTGTGAGAAATTCTGATGTTAGATTTTTCTGGTCATTAGCTTCTCAAACAGTGGATTTTCTTATAAAGAGAAGGTGTAGAATTATTTACTGGGACATTTTAAAAGTTTAATGATAGAATATCTAGGAAAATATAGGATATATCAGTGAAACTGTATAAAAGACCCACAAAATAGCTTTAAGTATATATGAGCAATCAGTATATAAGAAGAATACCACTTAAATTCATTGGCAAAAAGAATGATTTTTTTTTTAATTAATAGTGCTGGTAAAATTTGTTATCCACTTGAAAGACAACAAAGGAAGACCATGCTATTACACTATTGTGGGGAAAAACATATTTAGAATATCAATGAAAATATAAGATATAAAACAGTAAAAATATTAGAAAATTTTAGGAGGATTTGTTTAAACCAATTTTAAATATAAGTACATTAAAATAAAAGGATGGAGAAAGATGTATCATGGAAACACTAATCAAAAGCAAGTAGTTGGATAAATATCAGATAAAGTAGACTTCAGCACAAGAAATATTATTCTGAATAAAGACAAACACTATATAATGACATAGTCAATTCTCTAGGAACACATAAAAATTCCAAACATGTATGTACTTACTTAGCAGCAGAGTGTTAAAGCACATAATGAAAAACAGAACTAAGAGGGAAAACAGACAAATCCAAAAAAGAGAAAATAAAGATATAGAAGAACCAAATCACCCTATAACCAGTAGCCCTATTTGACTTTTTTTTTAAATTTTTTTTTTACCATGTATTTATTTTTGAGACAGAGAGAGACAGAGCATGAACGGGGGAGGGGCAGAGAGAGAGGGAGACACAGAATAGGAAGCAGGCTCCAGGCTCTGAGCCATCAGCCCAGAGCCCAACCCGGGGCTTGAACTCACGGACCGCGAGATTGTGACCGGAGTTGAAGTGGGACTCTTAACCGACTGAGCCACCCAGACGCCCCCCTATTTGACTTTTGTAAAAGATTTCACTTAACAGCATCAGAATACATTTAATTTTCAAACGTATATAGATCATACATTGAGATAGGCCATATCCTGGCCCATAAAACAAATTCTGACAAATTTAAACATCAGAAATAATATGAAGTATGTTCATTTACCATAACAGAATGAAACCAGAAATAAAAAACAAAAATATAGCTAGAAGATCTCCATGTACTTGGAAATAAATATCTCATGTGCAAATAACTCATGATTCAAAAAGGAAGTATCAAAAAATTGAAAAATATTTTAGACTGAATAAAAATAAAATACACTATATTTGAAATTTGTGGGGTGCATTAACAGCAATGTTAACTGTTAAACCTGTAGATTAAATTCTCAGAACTAAAAAAGTGCCAAATAATTTTAAGTAGAAAAAGAAACTAAAGAAAAAACTAAACCCAAAGCAAGCAGATGATGAAAACATAAATATAAATAATAAATAAAATTAAAAATACAAAAACATTAGATAAAATAAATGAACAATTAATAAACCTCTAGCCAGACTGATGAAGGAAATAAGTGAGAAGACATTGAAAGAAAGGATATCACTACAGACACCACAGACATTAATACAATTAAAGGAACAAAATGAACAACTCACAGTAAAGACACCACAGATGTTGGTGATATATAGGAGATATTATAAAGGGACATTATAATAAAGATAATAAAGTAAATTAAAATAACAAAAGGAATACTCTATTCCTGTAAATTTGCAACCTAGGGGTAATATACTAATTCTCTGAAAGTCACAAACTACCAAAACTCAAGGACAAATAGATAATGCATTAATCATATGTCAGTTAAATTGAATTCATAGTTAAAACTTTTCCAAAAAGTAAAATCAAGTTCCAGATATTTTTTATTATGATCTTTACCAAATATTTAAGAAAAAATTCTGCGAATGTATTCTAGAAAATATGAGGGAGTACTTCCCACTCATTTTATGAGGCCAGGTGAACATAACTTTATTACCAAAATCAGATAAAGACATTACAAAAAGAAAAATACAGAAAAATTTTGCATATGGAATATAGACATAATAAACCCTCAAGAAAAATATCAGGTAGCTGAATCTAGAAGTATATAAAAAATATATGCCATGAAAAAGTGGGGTTTGTCCCAAGAATGCTGATTCAGAATTTAAAAATTAATCAATATAATTCATCATGTTAACTGATGAATAAAGAAAAGTCATATAATCATCTCAATCAATGAAGAAAATTATTTGACAAAATCCAGTAGCTATTCCTAATTTTAAAATTCCCATCAAACTTGGAAGATAAGGGAGTGATCTTAGCTTGATAGAGAACAACTATACAAAACCAAAACAACCAAAACCAAAGAAAAAATGCAGCCAACATCATATTTAATAATGGTGACAAGTTGAAATTTCCCCCCTAAATGTGAGAACAAGTCAAAGATGTGCTCATATTCCCCATTGTGCTGGATGTTGTATCCTGGAGAAAGAGAAAGTAATAAAAGTCATCCAGATTTGAAAGATAGAAGTATTTCAAACATCATGCTTCTCTACATTTCAAATCCCAAATAATCTACAAAATAAACAAACAAACAAAAAACCTCCTAGAAGTTAACATGGTTATAGAAACAAAGTCAAAGTATAAAAATCAATATATTTCTATGTTCTGCATAGAAATATTTCTTTGTTCTGCAGTAAACGAAAGAAATTTGAAATTAAAAAGCAAACTGTTGTTGGGACTTCTGATCTTTCTGATCTGGCATGTAAGGAGTATGGAAATCTTATCTCCTATCCCTACGACGATAACAACAACAACAAAAACAAACACAACAAACTGAAAATTAACATATTTTCTTAGATTCTTCAGAGAGTTAAGACCACAGGGCAAACTGAGTCCTGAAAATCGAAGGTAGACAGGTGGTTTCAGATAATCACAGCTTAATGGAGCAGAAGCCCAGGAAACAAATGGCTACTGGAATCCGTACCAGAGTAGGAAAGCTTAAACTCTAATTAATGAATTGCTGGAATCTCAAGGTAGACAAATTTGAGATTGGAATCCTTCTAGGAGATCTAGTGTTAAGAAAGCCCCTCCACTTTCATGAATTTTACCCTCAAAGTCCTTACCAGATTTTCAGTGAAGGTCAGAGAACTGGGGGCAGAAAAGTAGTCATTTGGAAATATGCCCAGAGCATTTTGTTCTTCTTAGTAAGACTGTCCCTAAAGGAAATTATTTTATCAGAGCCTATCTGACCTGATGACGAGAAATACTCAGTTTTAGCCTCCTCTAAACTTTCTGTCTCACCCAAGAGTTGGAAGAAACTGAGAAGCATTTGTAAAGCCCATGGGCACAGGTTAACTAAAAGACTGAAAACCAGTCACAAGACTTTAGAATACTTCCTGTCAACTCACACCTTACCACTATATTGGTAAATAACAAGGGGTTACAATGGAAAGAATTTACATTGAAGACATTATTTAAGAAGACCTGCTTAGGGAAACATAAAGACAATAGGGAGAGCAAAAATAAGAACATTGGAGGAAAATTTAGCCTCTGATAACTACAGGTAAAGCAGTAAATATAGTCTCCTGGTCATATAAACATAAACACTCATACTAAAGGCCTTCTTACTTTAGATCCCTTTACCCAGGATATCATGTCTGACTTTCAGTGAAAAATTACAAACATACCAAAAGACAACACAGTTTGAAGAGAAAGGCAAGACTTATAATCAGTCCCAGATATGGCAGTAGTTTTGCAATCATAAGATCAAGAATTTAAAACAACTGTGATTAATATGCCAAGAAGTCTCCTGGAGAAAGTGGACAACATGCAAAATACGATTGATAAAGTAATCAGAGAGATGGAAACTCTAATAAAGTGTCACACACACACACACACACACACACACACAAAAGCTAGAAATTAAAAAATCTGTAAAGGAAATGAAGAAAGGCTTTGATGGTTTTATTAAAAGACCAGACAATAGAAAGAAAGAACCAGGGAGTCTGAAGAAATGTCAATAGAAACTTCCAAAATGAAAATACAAATAAAAAAAGAATGAAAAAAGATGGAAGAGGATATCCAAAAACTGTGGGACCATTATAAAAGAGTAACACACATACAGTAGGAATATCAGATGGAGAAGAAAGAAGGAATCAGACAGAAGAAATATTTGAAATAATAATGATTGATAATTTTCTAAAATTAATATCAGTGACAGACACCAAACCATGTATCCAGGAATCTCAGAGAACACCAAGCAGAATACCAAAAAACCCACAATTCTTTACCTTGGAATATCATATTGAAACTGCCAAAAAAAAAAAATCAAAGACAAAGAGAAAGTCTTGAAGGAAGACAGAGAAAAAAGCCACTTATCCTGTGACAGGCAAGGATAAGAATTAATAAACTGTCTCTTCAGAAATCAAGCAAGCAAGAAGAGAGTGGAGTGAAGTAATTAAAATGTTAAAACAAAAACAAAAACAGAAGCAAACATCCCACCGGCCTAGAATTCTTTATCCATTGAAACTGTCCTTCCAAAGGAGAAATAGTTTTTCAGACCAATAAAAGTTGTGAGAATTTTTCAGCAGTACACTTTTCAAAAAAATGCTAAAATGAATTCTTCAGGGAGATGAAAGTTATAGAGGTCAGAAAATCAAGTCTAGATGTAAAAAGAAACAGTATTATAAAAGCAATAAAGGTAAAATAAAACCTTTTATTTCTCTTATTCTGAGGTTGATGTAACACATAATAGTTTGTTCAAACTAATAGCAGTAATCTACTTAATAATTATAGTTTATAGTTTATGGAATTATAGTTTATGGAAAGGGGAAATGAATGATAGCAATGTTATAAGGAACAGTAGAGGAGAATTGGGATTACTCTGTCATAAGGTATTTGTACTACTTATGAAATGGTTTAGTGTTTGAAAATGGACTTGATTAGTTGCAAATATATATTGCATACTCTATGGCAACCACTTAAAAATAAAAGATTATGTATAACTGATATAAAACAGAGGAGAAAATGGAATAATATAAAATGCTTAATTAATACCAGAGAAGGCTGAAAAGGAGTGGAAGACACAAGGGAGGAAAAGAGGAGGAGAAAGAGAAAGGAAAGAAGAAAGGAAGGAAGGAAGGAAGGAAGGAAGGAAGGAAGGAAGGAAGGAGGAAAGGAAGAAGGAAAGGAAGAAGGAAAGGAAGAACAAAGGGCCAAGAATAGAAAGCCATAAAAATATACAGTACATATTAATCCATTAAACATCAATGGTCTAAATATACCAGTTAAAAGTTAAGGATTTCAGACTGGATTAAAGATCAAGACCCAACTATCTGTTGTCTATAAGAAATCCACTTTAAATATAAAAGCACAGATAAGTTACAGGTAAAGAAATGGAGAAAAATAAACTATGCTGCCACTAGGCAAAAGAAAGGTGGAGCAGCTGTATTAATTTCAGACAAAGCAAACTTCAGAACATGAAAAATTACCAGGGGTATATTGGAATATTACATCATGATAAAAAGTTTAATTGCCCAAGAAGCCATAACAATTGTTTTTTTTTAATGTTTATTCATTTTTGAGAGAGAGAGTGAGCAGGGAAGGGGCAGAGAGAGAGGGAACAGAGGATCTGTGCTACAGCGACAAGCCTGAATGCAGGGCTTGAACTCACCAACCATGAGATCATGTCCCGAGCCAAAGTCAGACACTCAACCAACTATGCCACTCAGGCACCCTAAAGCCATAACAATTCTTAACATGTATGCACCTAACAAGAGATCACCAAAATACCTGAAACCAAAACCAAAACCAAAACCAACCAACCAACCAACCAAACAAAAACTAGAAAGAAATGCAAGGAGAAATAGACAAATCAACTCTTGTAGTTGGAAATTTCAACATCCCTCTTCAGGTAATTGACAAAATGGCAGGCATAAAATCAGTAAGAACATAGTTGAACTGAACAACATCATCAATCAACTAGATCTAATTGATATTTATAGAAAACTTTATTCAACAAGAGCAGAGTACACATTCTTCTTAAGCTCACATGACACATTTGCCAAGATATACAATATTCTGTGTCACAAAACACACCTTAATAAATTTAAAAGAATGGAAAGCATGCATGGTATACTCTCAGAAAACAATGGGCTTAAACTAAAAATCAATAACAGAAAGATAGCTGTAAACCACCTAAATGCCTGGAGATTAAATAGCACATATGTTAAAGAAGAAATCTAACAAATTTTAAAATAGTCTATTATTTATTTATTTATTTTTATGTATGTATGTATGTATGTATGTATGTATGTATGTATGTATTTATTTGAGGGAGAAGACAAGTAGGGAAGGGGCAGAGGGAGAGGAGGGAGAGAATCTTAAGCAGGCCCCACACTCAGCATGGAGATAACACAGGACTCCATCTCAGGACCATATCATGAGTCAGACATAAACAACTGAGACACACAGGTGGCCCAGTTTTAAAATATTTTAAACTAAAAATAAATGAACATACAACTTACCAGATTTTGTAGGCTGCAGCAAAAGCAGTGTTTAGAAGGGAATTTGTAGCGTTGAATGTGTATATTAGGAAATAAGAAATATCTAAAATCAATTATATGAGCTTCCACTGTAGGAACCTAAGAGCACATTAACAGAGCAAAAATTAAGAAAGAAAAAGAGTAAACTAAGTTCAAAGTAAGCAGAAGAAAATAAAAATCAAAGCAGAAATAAATGGAATTGTAAACAGGAAATTGATAGAGAAAATCAATGAAAACAAAAGCTGGTTCTTTGAGTAGATGATAGAATTGATAAACCCTAGCTTTGTTAGCTAAGAAAAAAAGAGAAATGGCACAAGTTACTAAGGTCAGAAATGGAAGAACTGTTACCACTACTGATCCAATGGACATTAAAAGAAGAACAAAGGGATATTATGCACAACTCTGTGCCCACAAATTTGATAACTTAGATGATTAACTACAACGGGTCAATTTCTTAAAGATAGAATCTACCAAAACTCACAGAAGAAAAAATATGTCATTTGAATAGGCATACATCTATTAAATTTATTGAATCAATGATTAAAAACCTTCCAAAACAGAATGGGCAAGGTAAAGTAGGCTTACTGGTGAGTTCACTCAGCATTTTAGAAAGAAGTTGTACAACATCTTCCTCTAGGAAGAGGTTGTATACAACCTCTACAACCTCTTCCACTAGGCGAGCAGAGGGATTACTTCCTAAGTCTATGAGACCAGCATTGCCCTAATACCAAAACATGAGAAAGATATCACAAGACAGGGAAACTACAGACCAATATCTCTCATGAGTATAGATTCAAAAATGCTTATAAAATATTATCCAATAGATTCCAAAAACAATGTATAAAAATAATTATACATTACAAGCAAGTGGGATTTTTCTATGTATTTTTCTATGTATTTCAACTGGTTCAATACTTGAAAACCAATTAACGTAATCCATCACAAATAAGTATTCAACAGGATCTAGATCTATTCAAAATGAGAACTTCCAGCAATCTAAGAATAGAGGAGCCCTTTTTTTTAACCTGAGAAAGAACACTTACAAAAAACCTACAACTAACATCATGTTTAATGGTGAGAATATAGACGTTTTCCCACTAAGAGCAGGAATTTGCTAGGATCATCTCTCACCCTTCCTATTCAGCGATGTAATGGAAGCCCTAGCTAATGCAATAAGACAATAAAATGTATACAGATGGGGAAGGGATATATATAACTGTTTTTATTTTCAGATGACATGATTTTCTAAACAGCAAGGTGATCATGAAGGAATTTTGAAAGTGATAAAATTGTTCCTTATGGAGGTGTGGTGCTGGATATGTGCTTTATACCTTTGTCAAAGCCCATAAAACTGTATCAACCAAGAATGAATTTTATTCTACATAATTAAAAAAATCAGCCAGGATGTGGAGGAAAAGTAAAATGTAGATGGAAACAAGCAGATATAATTGTATTACATATGAATACATCATCACACTGAAGGATTTGGGGGGCGGAGCTGATCTAAAGATGCTGCTAATAATGTTTTGAGTGGATACTCTAGAGCTAAAGACAAAAATAATTGTATATAAGCACTGTACTTCCTTTTGCAAATTTGTTTCTTACAAGGGTATAGATAAACCTGTATGAAACTACTTTATTTGCAAATTAGGGTTGAACAATTGAGCAAATACATTGTAGATAATGAGAAACATCTTAAAACATTTTCACAGTTGAAAGAATTAAATACAATTAAGAAAGTGAAAAAGGTTAGAATGAGCTCTGTGTTACTGGGTTGGAATCACTAAGGACATGCTTTTTTGGTAAATATAGATACAGATTGGAAATAAATGATGTTTGTGTGTATGTCTGAGGTAATATATATGCATGTATCTTCTAGTTCTATCTACTAAGAGACTAAAAGTGATGACATACCCAGGAGCACTGAGCACATCTACTGCTCATTGTATTGGTTTCTAAATACCATTTTCCAATTAAAAAAAAACAACAGGGTTCTTAAAATACTGATGGATTATAGGGATAAAATAGGAAAAATACAAGGTATGCTTAGTGTCTTAAGAGTATTTAAATATAGATGGACATGTCAAAGGGCATGCGAGGCAAGCTGAAGGAACTCTGAGTGTCCAAAGTTAGAACAATTTGAACAACAAAATAAATGATAGTATTGGATTAAAATTTAAAAAGGATAAAATTATTAAAAATTCCATGCTGATATAAATAAATGAATAAAAAATGGATAAGGGGGAGGAACAACTCTTCCTTACATAATGATTATCATTAGTAAATGTTGAAATGAGAGGAAGAAAATTACTCTTATAGCACAACAATAGTAATTGATACAAGACATTATTCTCAGTGGTTCCTAAAATTAGTAGCAGAAGTGGGATATTTGTATTGTCTACAGTTAACTACCTCAAAATATTTAGTGCTTACAAAGAAAAAAAATAGTAACTTAAAAATCCTAACAGATACAACTTTGAAAAAATAATGTTAACTTTGACTCTAACACATATCAACACTGTATATACCCTCTGAAATGATGAACTGAGAAGGACATATCACTTCTTTGATATTATTCCCCAAAATACAAAATCTCAAATCATACAAAAATCAGATAATCCCAAATTGAGGGGCATTGTACAAAATAAATGACCATTTTCTTTAATGTGTCAAGGTGATGGAAAGACTTTGGAACTGTCACTAGACTAGAGGGGACTAAGAACGTGATAACTAAATACAGTGTGGAAACTGGGATTGGATCCTTGAATACAAAAACCACACTAGAGGAAAAAATGACAAAATACAAATAAAACCTTTAGTTTAGCTAATAGTCTTGTACTAACATTAGTTTTGATAATTATTCAGTGCCTTTGTAAAACGTTAGCAGAAGCTGAGTGAAGGGTATACACAGAGCAACTGTCTGTACTATCCTTTCAACTCTTATGTAAGTCTGAAATTATCTTGAAAAATACCTTTAAAATATGCAGAGGATCCAATTAGGTAAATTTTAAGAAGATCATATACAAATGGGGAAAGGAATTTATTGAAAAAAAAACCCTCTATTAGTCAGGACAATGCAAAATAAATGAACAATGTGATGCTGTATTTCACCCATTGGGTTGCTCAAAACTCACGAGCACATGGGCAAACACTCATATATTTCTGGCTGGAGCAATGACTTGTTACAGATTTTGGGTGAATAATCTCCTGTTATCTTTTACAATTAGAAAGATACATATTCTTAGGCCCTGCATCTCTTTTTGAGGAATTTATGCCACAGGAAAACAATTATTAGTATATAAGCATGAACATGGTCATTGTCATAGTATCCCGGCAAAACATAGTAAAATAACAATATAACAGACTGGAAACAACCTGCAAATTCAATAGAGAGGTGTTTAAATTCATCAACAGAAAGGTGTTGCTTGTGATAGAGCCCATACTATGAAATATTTTTACAGTTATTATGAGTTAGATGTATTCCATATTTTTTGATGTGGGCAGACATCAGTAAGAGTATTAAGAGATAATAAAACTTCAGTGTTTTATATATATATATATATGTATTTATAATTATATATAAATTTATAATTATATAAATTATAATGATCCCCATGTGAATTACAAGCAATGGCAACAAACAGTCCCATATATAAAAGTGTGTAGATGGTTTCATATGAATTCAGGGAAAGGACTGGAAGTATACACCCCATCTTAGGGAACGTCCATCTCAGGGAAATAGGAAAGACATGATAAGTGGATGGGAAGCTGATGA
Source organism: Panthera leo (assembly GCF_018350215.1). NCBI lineage: Eukaryota > Metazoa > Chordata > Mammalia > Carnivora > Felidae > Panthera > Panthera leo. The sequence continues at coordinate 186,262,772 of NC_056682.1, read as the reverse complement.
TAGTGGTTATTCTATTTACACATTTTCCCATTGTGTTGCAAGTTATAATGAGTACATATTGCTTTCATAATAAAAACTAATTTTATAAGAGCAAAATCTCTCTATTCTCTCCTCTTTTCTTTTTTTTTTCCCCTCAACCCTCTCTAACCTTTGAATTCTGTGAATGTAGAAATAAAAGAGTCTGAACTATGAAAAAAAAAGCTAACTATGAAGGTCCCATATAGAGACATGACTGTTCCTTTGGGGACATTTTGAGACTTCTATTTTTCAAATGTCTGTTTGGGATAGCTACACTTGATCATGATCTGCTGCTGGCACAGGTTAGAGCCACCCCTCAGAGCTGGGAGCCCTTTTTGTAAGTTTGATTTAATAAAAACCATAGACAATAATTCACATGAGGTAGGGAGACTGACCGCTCAACTGGCTCAAACTGGACCCTTTGTCCTGTAAGACTCCTGAATTTCATAGCATATTCTGAATACCACACATACCCTGAGAGTGGGAATGCTTTGTGTTTTGTACTCTTAGACTATCAATAATAATAATAATAACAACAACAATAACACAAACAACTAAATTTTCTAGCATATCCCACTATTCTCCAGTTTCTTTTTGCAAATGGAGGAAATGAGGTCTGCGGAAGCCAGTAACTTGCCCAGCATGTAGCACGGTTAGGATTTGAACCTAGGAAGGGTCAAGAGCCCTTGTTCTTATATAATATAATGCATTGCTTTCCAAAATACCTTACATTCCTGAAAATAAAAATAAGGTACTCCAGACTTGAATTGGCTTTCTTAATTTATTGTGCTATATAATTTGCTTTCTTTTGATTTTGTCATGAATTTACAGAAATACAAACTAAGAGAATATTTGAATGAGTGGAGACATAGAGGTCATAGACAGTGGACATGTACTGATAACTTAACATCTGAAAGCATACCACTCGTATTTTGTGTTAACATTAAACTACTCTGAATTTTCCACAAAAATACACCAACTAAATGTGGCTCATCTCAGGCTTTCTGTGTCTTTGACAAACTCAGAGAAATTATTTGGTGATGGATTTAGTGTCTCCAGGCATCAGGGCAATGTTATAATTAAACATCCCAAGTGCAATTTCTTTACTCATAGAACTAAATTTTTTAAGGTCACAAGAATCAAGAATGAAAGTTAACAAAGTTGGTAAACAAAACAAAACAAAACAAAAAAAAACCCCAAACAATAAAACAAAGAGCACTGGCATTTCTGTAGTATTTTACCATTTGGAAAGTACTTTCCTGAACAGTCCCTAAAATGTAAATTCTGTAAAATGGTAGGATTTTGATTTGTTTGATTTTATCTGATTTATTTCAAGAATCTGAAATAGTACCTAAAATTAGAGTAATTGTTAAATGAAAATTGGTTAGATGAGTTTTTTTAAAATACATTATATTATTCCCATTTTTAAAATGAGAAAAAGAGAGGTACTGAGAATTTAAATGATTTGCCCATAATTTGAAAGCGAAAGAGACAGTGTTTGAATACAGTTCTTTATCGCTGAATCCATTGTATATCTTTCTGCCCTTCCTACTATGACAGCCCAAGCAAGAAGCACATTCTTACCTCAACCAATATTTTAAACTACCTACCAACTGTTATCTGAAAATAGTCAGAAAATAACTACATCTTTTCTGATATTTGGTAAAGGCAAGACAATATTTTTTCTCTTCTATTCTTTGAGATGGTGCTGAGAGTTGAGATATTAGAAGTAACTTCATATTTTACATACTTCACACTGATGAACAAAAAAATATATTTATTTTTCACTTAAGCAGAAATTTTTTGTATTATTTCACTGTGTCTGCAGCAAAATGATTCCTTCCATTCCAAACAATACCTATAGTCACTGAGACATTCTAAAGAATTTTTTAAATAAAAGAAACTTTCAAATGCATTTTTAATGTTAAATATATTTTGTTATCCAATACCATTGAAATTCGGCAATAGAGTATATGGTTCTCTATTCATTCACTCAACAAAAATTTACTAATTGCATATTAAGTACCAGGCTCTATCCTATTTGCTAGGGATAAGATTCTGCCCGCTTGGAACTCACAAGCTATCAGAGAAGGCAAGCCCTAAACAAACATTCTTATGAACTGGGTGTTAAGATAACAGAAGCAAATGATGTTCTGGCCTCCAAACATATGAACTCAGATCTAGAAATAAGGACAGGTTTAGAGAAAGAGAGAAAAGTTTAAATGAAGGTAAACTTAGGTTAGGTAAGTGGGAAATAGCTAGGGTATAGAGCGGCGGAGGACAAAGTTCCAGGAAAACCAACAGTGCATGTGAAAGTCCAGAGGTGAGAGAGAACTTGGCACCTCAGGGAACTGGGGTGCACTCAGGACGCCTGGAGAATAGAGGGACAATGGGAAAATGAAGAGGGGAGGCCAAAGAGAAGGGTCTAGAATGTGGAGTCCACATCAGCCATGTTGAGGATTTGGGAGTTCACTGAAAGTTTCTAACCTGGCTAATGGACATAATTAAATATGCATATTTGAAAGATCTTTCTTGCCGCTTTTTTGAAGTCTCTAATAGGTATGCTACCAACAGACTTAGCTCTGCCCTTTGTGTTTAATAGGCGCTCAATGTAAAATAGTCAAATTGAGTGTATCATGGATAATTCTATGAACACTCTCCTTTGTTTTATATCCTGCCTGCTTCCAAAAGGATTTGATATGCAGCGCAGATTACATATTTATGGTGATGTTTCCTCTCAAAGCTCATTGGCTTAAAAAAACAGAAGAGATACTGGGAAGTAGTATTTGCTTATCCCTGAAGAATGATGGGTCTCTGCTGATGGTGACCTCTCTGAATCTAGGGATTAGGCTTAGAAAGATGTTCAACTAGTGTTTGGGTATAAGTGAATAAATGAATCGATGTTTTGCTGAAGATGTAATGAATGGATAACTTGCATGCAAGAGCAGGTGTTGAACTGAGCACTGACCAATGTGAAGAATGGTGCATGAGACCATCTCTTTCTAAAGACCATTGTGGTCCTAAAGGGGATATCATACGCCCATAGACACGTAGCAAGATTCACATCATCACACATGCCCGTCAGACTGAGGCTAAATGTGATAAGCCCTGTATGAGAGGCACAGTGTGTACATTCCCTACTGCAAAACACAGTATTTTTATTTTTCCTCAAATCTACCCAATTTGCAAAAAGTTCAAGATGCTTATTCAAACCAAATTCAAACTCTAAGGCCTTGGGGGGTTTTCCCGTCACTGCTCGTGTTATAGTTTTGAAAAATAACTGCAAGATGACTTAATTAATTGTCCCTTCTTTCAGCTTTCCATCTAAAGTAGACGAATACCTATGCGTCCCACAAATCAATGAGCCCTGGAACTTCCTGCAGATAGATTAGCACATCTGTAGTTTAAAGCCGGTTTGTATTAGAAGGGAAAAATATATTCCCATGAGGAATGTTTAAGGGATCAATTCATAAGCAAAGAAAACATGCTATTCTCAGCAAGGAAACAATATATTTTGCTTCTGTTGCTGTGATTAATTACACATCACAACACAGTGTTTTTAAAGGGCCATAGTCAATCTTCGAAGACCCACAAGTTGACCTGCATTAGAAGCTGAGGAGAAATTGCACACTAATTCTGAGCAGCTTTGTGTAACAGGCCTGTTGTGTGAAAAATTATGGATAATAATAAAAACGCACAGCCTTTGTATAACACTTAAAGTAGGCAGTGCTGCCCCACCTCTTGTGACTGATTCTGCTAATGAATCACAGTTAAAACAGTCAAACCTCTTTCCTGAGAGTCTCGCCAATTATACTGCAGTGAAAATGAGGATGAACTGGCCTCAGTAAAATTTCGGTGAGGCTCGTGCCCTTCCAGATTCCTCCTCCCAGCCAATACACTCACAAATGAATTTCTAAGAGGAAATTATGAGAGAAGATACTCATTTTAAGTCATATTGTTGTTTTCCTGATTCTGTGTTTAAGGTCTTATTCAACTGTTTACATTGTGGAGTCAGTGACGAGAGAGAGAGAGAGAGAGAGAGAGAGAGAGAAGGAAAAAAGCATATTCTTTCAAAGTCAGAACGTGTGTGCAATTTACTCTTTTTCCCTCTGCCTCTCTGAGCCTTTTATCTTCTGTCCTTGCTGATCTTTCCACTCTCAAGTAATGAGACAAGCTCTCCTCCAAGAACCACACCCTGTCCTGAAGCAATCTGAAGATCCCTTACACCAACAATACTGTCTTCACATTTTGCAAACTGAAGGACCCTGGCTGCTTCTCTTCAGTGACATGTTCCGCCTACTGTGACTTCCTACTCACTCCATGTCTTTTTATTTCATTTGTTCTTTATTACGCTGTCCTTGTGAGACAAGGATGCGGACACTTAGTGTTGATTTTCCACCCTTCATCTCTGAACAACTTTTCCCTCCCACACAAAGCTATGTACTTCTACCTGGGACTGTATAAATAATAGTCAATTTGGTTTCAATTTCAGGCAGATGACCCCTGCCTTTACACAGTGACCCTGGCAATCATAAGAAATGAAGCATGTGCTCTGCCCACCCATATGTGGAGAAAGGTTGGAGACCGATTCCGTCAGTTTTTTCCCCATCTTTCAAGCTCCATTGCCACTGGTACATTGTCAGCAATGACCTGGAATGGGACCTTGAAAAAATGTAGAATCAATTCCAGTTTGTCCACTGCGCAGACATCTGGATAAAGGGAAATTACTTGAAAACCCATGAGTTTGAACATCTACAACCTTGCTACCGTAAAAGCTTAAGTCTTCATTTCTGATGCTTCAAACCTACCACACTGGGGCAGTGCAGAGGCTGATGAGAATATGAATTGGTTGCCTGAAAGAACACCCTCTGTGGTATGGAATGTTTCAATATTCTATATTTCTATTACCCTAATATCTCAGTACTAGGCATTCAACAGCTTGTCGGTGTTTGTAGAGTTTTGTTCTGTAACCGAAAAATGGATATGGCCCTTGATTTTTAAGCACTTAGAATCAAAAGAAAAAAAAGGCAGAGAAGCATACAAATGCATAAAACACCTCAGGTTATCTGTCTAATGTTAATATGAGTCAAATAGAGTTGGACAGGGCTAAATCTTGAAGAATAAATAGACATTGGTAAGATTTCTATGAATAATTCCATTCTCTTTTGCCTCATGGACTTTACAATTGTATCTAGCATGTCCCTCCCCGCCCATGGGTTCATCCTCCAGGAAATATCTTGGCTCCGTTTAGCTCTTAGAATTCTTTCGACTAGATCAACTTTCTGTTTCTAAATTTGGTTTAGATGACCACTTTTCCCGTAGCTCCCTATTCTTATGCCTAATTTCACTTCCCACATTGTACCATGAATGCCCGATTCTATGTTGGTTTCAAACCATAGACTAGAGCACCTTGAGAAACTTTATCTCACCTTTTCCTTTTTTTCCTCTTCTTGAGCATCCGTCTCCAAGTCTGTCACATTAATAAGTATTAGTTGAAAGTGCATGATGAAGGCATGTAATAGAATATGCTCTAGTAAACATATGAGGCTAGAGGCATAGGTGTTAGAGGTGGGAACCACTGGAGAAATCAATGGAAATGCAGATGGAGAAGAATATTGCTATGCCAATGTCAGAACAAAGGTGTCCTCCTTTACAGGATTGCCTTTTTCTCTTTTGCCCTCGTTAAAGAGTATAATTCCTAAGTGCAAAGGTGAAAAAAAGACATTACGTCAACCTTGCTTTCCCGATTATAACATCTCAGAAAACTGAGGGGGGAAAAGTGTTTTAAAATGAAGGAAAGCCAAGGAGAATGTGAAGAAATAACCCAGAAACCACTCTTCCCTAGAGAATTCAGGGAAAAAGACCATTTGCCATGTAATTTGTCAGCATTTTTAAAAAAAAGTATTGGTCACACAATTAGTTAGGCTGATGGGTAAAATATTAACAGAAGCGTGGACAGGGCATTCTATGGAGAAATTATACAACATATTTACCAAATGTAATGGGCTGATTCTATCACCGTATTTGTAGAACATAATAAAATGTGTCCTTGACTAACAGGTATTTTACTCTAAAGTGCTTTTCTTAGTGTTATGAACTTATTTTCTGACACTGGTTATTACTTATTTCTACAGCCTTTATTATAGGAGCCGTTAAAGAGTAACTTCCACTCTTAAAAAGGTTGATTTGTTTTGCTCCAGGAAGGAGTTTGGTGTGAAATGTTGGGACAAGCTTTGGTTAAGGGCAGCTGCCTGTTAACAGTGAAAATCATTCAGCTCTTTAGCAGGCTACATGTCCTTTTATTTCCTCATCTAACACTGCAAGTAATCGCTTACAAAGTCAGGATTCTCCCTGGCTTATTTGCAATACTCTTTACTTAATTATTATTTTTGAATGTCCTCAACTCAAGAGCTAGCCAGTGTAGGTAAGACACAATAGTTTTGCCCCATCCTTGGTGATTGGAAAGATCCCTCTTCTGCATCAGAAAGTTGGGTTAAGTTATTTAATTGTTCCATAATTGTGAAAACATTTACCTTGTAAGCACATTCATTATCTGTTGAGAGAAATTTTTGAGTTTAGAGATGAAGAGGCTTTTATTCTCAATGCTTTTATATATTTAAAAACATTTTAGTTCTTGAGGTTCTTGTACTTAATCCAGTCTTTTACTTATTCTTTCATCGGGGAAAAAAAAGGGCAGGTCTAAATGCAAATTAACATTACTGTTTAAATATCACAGACCATTTTCTCTGAGCCCAGTTACAATAACTAGTAATTATAAAAATTGCTTGCCTTCGGCTTCCGGCTAAGCCAGTGCTAAACTTGTCCTTTTATTAGATCTGTCAGACTGAGTTAATTATCTTTATGATAATAGATGTGCCTTACCTCCAACAAAACAAATACACTTATAATTAGCTTTTTAGTTAGAATTTTAATTTATTTATAAAGACTGTTTGTTTTCCTTCTTTTTTCCTGCTTTAGAAGAGAAAGGATGGGGAGTGGGGGTTTCCATTTTATCAGGTTACCAGTCTGCTCACTAGTTTACAAAGGCAGAGAAAACAACCACAACAACAAAAAAGGATTCATTTTGTTTAATCACCAAGTCCAGTGTTTAATAGTGCAGCACGCCTCTTCTGTGTTATATTCACTCAACTCCCTGGCATTTTATTTTACTCTATATACACAAAAATGAGGCCCTTTTTATCTGCCTTCTCAACAGAGTAGCGTTATAGAAGCTATTACATGGAAATACTAACAAGTATGAATTGAAAAGCTTGCTGTACCATAGCACAGCTTAAAAGTCAAATCATCTACTGTCCTCACACTTTTGTGGCACTGGCTTCTCTTTCATCAATACCCAGCATGTTTCAGAATATTCCGAATGCCTGCCATGAGTTCCTGGAGAATATCTGTGCAGAAACAGCAGAGCACAAAGGAAAAAATATGCTTTGGTGTCATGTCAAACAAAGCTGGGTTTTGAGTGGGTTCTGCTGTTCATCAACTGTGTGATTTGGGTAAGTTATTTAACCTCTCTGAGCCTCAGTTTCCTCAGCAGTAGAATGAGAGTAATGTCTAAATTAGTAGCAGTTGTTAGGAGGATTAAAAAAGAAGGTATACGGAGGGCTCAGAAGGGTGCCTTCACAATTTAAAAGTTTAGTCAGGGATGATTGCGATTAGTGGTAGAATCGTGAAGAAATATGGATGCCTCAAGAATTCAAAATTAATGTACAATCTAATGATCGTTGTATGGGTTTTGTTTTATACGGAAATATGATTTCTACTCATTGTGAAAAAGATGTCCCTGATCATCTAGAAATTGAGTCCGATTTGTACTAAATAATGAAAACATGCTGCAGATAGGTGATTCTCCAAAGTTGCCATGATGAACTTCTACCTGTTCTGAGCTGGAAAGGAGCTGTCGCATCTGTCAGCCTTATTTCCAACAGAGCACAACTCTTTTATTTTTCTTTCTGTAAACTTACTGACTTACCCATCTTAGTTTGAAAATTTCCACTAGCTTAAAGATCCCCTCCAGCTCCTTTCAATCTGCCAAATACAGAGGTCTTAGTTAGAATAGCAAAGGTCTTATTCAGTCACCGTAGGGCCCCAGAACTTTGTAATGTGAAGTCAGATGTGCCCAGGCTAATGTTCAATGTGCATGCAAGTCGTTAATAGTGAGTCCTCATGATGCTGATTTCTGGCCAGAAGAAGGATGCGTCCTGGAGGTGATGAAGCAGCTCCTTGGCCATGTGGCCAAATACTCTTACACCTGAAGAGAAAGTATGGGTGGGATGAGAGTGGGATGGGCAGAGGGCAGTAGAGAGGCTCCTAACCTCCTCTCAAGTCAAGCATACTGGCATTTGATACAGGATAGATTTGTACCCAGAGCTGCCTTAAGACTGTGCGTTAGGAGGCCAGATGTGTTAATTCAGAGACAGCCAAGGCCTTTTGCTTTCAGAGTTCCATACCTTTCACACCCAGGTTCACATTCCACAAATACTAATGACGATGCCACTACATGGCAGCTATTTCTAGCCGTTGGGTGTTCCTAGTGAACAAGGAATTCTAACTGCTGGTGTCTCATTGCATAGACATTTATTTTGTGTGTAAGGTGGGGTCCCACAGAAAAGGCTATCTCAAACATGTCTCAGCCTGATCAACCTGCCAGCCAACATCTCCGATCCCCCTCTGGAACATACTGACCACCACCCTTGGCATCACAGCTTCAACTCCCGTTGGAGTATTGCTTTATGAAGAACCAGTTGTTTGTTCCTAAAGTTTTGTTTTGTTTTGTTTTGTTTTGTTTTGGGGGGGGGGCTAGTTGTGTTTTTTACTGTCATTGTAGATTCTAGAAAATGAATTTAAATGCTTTAAAAACTCAGTGAGGATGAATCAGTAATACGTTTGCTGTTGAAATAAACTCTTGTACAACAAACGCTCATGTATCTGCCCATGTCTCTGGTGATGAAGGATGTCGTCCGGATGTTAGTGATGGCTGGGCCTACAGATTGCTGAGGACTAGAAGGTACAGTGGGGATCACAGAGCATTTGAAATATGGAAGCCTTCTTCAAAGTAATTTTGATGAATATCTTAAAAAATGAAAAGTAATAATTCACATTCTTAGTTTCACAAGAAATTAAAAATGTCTTCATTTATCCCTCATGAATTAATTCATGAATTAAATATTTTGGTGAAAAGGATTTTTTTAATAGCTGCTAGTAAGACTAAGTGAAGGAAATGTGGCTGAATGTAAAAAAGCCAATCTTGCCTTCCTTTTCTTTCTTCTGTGTAAATCATTTGGGGCTTTTCTTTGCTACTGCTGTGCTCCAGTGAGCCAATCTGATCTCTGAGTCATTATTACCTTTTTTTGCCTGAATGGCAGGGCTACATACAAATAGAACTTGTAGTGTAATTCTATACTTGTATTAACACTCATTCCTCTCCATTTTATTTAAAAGTAATGGTGCAGAGAGGTCCAAAAATAATATTAAACCCTAGTAGCTTGCCTGCAAATTACCATTCATTCCTTTGTACCCTGCATTTCCTTCGCTGTCACTCGCATTGGCTTAAACAGAGACTCGAGCTCCTGTAGCCAGCTCGACCACTGATGCAGTTCAGACATGTATTCACTGGAGGTGGGGGATGGTCTTCTACACACTTTAAGCAGGTTCCATCTCCTGGTTTGGACAGTGTCTTTCCCAAAGCTAGGTCTGGCATCTTCTCTCAGGCACCTGCATATTTTCTGGCCGCCGTTTCTTCATGTTCTATCCTCTCCTGAAGGGCAATTGCTCAGTCACCCTTGCAAATTTGTGGGACAACTTATGGAGTCTTCTGGAAACTTCAATATGCAGAAGCTGTGTTCCAGGCAGTGGTAGGAGATAGCTTCTTTCCCTTTAATTAAAGGTCCATGTTGATACATGGGTATCCATTCAGAGCTCTTTGTGCCCCCTGGGTACATTCAGAATGGATATCAACTCATTTAGTTTTTAGTTTCAGTCCCTGACTCTCCATGAGTCTGTGATACGAGCATGATAAGATGAACCCAGAGACACATTCAAGTAAAAATACATCATTCATAAATTTCCTTTAGAAATCTATAGCTTCCTAACAGAACAAAGCTTCTCTGCTTGATTCTCCTTCCGTGGGCTAAGAGTTGCAAGGCCCCACAAAGGCTAAGAGGGTAGATAAATTACTGACTCAGGCTGGGAGAGGGGGAGTGCTCTGGCAAAGAAAGAAATCACGTTCTCTATTGAAAGGGAATATCCTTCAGCTTGAGCCAGTTGTTGTCATGCTAGGATGTGGGCCAGATTTAACCAGATAGAATTTTTCTGGTAGAGCCCAAATCTAGACTTTTTTGTGAATTCTCTTGATTTTTTGAATCTTGGCAACTAATTAAAAAATTAAGTATTCATCAAACATCATGAATCTGTTTGGTTCATAAATATCTGGTATATGATATCTGACTTTGATCATTATTTCTTAAATGTTTCCACCCATTCTTAAATGTTTCCATCCCTTGGTTAGAGGAACAGGGAAGTTTTCCTCCAGGAAAATATAAAGTGACACCTCCTTCCCCCGAAATTTTCAAGTAAAATAAAGATTTTATACCAAGTTTATCTCATGACTGTGTACATGCTTCCATGTAGAAGTCTTAGCTCTGTTTTCTCTTAGGAAACCCTTTCAGTTCCCTTGCAACTAAAATTCTATAATTGGTCTTTACCACTTGGAGAAAAACATGCCTGTGCTTAAGATGTCTTAAACTTGTAGGACCAGCTCAGGCTTGAGCTAGATATTTAATACACTCAGTAAATATTTCTTGAATATTTGTACTTTGTACAAATCACAAAATTTAGTTAGGAAGTCTACTCCTCAAGGATTTTGTAGTCTCGTAGAATATTTAAGCAGGGTAATGTTAAAAAGAAAGGAGATGAAACTTAGTTATATGCCTATTATAATACAAAAGGCATTTTATCACTTCATTGAATCCTAGGAACCATCTTATAAAATAGATAAGATGAAGCCCATTTTAAAGATAAGGGAGCCAAGTCCTAAGCATATTCAACTAGTATCAGGCAAAGCTGTAATTGGGACTCCAGACCATCAGGGTCCAAAACCTTTCTCTTTCTCTTCTCCCCTCCCTCTTTCTTTTCCTTCCTTTCTTCCTTTCTTCCTTCCCATTCTGGATTGGAGATATTTGAGAAGCTACAGCCACTAAATATCCTCAGCTTGATTACCATGTGTAGTAATGTTTACCCAGAATACATCTTTTGCATTTATTGCAGTAAACTGTGGCTTTATAATATTTATATGTCAGAGCATTTTCATCAAACTCCCAATTCCATTCTCTGCAGGATGACTTCCGTGGCCACATTAATTTTGCCCAAATCATTTACTCATCCTTAAAACAAAATTATAGATATCTGGTTGACTTAGAGAATATCTTTATATCTGGATTTGTTTCCACATAGTGATACTATAAGTGTGAGTCAAAATATTACTGAAAATACTAGATTTTCTAAAAACAGTGATAATGCTGGTACTCAGTTTCGTGTGTTGTAGTGGGTTCAGTTTGCTGGGAAGTTAGATTTAAGGATTTTGATTTATGAAGCTGTGGCTGTTTTTATTCTCTTGGTGAAAATGACATTCCCCTCTGCCGTTTGCTAACTCTCTCTATGTCCCTCATGTATAAATAGCTCCTGGGAATTAATCACAGGAGGTAACAAAGTGGATAGTGAGTGAAATATTTCCCAACAAACCATTGTTATTCCTCCTGTTTCAACAACATCCCCATAGCCTAAGTGCAGTTTATATTTTTAGGTAATCTTTTGTCATAATGAGCTTCATCTTGTTCTTGCTCAAAGGTTCCAGGCCACTTTTGTGTACCAGAAGATATCATCTACTTGGTATCTTTGCCTCCGAAACGCATCTAAGTAAGAAAAGATACAGCATGACTTAGGAAGAATCCCTTAAAATCTGGTTTTGGAGATTACGATCTGGCTTTGAGCTTAAGACTCATCATTCCTCCTTCCCTCCCTGTCACAAAAAGAGAGAATACACACAAGGATCACTAGCTAAATGTGACAAGATATTAGCTTTGCTAATGGCTAATCAGGTGCCCAATTGTCCTCCCAGTGCAAGGCTCCTGATAAAGTATGTTCGAGAAAGTAGCTTAGAACTAATGCCTAATGAAAACTTTTTATTTTCATTTCAAAATAAGACCTGCGGGAGAGCTGGGTCAGCAAAACAGACGCAGTGACACAAGGCCAGCCTGCGGAAAGAACTCCAGGCCTCACACATGGTTACCGAAGAGTGAGAGAGAGAGACAGGAGAAATGGCAGGTCTCCTTCAGGGCACTTATCTCAAGGGAACAGAGAATATAGGAGGAAAACTCACTCCCCATGGTTCCAAGAGAGTAGTTCCAAGAGAGCAAGAGCCCATGCTAGGCACGAGCAGTGATCTGCACAGTGCCCACACCCACCAATAAAAGCATAGTCCTGTGAATGTTAGGCTGTCACTAGTCAGAGTTAGCTGTCCCCACTCTATATGTGGAGGAAGGCAGAATAAATGTGAAGAAATACTAAGGAGCAGTGGGACAAGTTATAGGAACAAATGCCTGTGATGCACATACCTTTATGTACACAGTAGGATCTTTTCTTGGAAAGCCTCAGAACTCTTTTGTCTTCTTCAGGAAAAGTGGGGTTAAGAAGAAAGAGGTGATGGAAGAGAGTGGGACCACTTAAATCCTGTGGCTTTTAAAGGATTATTTTATTCATAGGGTGGTAGGACTGAGGCCAGCAGGTTGATATGTGTTCCTAAAGGTTACATTGACTGAAGGTGCCCAAACTCAGGCTCCCCAGGGCCTTACCTTCTTGGGTTGCTGAATGATGCCTTTTCCCCCATCCTAGTGCTGGGTCTCCCAGATTCTTCCCCATCTCTGCCCCAGCCTCTGTCATCTCAGGGCCATGGAACAGAGAACTTAAAATGAAATTGAGGACTCCCTCTTGTCACTGAATGATGAGTAGGAAGGGATAGGGGGAAGGGAAAGTCCCAAATTCTGCCACAGGGAGATGGGTTCTCTGAGGAGAACTTAATCATTTGCTTATTCAACCAACATTTATCAAGTAGAGTGTAATGATCCTCAGGGGTCTACAGATGCCAGTTTGTGAAACACTGCAGTAAAAGTTAAAGGCTGTCACTTTAGTGGTTCCCTTGATACCCATGTTGTTGAAAACAAACTCAAACGTGAGCCCTTGAAACATTATACCAGGACTGAGTTATAAGGCAATCAAGAATATGTTCATATTTATTTTTAATATCATCATTGAAACTCAAAAAAAAATTACAGAGATCGTATGGTCCTAGAAAAATTTATCTTAAGAATCCCAAAGACCATATTCTGCAGTTTTTGAAATGCTAGCGTAGGGGGAAAATGAATAGTTTTGGGATTCAAACCGACCAGAATTCTAATCTTGGCTCTTGAATTTATGAGATGTTTTATTTTAGCCAAATTAGATGACTTGATATCTTTATATTCAATGAGAAAGTGCTGGCCATGTAACGGTGCTCTTATGAGGAAGACATAGCATGGTGTATACAATATATGTCACATAATGTTTTACACGTAGTGTACTCCTAATTAATATAGATTCCTTTTTGTGACACAATACCCCTCTCTTCCCATTGTGTGCAAGCAAATGTATTAGGGGATACAATGATGGATTAAATATTATCCACAAGAACATCCCAATTGGGTGAGGCAATCTGGTGAGACAATAGACATGTAAACACAATTACAATACACTGTGATAAGTACCATACTAGAAAATGTAAAAAATAGAAAAAAAAAAGATGATATATAGGAAAGATTTTTTTTTCCTGATGACTGGCCCTAAAAGAAACTCTGAAAATTACTTCCCAAAAAAACATATTCCTAGTGAATATTCAGTTCATGACAATAGTGATGGGGATGATGTTGATGATGATGGAAATGAAGTTTATGATGATTATAAAAATGATGGAGATAGTTTACATTTATTGCATATTTGCTATGTTGTAGGAACTCAATTTGCATATATTATTTGGTCCTCACAACACTCTAGTGAGGTAGAAATATAATTTCCATATTGTAGAAAATCATGAGGTTATGCAGGTAGTGTAGGGAAAATTTGCAACTTGACCCAGTTTTGTCTGATTAAAAAACTCAAATCCTTAACCACTATAACGCATGCTCTTTCCATAAATTAATTAATGAATTGTAATTAGGTTTTATTTGAACTATAGTTCATTTGAATTTAAATAGGCTTTTGAGGGATATTGAGCACCTTTCCCTACCCTATCCCATTTACCAGTTTCCTGGTTGTAGCACTCTAAATGGGATTAGGGCAAACAACACTCCGAAACTCGGTACGTGCCCTTTAGGAAATGAGCAGTAACCACCACTGAGTCCGGAGGTGGAATCTGTGGCAAACGTCTAGAAAGTAAGAGCATTACCTGCTCTGGTCACAGTGAGGGGTTCAGGGATGGACGGACACATGATTCAACCCAAGAGAGTCAAACCCAGTCAGAACCAACATCAGAGATGTTGTTAGTAAGGTCGTAAAAAGTGGTTATTCCTTTTCTGCTGGATTTGAACCTGAGAGAGAAAATTGGAGCCACTGCAGCCATCCTACCACCACAAGAGATTGACAATGAAGCCAGTGGTTTGGAGAAAGCAAGAACAGCAAAGGGATCAAATCTTACGAATAACATTTGGAGGCACCTGAGTGGCTCAGTCAGTTGAGTGTCCGGCTTCAGCTCAGGTCATGATGTCGTGGGTCATGGGTTCAAGCCTTGCATTAGGCTCTGTGCTGACAGCTCAGAGCCTGGAGCCTGCTTCCGATTCTGTGTCTCCCTCTCTCTCTGCCCCTCCCCCGCTAACACTCTTTCTCTCAAAAATAAATAGACACTAAAAATTTTTTTTTAAAAAAGAACAACATTTAAACCATCATTTTTAGCCTGCAATTTCAGCAACTGGTATGTGTACCAATATCTCATTGTTGTTTTAATTTGCATTTTCATGATGACATATGATGTGGAGCATTTCTGTACACTTATTTGCCACCATCGG
The DNA here is from genome assembly GCF_018350215.1 of Panthera leo. Taxonomy (NCBI): domain Eukaryota; kingdom Metazoa; phylum Chordata; class Mammalia; order Carnivora; family Felidae; genus Panthera; species Panthera leo. The sequence goes on along the minus strand of NC_056682.1, from coordinate 186,247,650 downwards.
TATATCTTCTTTGGTGAAGTACCTGTTAAGGCGTTTGGCCCATTTTTTAACTGGATTATTTGTTTTCTTATTGTTGTGTTCCCTTGCTCTGTGTGTGTGTGTGTGTGTGTGTGTGTGTTAAGAACACTTAACATGAGATCTACCCTCTTAAGCTTTTAAGTGCACAACACCATATTGTTCACTATACGTGCTATAGTATACAGCAGATCTCTAGAATGTATTCATCTTATATAACTAACTTTATATTCACTGAACTTTAGTGATTTGTTCACTTGATTTAACAATTACTGAATGATGTGTGTTAAACTCTGTTACTAGGATGGTGCTTTCTTAATTTGCCTTCTTAATATTGAAAACTATTACTGATATATTAGGACACTTATAAAACTTCTGTAAGTCTACAACTGCCATATGGTTTTTCTAAATTGAAACTTTAATTCTTACGGAGAGGTACTCCTTATTTCTATCAATGCCCTTCTGGCTTAATGTCTACTTTCTTCCATATCAATACAGCTATTCTTCCTGTATTTTGGTTGGTAAATGCCTGGAAACTGTTAGGCAATTTTCCACCGAACCTTCCTGTTCTACTTTGATTTAAGTATATCGTTTATCAGCAGCATATAATCAAATACTGTTTTATTTATTTATCCTGCAAACTTTTATCTTTTAACTTTCAAGGCTAGGCTACATTTTGGGTGATTATTGAAGTTTTCCTAGCGTCTTTTTTTGTATATTTGTTTTATCCTACTTTTAGATATTTTATTCTTTCTTGCCTTCTTCAGAATGAACTTAAAAAATAGCTCATTCCATTTATCCGTCAGTATGTATTTGGAAGTTATGTTACCTATTTCAATTCTATTAGTGATCATTCTAAATGTTTTAACAGACACTTAATCCTGAATAACATAAGGACCTTCAAAAATTTTGAAGCAAATTACCCCATAGTTAAAATTCATGTCAAGAAACTAAGTTCTGGGCATCTGGGAGGCTCAGTCATTAACTGACTCTTGCTTTTGATTAAGGTCATGATCTCATGGTTCATGAGTTCGAGCCCTGTGTTGGGCTCTGTGCTGACAGTGCAGAGCCTGCTTGGGATTCCTGCTCTCTGTCTCTCTCTGCCCCTCCCCCACTCATGCTTTCACTGGCTCTCAAAAGTAAATATATACACTTAAAAAAAAAGAAACTTCGTTCTGTCTTCTATCTCCACATATTATACATTCTTATTGTTGTTTATGACATTGAAGATTATTTACGTTTATTCTTTTCCTTACTATTTTTTTTTGGCTTATCATGTCTCCTTGCATTTTAACTGACTATTTGTAGTTATTTTCCTTCGTGAAATAAGCTTTTAGAAATTCCTTTAGTGATGGTCTACTGGTGGTGAGATCTCTAATATTTCTTGTTCATTTGAAAATGTTATTTTGTCTGAATTTTTAAGTTCAGTTTACAATTTTAAGTTGGCAATTATTTTCTCTCAGCGCTTTAAAGTTATCATTGTAACCTTATTGTACTGTCTTCTAGATACCATTTCTGCTCTTAAAAGTCAATGTAATTTTCAGTTCTTTGAATCAGTCTTGTTTTCTGACTATGTTTAAGATCTTATATTCTGAAGGCTCACTAGAGGGTGAGTACGAGTGGATTTTCTTCTTTTAAAATTCATCCTGATTTGGCTTCACTACGTTTCTTCATTTGTTGTCTGAAGCTGTCATTTCAGGGAAGTTGTAAGCCATTATAACTTCAAATATACAACTCTACCCTCTGTATAATTTCCTTGTGAAAATCTGTCTAGATTTATGATAGGTGTTATTCTGTTCTTTGTATCTTTTAATATCTCTTCATATCTCTGTGCTTCATTCTGGGTAATTTGATTAGATCCACCTTCTAGCTAATTTTCTCTTTAGCTAAATCAAGACTATTATTTAATATATCCACTGGGATTTAAATTTTGAGTATAAATTTATTTATGGAAAACTCACTTGGTTCTTATAAAAGTGTGCCTTATCATGGTTTTTAGTATATTTTGTTTTTCTTCTATGTCTTACTTGTTCTTTTTTTAAATGTTTATTTATTTATGAGAGAGAGAGAGAGAGACCATGAAGGGAAGGAGGGGCAGAGAGAGAGGGGGACAGAGGATCAGAAGTGGGCTGTATGCAGCAGAAAGTCTGCTGGGGGCTCAAACTCACGAATGGTGAGATCATGACCTGAGCCAAATACGGGCGTTTAACTGACTGAGCCACCCAGGCGCCCCACTTGCTTGTTAATTTTTTTTAAAGTTGTCTAATCATATTTCTTGGGTCTTTACTTTTGGGAATTTTATGATGGCTAGGTTTTTAGAAGGTTCCTAAAGAGATTATTCGCATTTGGTTTTGCCAGGCTTTTCGAAGAATTATCAAATCAGTACCGCTATATACTATTTTCTTAACTTGGGCATTTTTGGCAAATTAGAAAATAAAAATTTAAACTTGATAATGAATTTAGACCGTTTTATGCACACATATATCCATTGATTATTTTTCCCTTGCCATCATAACAATGGTAAATAGACAGTATTATTTGTCATTTCCTTTCAGAGACGTTTTTGTCTTCTCCTTCCCTGAGCACAGAAGCTTTTGGGTGTCGTAGCTTCATGCTGGAGTTTTTATTCCAGTTCTCATTTTGGGCAGATGCAACTATTATTTTTATTTCACCTGTGTGATGATTAAAGGCTAAAGCTCTAGATTACCCCATTTGCATAATGCAGCAAGAGACCCACTTAGCCCCTTTTCCCTCTTACCAGTCTTGGTATTCTGTTTGGGGTCTTGACTGCTGAGGATTTCTCCTATTTTCTTGGGATGTTAGCTATGTACTGAGAAGGATTTTTTTTAATGTTTATTTATTTTTGAGAGAGAGAGAGAGCAAGACAGAGAGAGAGAGCGAGAGACAGAGAGAATGCTAGTGGGAGAGGGGCAGAGAGAGAGGGAGACACGGACTCTAAAGCAGGCTCCAGGCTCTGAGCTGTCAGCACACAGCCCGATGTGGGGCTTGAACTTACAGACCACAAGATCATGGCCTGAGCCAAAGTCAGATGCTTAACTGACTGCGCCACCCAGGTGTCCCATGAGAAGGAAATTTAAAGCAGAATTTTATGAATGTATTTAGGTGTTTTGTAGCTGGAATATTTGAGAATAACTGAAATTTCATAATGCTGAACAAAGAAGCTGGCACCATAGCTTTCACCTTCTTTTTTGGCTGTGACATTTTTGCATAAAGCTTCAATAATTAAGTAAATAAGATAAAACTTATTCTGGTTGTTCTGGGGTTGGGAATCTTCAACTTCCACTTGCTCACGGCTGCTATCCCACATATTTTAGTGTAAGCTAACAGAGGTGGCCAAACTAGAACAATAGATCAATAGGAAAATGTCCCCAAAGTTCCTAAAATTCTCATTACAAAGAGACATTTGGAGACTATCTCGTTTTTAAGTGTGGGACTACTCATCTCCACTTGTGGATATCATGGATTTCCTTGCTTCTGGACCATTTTACCATGAACCTGAAATAGGTCAACAAGAAGTGTTAGCCCCATAGATGTTAGCAAATCTTGTCTGCAAGTTTGAAGGGGGAAGCCACTTCCATTTTGAGGAGGCATACCCGACAGAATATCTGGGAACTGGGGCAAAACAACAACAGTGTTTTGCAAGGGACTGAACCACTTTAAAAGGCATGTGAATGCCTGCTTTCTGCAATGTCAATAGCTTTCCATCACAATGAAACAACAACGTGGATATCAAGATTTACCTGCATTTTATACCCATCAAATCAATATAAAAAGATGAGGTTAAAAATTCTGCTGCTTCTGTGGAATGAGAATGAACCATGTTTTACAGTAATGCCAATAAGATGAGCAAAAGAGCAAATGCTGAGGGTTTTTATTTAGGAGCTCTATCCTAAATGGGGTGTGCATAAGATATCAAGTATTAAGATGCATTGCAGTTGTAAGAAAATCTGGTCGGTAGGAGACGCAGAAAGGGTCTTTTACTCCTAAAGGGACTGGCTATTTCATGCCGTGAAGTCCAGAATAGTCTGATCTACTTCGCACATACTTTAAATAGCAAAAATAAAGTCAGTATCATTAGGGTACCACCGAAACCCCTGGGCTCATTTTAAAACGGACTGATTTTAAAACCGCGCCTGGTTGGCTCAGTCGGTTAAGTGTCCGACTTCAGCTCAGGCCATGATGACACAGTTCCTGGGCTTGAGCCCTGCGTCGGGCTCTGTGCTGACAGCTCAGGGCCTGGAGCCTACTTCGGATTCTGTATCTCCCTCTCTCTCTGCCCCTCGCCTGCTCACACTCTGCTTCTCTCTCTCTCAAAAATAAATAAACATAAAAAAAATTTTAAACCGACTTAATGAACATCAAGGTATAAGAGTTGGATGACTGAAATGTCAAAAATATGAGAGCAACTTGCTCTTTGCTACCTTTCTTCTGTTGGAAACGTCATCTCTTTGAGGCTCTTGGACCCTAACACTGCCTAACGTTGCTTCTCGATTAGTGAAATTGATTGTTCATTCCAGCATGCCACACCTTCCCTCATTCTCACTTACTTTTTCCTTAGTATGTGTTTTTAAATTTGGGCAATGACTTGGAGGTTTGACTAAAGCAATGGGTCATTCACAAAGCTTAAATCCGAATGAATTTTCTCAAGAGAAGTGAAATAATATAGGGAATCAATTATAAGAATTAAAAAACCAGAGCATTTTTTTTGACAAACCACATTAATAGGAAGAATAAACAGGTTATAGAAAAATTAAATGCATAATATATTTCATATAAGTATGAAATATAATCTAATATACATTTCATATAAATATACGTATATTTAACTGATAAAATAGTCATTGACAATAGATGATTTTGAGTTAGAATGGCCTTAGCTAATGCCACCAGCTTTGTTTTTCTTGATCTTCTCCATTGCAAGAATTCAGGTCTAAGAGTTCTTTGTCATACTCAGTTATATTCTAGACATAACCCTGCTTTTAATCCTTGTAGTATTGTCACACATGCCTTCTGTTGACTTGCTTTCACCATGTCCCTCCTCCTGAGCAGTGGATGTGATTACAGCTTGTGAGCACCTCTATTTTGACACAGTGAGGCTCTTTCCTGCCTCTTCTTTTCAGAGTCCTTCCTTGGTATTTACTGCTATGGTCCTGTCCCAGGTGAACTTAGAAGTAAAATGGAAAAACAAACCAACAAACAAAACACCAATTGGAAAACACAGACATTCACAGAGAATCGTCAAATCCTATCAGAATAGTGTAGTTTTACACTGTCCCACTCGCAGGGTTAGTTTCTTTGTGACATTTATCATGGCCTCAAATGACATTTGTCATTTGCTTGCCTGTTTGTCATTTGCTTGCCTGTCTATGTTCTCTGAAATCCTTTTAGAATGGAAGCTCCATGAGAGCTGGAACTTTGGTGTCTTTTTCATCCGGAACACCTGTGCCAATAACATGACCCATCCCAAGGCAGGTGCCAAAAGACCTCTGTGGAATGAATGAAGGTCTATGGGGGAAAATGGATGTGGGCCACGATCTTCCTTTGTTTGTTTTTTTCACTTTTTATTTTTTAAAGTTTATTTTATTTTTGAGAGAGAGAGACACACAGACAGAATGAGTGAGGAAGGGGCAGAGAGAGAGGGAGAGAGAGAATCCCAAGCAAGCTCTATGCCTTCAGCACAGAGCCTGATGCAGGGCTTGACTCATGAAATCGTGATCATGACCTGAGCCGAAACTAAGAGTTGGATGTTTAACTGACTGAGCCACCCAGGTGCCCCCAGGAAGTTACTTCAAATAATTCCATGAAATATGGGATACTTGGCAGTGCTACTGACTCATGTTGCTGGTAGAAGAACCCTGACACTCTTCTGGGCAGTTTAAGCAGTTTTATTTGGAAATTAGTGAATTCATGCTTTCAAATATGTTGATATTGTGTCACCTTCCTCCAAAATTGTGTAAATAATTGAGCAGGAAAGGAAAGACGGCTGCATTTCCTCTATTGATCTTAGGCTCTGCAGATAGGCTTTACAGAAATCACAAACGTGAAAATTTCTCCCCTTCTTAAATCACATTTGAATAACTGGCACTCAGACCAAATCTTTAAGTAAGTGGAGAGATAAATGGAAAAAGAACTTAAAAGCAAAAGCAAAATGTTGTTATGGACACCCATGATCCCTCCATGATCTGCATTTTTCACCTGTTAATTCTTGCATCATAAATGTTGGGAAGTGTATATGCCGTGCTGCCTTAAATGTGATGATAATAATAACACTAGTGATAATAATCAGAACATTAGCATGTGTAAATTACATGTCACATGTATCAGTTTAGTCTAGGTATTGCATACCCATTTTTCAGGACAAGTATTAGGTTAGGGGAGGTGTACCACCACCACACCTTGTAAACCTAATTGTTGGGGCTCCACTTGCCACATGCTTTATATTTTTAAAATCTCCTAACAGAAAAAAAATTTAGGAACACATTATCTTTTACATATGGCCTTTTTGTTACATGTTGCTTTACATACTGTGAACTTCCAATATATATTAAAACTATAAATACATCTTTTAAAGTTATGGAGGTCATATATCTTTGAGGGTCTATCCTTGGCCATATTCTCTCTGTTCCCTCTTGATAATTTGATTTGCTTTTTTGATCTCCACTATTTTCTATTATTCAAAGAGTCCCCGGTGTTTAACTTAGACCTCTCTCCCAGTTTCAGGCCCATATACCAGTTCCAATTAGAATACTGCATATGTCTTAAACTTGAGTCATTAACTTCTCCCAGAAATCCACCTCTGTGATGATTCACCATGGTTGGCCATAGTGTCAGGATGGCCGAGTTGTCTAAGGCACCAGACTCAAGCTTCACTTCCCTGCACTGGGGGTTCTGGTCTCCAAATGGAGGTGTGGGTTTGAATACCACTTCTGACACATCACTTTGCTCCTCCCCCTAATTTCCTATCCAACGGTATCCATCTGAGCAGCGTGCATAAAAGACTTACCCAGCACAGTATTGGGGTGCCTGAGTGGCTCAGGCGGTTAAGCATTCAACTCTTGATTTCAGCTCAGGTCACGATCTCATGGTTGGTGAGATCGAGCCTTGCATTGGGCTCTGTCCTGACAGCGTGGAGTCTGCTTGGAATTCTCTCTCTCCTTTTCTCTCTGCCCTTCCCCTGCTTGTTCTCTCTCTCTCTCAAAATAAATAAATAAACTTAAAAAAAAGATCGTTGACCAAAAACCTTCTTTCACTTTCTTTTCTTCCAAACGACATCAGAATTATTAGAGAAATATAAGAATAAATTCATAGTAACCTTGGAACATTAGGACAAGTGTCACTAGTACACCACAATGGTAGGGATTTCTGGACATTGGCAGAGAAGCCCAGTAGACATGATGGCTCTGTTACATCATCAGGTGTCAGCGAAGACTTACAAACAAGTGTTATCAAAAAGAATGTGAAGATAGTGCTAAGAGATCTGAGGGGACAGAATCTGGAAGAAGAATCTGGAAATGGACAAAATCAACTGGGAATGATTTCAGAAACAACTTCCGTACCAGTTCTCAAATTATAAAGCATCTGATTCAAACATTTTCTCACAGGAAAAAAATCTTGAAGTAACTGTATAGCCCTAAAAATGGGCATGTGATAAAGGCAGACAGACATGACAGGGAACTTCCCTACTCAGAGAAGCAGTCATCCACATACCCTGCCTGGACACTTAACACCCCTTGTTTGAAGAAATTAAACAGTTTGTTTTCAGAGCTAACAAAAGACTTAAAAAGCCCACCAAGTGCCAGAAAGAAAAAAAAAAGATATTCTAAAACCAAAAAAGAGATGAACATAGATTACCTAAAATGCAATGAGGATCTGACCAGCATCACCAACAAAGGGGGCTCGGAATGAGGGAGTGATGTCCCAGTGTTCTGAGGTAAGAATGCTTTGAATCTCATTTTCTGTACTCAGCCAAAACAGCATTCAGGTGTGAGGACATGATAAAGACATTTTTACATATGTAGGAAAGAACATTTTCCATCCTCAAACTCTTTCTTAATGAATTATTTTGGGATACATTCTTCCAGAACAAATATCCCAGGAGGAAAAAGAAATGGGCTTCAAGGAATATTATGGAATAAGACATCTGTACATTTTATGACCATCTAAATAACTATTCATACAGTGGTTGTCAATCTTAAGGTAACCATTAGAGAAGGATTATAAAAATGTGGAGGCCTAACACAAAATTATAATAAAATGAAAGTAAAAGTCCCAGGTAATTTCAATAACGTGGAATGGCATTGGAGGCCATAACAGCAAGCATTGGAGACAGGCGTAACAGCAAGCCAAAAATTTGCCTCAGTTTGAGGGAAGAATTGAAATACTTTAAAACACTGTAAATGTGTGTGTTAGTTTCATAGGGCTTCCATAATAGTTACCACAAACTGGATGGTTGAAAACAATAGACGCTTATTCTCTCACGGTTCTGGAGGCCAGAAATCCAAAATCAAGGTGTCGACAGCATTGGTTCCTGTTGGAGGCTCTAAGGGAGAAATCTATTCCATGCCTCCTTGCTAGTTTTTTGTGGCACCCTACAATTCTGGATCTTCCTTGGCTGGTCGATGCATCACTTCAATCTCTATATTCATCTTTATGATTCCTTCCCTCTGTATGTCTCTCTGTCTCTTGTAAAGATTGCCATCGTTGAATTTAGAGCTCACCCTAATCCGGAATGATATCATCTTGAGATTCTTACATAAATTATATCTATAAAGACCCTTTTTCCAAATAAGATCACATTCACAGATAGATATACCTTTTGGGAGGTCACCGTTTAACCCACTACAAAGCCTTAACATTTATTAAAAAGCAAAAATAAACTCTGATAGTACTTCTACAAGTACTACTAGCCTTATATATATTAACTAATGCAATGTTCCCAATAAGCCTGTGAACTATGTACTATTATTTCCACTTTACTGGTAAGGAAACTGAAGTACAGAGAGTTTAAGTAATTGACCCAAGACTACACAGGTAGTAAATGGTCAAACAAGGGTTATGTCTTTATATCTAGCTCTAGAATTTATGCTCTTTTTTTAGAATTTTCTTGTAATGTTTTGTCACAGAGACAGAGTGCGAGCAGGGAGGGGCAGACATAGAGGGAGACACATATCTGAAGCAGGCTCCAAGCTCTGAGCTGTCAGCAGAGAGCCCAACGCGGGGCTCAAATACAAGCTGTGAGATCATGACCCGAGCCGAAGTCGGATGCTTAACTGACTGAGCCACCCACGCGCCTCTAGAATTTATGCTCTTAACCACTATGTGTGTTAAATGTCAATGCTACAAATTAATTGCATACAAGAAGAGAAGTAAGATGTGTGATATCCAAACAACTGGGAGAAACTGAACTGCCACAAGGAGCTCTCCAACAATTCTATCAAAGGTGGAAACATTCAGAGAGAGAGCTCCAGAAAAAGAGATAACATGGAGAAGAAATCAAAATAAAATAAGGTTGTTGATATAAATTTAAATAAAATATAGAAATTTGAAGAAAAACAAAAAAATAACTGAAATGATTGTCATTCAAGCAACAGCTAAAACAAGTGATACATGAATGTGGGAAGGATGGTGATGGAAAGAAATTTATAGTCACATTTTAACAAAAATGAAGAGTTGCAGAACTCTTCACAGATTGACCAGAGAATATTTTTTAAATGTACACGACATCGTGTAATTCTCAGTTTCAGAGCCCTCCACTGGCTTGGTCCATTCCTTCCTCAATGGCCTGCAAAGTTACAAATCATCTGGTTGGTTCCTGTCCAAATTTATACCTCCTCTCCTCCTCTCCCAATTTCCCTTGCTTACTGTGTTGTGAGTTCACTGAGATTTTCATCCCCAAACTCTCCTGAACACTCTCTCTTCGCTCTTTCTCCGGCACTCCCTAGATATGGTTCCTATTCATCATTCAGATCTAACAGCACTTCTTCAGAGCTGTCCTCCCCACATTATCTAAAGTGACCCGCTGTTATGCCCTAGCACTTTGCCTTAATTATTTTCTTCCCAATTATTTCAACTGTTTGATATTGCTTGTTTGTAAAAGTCATCTACAATTGCTCACAAAGTCATCAACTTCCCACCATAATTGCCTATTAAATGAGTCCTCCTCCGGTGACACCACAGAAATCCGTGTCTTCAGGAACCCAGGAAGTCTTGCATGGGATGGCACCTAAGGTCAGAAGTGTTTAGAAGTGTTAGAAGATGAACATGGGTTAGGCTTTAGTTTGGTAAATAGTGGTACTTTGTGAGTAAGTCCTAAGGAATTTTAAATATAGAGAGAATATGGAGAGAGGTTGGAGTGTGGGTGACTCTCTTGCAGTCAGTCATACTGTTAAAAATCCACCAACGCTATTATTCTGAGTATCATCTATTTGGCCCTTTAGTTCCACTCGACATTCTTCTCCTTCTTGCTTGATGCCTAGGAGGTTGACCACATCAAAGGGTCTCTAGTTTTCCGTTTGGGAGGTTGGCAGGGATGGCATTGATTCTGGCCTGGGGGATAAAACACTCTCCTATGTGGTTTTCCTACACACTGACCTCACCTTTGTAAATAGTCCTTTTATTAAATTCTGCTCACATTAGTTGGAATGTGCCATTTGTTTCTTGCTGAGACACTGACTAATACATATGCATTTCCTTTGAGCATTTCCAATTGCCAAGAGTACATACTTCATTTTTCCCCCCTTACAATTATTAATTGAGTGCTTACCATGTGCCAAGCCCTGTTCCAGACCATGGGGACTTTGCAGTGAACAAAATAGATGAAAACCACTGCCCTTGTGAAGCTTACATCCTAGTTGGAGATTACAATGAATAAAATACGGGTGCAAACCTATGTGAGGTATAGCAATATGTATTATGGAGAAAAATAAAGCAGGGGAGGGGGACAGCAATGTTGAAGGAGGTTGAAATTGAAAACAGGATGCCCAGGGAAGCTTCCACTGAGAAGATTACATTTAAGTGCACAAATGAAAGAAGTGAGGGAGCTAGCCATGAAGGTTTCTGGTCATGAACATACCAGGCAGAGAGAAGAGCAAACACAAATGGCCCAATCACACATGGGCCTGGTATTTTCAAGGAGCCATGAGGAGGCCAGTATGATAGAATAGGATACGTCAGGGAGGAGAGGAGAGAAAATGAAGACAGATCCAGCAGGATCCCAAGGGCCACTGTAGAGACTTTTGATTTTACTCAGTGTGAAAAAAAGGATATTAGAAAGTTTAAAGCTGTGACACAATTTGACTTACATTTTACATTTGTTGTTGCATCTGGCTGTTTTACAGCCTATCTATGTGCATGGGTGTGTATTTTAGAATAAAGGAGGGCAAGCAAAGTTATAAATAAAAGTTACTTAAGAGGCACCTGGCTGGCTCAATCAGTAGAACATGTGACTCTTGATCTCAGGGTTGTGAGTTCGAGCCCCATGTTGGGTGTCTTTTTTTTTTCTTCACTTAAAAAAATCTTTAAAAAAACTTGTTTAAGAACTCAGTAGCAACAATCCAGGAGAATGATAACAAAACAATGCCCCAAACTCAGTTAGTGGCAATGGATTTTTTGATAACGAAGTATGAAATAGTTAGATTTAAAACATATTTTGAAACTAAAGCCAACATGATTTTCTAATGGATTCATTCATTTCACACATATTTATTGAGGGCTTACTATGGACTAAGCATTATGCTAGGTTTCTGGGATAGCACAGCAAACAAAACAAAGATTTCCACTCTCAGAAATTGAAACATAATAATGATACGTAGGCAGTAAACAGTAAGCCAAACAAATAAATAAAACATATAGTACATTACCTACTGTTAAGTACTGTCAGAAAAAAGTGCTTGGGTGAAGAAAGGAAACGGTGGTGAATTAGGGTAATAAGTGGTCAGGACATGCCTCCTTGAGTAGATGACATTTCAGGAAACAGTTGAGAGAGGAGCAGGAATCGGTTAAGCAGATACTTGAGGAAAGAGTTCTCTGGGCAGAGAGAAGAGCTAAAACAAAGTCCTTAGAGTAGACACATGCCCCAAGGCTTAAGGAACCCCAAGAAGGTGGTAGGGCTGAAGGGTATCAGTAAGGGACAGGGTATTAAGACTGGACATCAGAGGATAACAGGCTACAGGCTATCACAAGCCTCATAAGCCATGATAAGGACTGGGCTCACACTCAGTGCCCAGTGAGAGTTGCTGCAGGGTTTGGGTGGAAGAGTGGCAAGATCTACCTTTACTTTTCACTTTAATTTTTTTAATGTTTTATTTATTTTTTAGAGAGACAGAGCATGAGTGGGGGTGGGGCAGAGAGAGAGGGAGACACAGAATCCAAAGCAGCCTCCAGGCTCTGAGCTGTCAGCACGAAGCCCGACTCGGGGCTCGCACCCACGAACTGCGAGATCATGACCTGAGCCGTAGTCTGACACTTACCCGCCTGAGCCACCCAGGTGCCCCATTTTTTATTTTAATAGGATTATTCAAGTTGCAGTGTTGAGAAGAGGTTCTCGATGTCAAGGTTTGAAGCAGGAAGAACTGCTGTGAGTTGGGATGTATGAAAAAGAAATAACCAGAGACAAATTTGCCATTTAAAGATGTGGAAAAACTGAGAGGAAAGTAAGTTATAGGGAGGATGGTGGGAAGATTAGGATCTCAGTAATGGACATATTAAAATCAAAATGACTGCTTGAGATTCATTCCTCACTTTTTTTTTTTTTTTTCTGTGTGGAGGGACTTCTAGTTTCTATCATTCCACAGCAGTAAGTTATTTAACAGATTGATTTAGAGAAAACAAGTGGACACATGCTCAATCAGCTTAGCCAGCTCTTTTACTCTCTTATTCTGCAGGGTGGGGGAAAATGCATTCTTTAACTCTGCAATGCAAATTTTAAAAAGTCAAGCCCTAGTGGGGGTGTCTATGTCTATTAAGCAATTGTGTTTGATTAGGTGAGTAAACTTAAATCTTTAGTGAAGTGTTAGTAAGTCTTATTTGCTATAATTCCATAGATGCTTTCTTCAAAGAGCTTTGTATGGAATGAAAGTCATCATTTGAATTTCCATATGATAGTCCTCGTGTCAATCTGACAATCCTTTTTGAATCCTGGGGGTGGGAAAAGAATGGTATTATTCCTCTTCTTCAATCTAAAGATTTAAAAAAATGAATATAGAGTGAATTTTACACTAAAGATTATTATTAAGAGGCAACCTTCACATCCAAGTCTTCTCAATTTTGAAGGTAAAATTGTATTTGACCTTTAACTAAAGATCAATTCCACTGGGTAACCAATTTGGACTGATTCCACTGGAGATCACCTAAGAGTATTCTGGCATTGTAAATGGCCATTAAAAGCCATCAGTGCTATAATTCTTCTAGAAACAGATAGTTATGTGAGAGTCATATGATGGTTATTGCTTTATGATTTAGATATTATTTAATGAACAGTTGGAAATATCTATCAAGTCTAACTTGACACAAGAGGACAGAGAGGACCTCCATCTCAGCCAGGACTACTTGGGAAAAATGCTGTAATTTCCAAAAGCATACCCTTCAAACTGACAATAATAGCATATTATCCATTTGCTTTACATCTTTCACTTAAAATTATCAAAACAGTTTGCAGTACTTGACTTCAGTTTTATGTGTTAACTAGAGTCATAGCTGTAAGTCATTGGGACCGCCCATCACTATCAGCACAGGTCATGATAGGTGAGGGGTTTTAACCTGTTTTGTGCCATTTGGGCAGCATTTTGAAACCTTCTCAGAATAATACTTTTACATATATAGAAGCCCAAGGTAAGAACCATATTGAAACATACTGTCCTCTTTCAAGGGTACCCACTTTTCGCATTTCGCTTAAACATTGTACCTATTCACAGGTTTGAAGACATTTCTTTTTCAAAGAGAATAACATTATTTTATTAGATTCTTACCATTGGCTTATCAAATTTTCACTTCATGTATGTTGCTCATAAAGTGTTACACAAATCACCTTCGCTGTGAATATGTTATGGCTGATATAAACCCATAACTCTTTGATTATTTGGATTTCTTCTTAGTCTTATTGATCCAAACCCCTATAAAGCAATGTTACTGGAAGTTTATAATTTACATAGAACATAATTGTGTTTTATAGCTTCCTCCAAATATATGCACATTTACAACTATTTTCATATTTAACCCATATTTCTTGAGCAAAGTCTCATGGACCCAATCACTCTTCAAGGTGCTAGGAATTCAGTTCTGAATCAGATAAAGTTAGTGAAAACAAGGGAAAGAAAATAAAGAAACAAAGAAATAAAGGAAGGAAGGGAAGAGAAGAGAGAGAGAAAGAGAAAGGTGAGGGAAAGAAAGGGAAGGAAATAGAATGTTAAATGAGGCGTAAAATAAGAACTGACAGTAGCTGAGAATGAGACAGGTGGTCAGGAAAGGGCTTTTTGAGAAAATGACTTTTGAACAGAGAATTTGCTATACCAATCCCCCAAAATAATGTATTGTTTACAAAAAGCAAATTAGCTTGAACCCAGTGTGATCACGTTCACAAGCAAGGACCTAGGGTTCTGCCTTAGACTAGAAAGAAGGTGCGTCCTGCATCTGTCATTCCCAACGAGGATAACTTCAGAGATGTCTATTGCAGAGACATGTCTGGCAGGGTTGAAGCAGGGGCTGCCATGTTCTCAGACTAGACATATAAAGGTGAACTTGGACCATAAATCGGTAGTCTCCCCAGAAGCATTTGACTTGAAGATATTTCTCCAGGATTTCAGCCATGCTGAAAGGACCTGAAATATGATTACTTGGTTTTCCTCTCTTCTTAGTTCACTTTGTACCAAAACATCAGCTACGTCAGAGGTAAGGGCCATGCTCCCTCAGAAACGTGTAGGGAAGAATGTTTTCTGGCTTCTTCTTGCTTCGGGTGACTTGCTGGCAACCCTTGGCATGTGGCTGTGACACTTCAATGTCTATCGTGTTGTTCCACGATGTCCTCTCCTCATGCGTCTGTGTCTTCACGTGGTCTTCTAATAAGAACACCAGCCCACTTTACTCCAGTATATTCTCACGTTGACAAATTACATCTCGAATGACCCTATTTGCAAATAGGGTCACATTTGGAGGTCCTAGGAGTCGGGATTTCGATACATATTTTGGGGGGAATAGAATTCAACCTACAATAGTCATTTCTGGAGTTCACACAAAAATTTGCAGTACTTAGAAATCAGACAGAGTACCAACAGTATAGGCTAAGAATTTAGTTGGCTAACTATTTTAACTTTGGCATTACTATTTGTTGTATTGTTGATCTTAGGAGGGTCACTAAAATGTCTAGACTCAGTTTTCTCATCTACAAAATGGTGTGTTCACCTACTTTGCAGAACTGTGGTAAAAACAGAAATAATATAAATACATTGGGAGCACATAGAAGCTCAAATCCTTGTTCAATTGTTCTCATAAAGTATTTTTGGCATTCAAATACGAATTGTAAGACTAAATAGAAAGGTATGGCAAGTTATCCATCCTTAGGAAAAATTCGGGGTCTTGAGTCAAAATTTTTACTTAAATTAAAGCAAGAAATAGATGTATTTTCCTATTTCAAGTTCAGAACTCCATACTAAAATGTATCCTGATACACTTCCACAACAAGTTGAACTGAATCAAACCCATTAATGACATGAAAAGTCCAAGAATCACTCATTTTTTTTAAATTAGTGGTTGACATCAAAGATAATAGTCATTAGAGTTGCCAAAATGAGATCTATTTTCCAAAGAACTACTTGTCTTGAAGTTAAAGCCATGGCCTATAATTAAGAGCATACTCTTCAGCAAGCCTTGTGCTGACTATCTAATATAAATTATGTCCATTTCTGGTAGTCTATCATAGCTGTTTATAAAATATATAAAGCACATAGCATCGATATAGCATATCACAATTTATAATTATATGTTTAAGTTTGTGTTTACTTGTCCACTGTCTGTTTTACATACTAGATCTTAAGCCTCTAGAGAAATAGGGACTATGTCTCAACCCTCTAGCACATTGACTGTCACACAGAAAGGGCTCAATAAATATCAATTTAATGAATAAATGGATTGGTGAGTTTATTGACGAATAAAAACATTATTACTCTCTCCAGACATTCTCATTTGATAGATTTGCCTTCAGCAAAGCCAACACAGTAAGCTGTATATTTATTTACTTGTCCATTACATAGAAGTACTAGATAAATCCATGGAATTTTGTTGGCAGAATACTTTAAAATCCAGTAACAACATATTTTGGACATTAAGTATGGCATGATACTTTTTATAATTCTTCTATATACAAGGAAAGGTAGGCATCAGAGCTTTGGAGATGGAATACAGAGAAAGCAGGAAAGAAAACAGACACAAGATCCACAAAAACAGGATATAGCCAAAGAAAGTGAAAATGAGTAAGAAAAAGTCAAACAATATATAGGTGAAAGTGAGAGGCAAACGGAACCAAAGTGTGAAAAAAGATCAGACTAACATCAATATATAAATAAGCCAGGTTAGAAAACTTATGTGACATTTCACATTTTTATAATTTGGCCCAAAGTAACACGTTCTACCTTATTTTCCATTGCTCAGCTTGTTGATTAATATCCCCGGTAAATTTCTACCTCGCAGTGCTTGCTTCTGTCCTCCACTCTGCCAAGAATACTTCCACCTGCCTATCATTAGATTTCTCCTTGTATTCATTAAGGTTCTAATTTCTCTGGTACAGACTTCCCATTATATCTGTGTAAGAAGCGGAGACTCAGGATTAAGGAGACGACGTAAGTTCACACAGTTGGTGAAGCACGAGGGCTAGGGCACAGAAGGGTTGTTTCCATAGCATCACAAGGTCTATGATTTGTAGCATCCTAGCATCTTTTGCTCCAAGGTTTTAAATAGAGTACGTTATCCATCACCTGTGCCAGACAATGCATACCTGGGTCAACATGAGAAACAAGAAAAGTTAGTGGAAATCCATTAGATTATAGTTACCAGCAAATGAGAGGCAAACAAAGAGCTGTCTGCTCTATTTATGTCTTCCCAAGTATGCTGAACGAAGTCGATGGAAGAAAACTCCAAAGCAGTTGGTTAACACAAAAATAGCCTAAAAGTGCATAATATGTGATAATTCATAATGTAAAAAGGATACATTTGCAGGGTATGCAAAAATATTGGATGATTAAATTCCTATTCAACTACGAAGTGATTTGCAAAATAGTATGAAAAGCATAATCTTGGGGTGATTTTCTTTTTTCCTTAAATACTCCACATAACCCCATTGATTTTAAAATGTAAAACTTTCCTGTTAAGGGAAATTCCTGTTAAGGGAAATTCCTGTTAAAGGAAAGCATAGCCATGGGCATCTCAGAGAACATTCAGCAGTATTTTTAATTTAAAGTGTAGTACAGTTACACAATATAAAATCAGTATCCATTGGTTATTAAAATGTTCCGTTCCGATTTGATGTTTATAGAACTTGGTCGGCATTTTTCATTTACTTTATTTGAAGATCTGAATAGGTGACTATAAACTATAGGAACTTGTTTAGGAAGTACATCTTAGCATAATAAGTTAAATTTAATGAGTTGCCAAT
Source organism: Panthera leo (assembly GCF_018350215.1). NCBI lineage: Eukaryota > Metazoa > Chordata > Mammalia > Carnivora > Felidae > Panthera > Panthera leo. Next base: position 186,229,976 of record NC_056682.1, on the reverse strand, counting down.
AAGGATATTTTTTTTGTCTCCCATGTAATTGAAGTGCCCTAGTTTCATAAATGGCTTAGAAAATAATAAAGCAGAACATTTTTATGACTTGACATTTAAGAAAAAAAAATCTGTTTATCTAGAAAATAGGAATAAGAGGATTAAGGGGAATATTATAGGAAACAAAAAGAGATTTCCTGATAATTTTGTTCTCTAAGACATAAAAGAAAACTTCACTATACAAATATTTCTCCTTCACTTAAAGTTCTTTGGGTTGGAAAACACCTCAGAATACATACATAACTATATATAGTCTCTCTCCTTATTTGCATGTATATACATACATATGCTATGTATTCTATATTACATGTAAGTATATATAAATAGCATATATAAAAATTAAAACCACATATATAAATAAAATATTTCTATATGTGTTCCTCTTTCTCATTTTTAATATATAGAATCAAGTTAATCATTATTGGAATACCTCCTCCGAGGGCAAAAAATTCATCATTTCCTGATGTTGCTTATAGGCACTTCCATCTACTCATTTATACCTCCATTTATTTGATAAGCATTTATCAGCATCTGTTATTGGGTACTTCAGATAAAACACACACACACACACACACACACACACACACACACAACAACAACAACAACAACTTACAGTTCCTGTCTTCAAGGAAAACAGAGCTACTATGGGAAGGCATATATAACAATGTGAATGCAGGGCACCTGAATGGCTCAGTCAGTTAAACATCTGACTCCTGATTTTGACTCAGGTCATGATCTCATGGGTCATGGGATTGATCCCCAGGTCGGGCTCTGTGCTGACGGCACAGGGTCTGCTTGGGATTCTCTCTCTCTCTTTCTGCCTGCACCCCCCCGCCCCGACCCATGCTTTGTCTCTCTCTCTCTCTCTCTCTCTCAAAATAAATAAATAACATTACAAAAATGTGAATGCAATAATATATATTATTTGAGAAAAATGTTACTGAAGTAGAGAGAATACAGTTGGAGATGGAGTAGACAAAATAGAATCTTGTAAGGAAAGCTCACCTTCTGGAAGAATCTCAAAAGATGACATAATAGACCAAGTAGGCTTTTCAGGGAAAAGGCTTGGAGTCTTGGCACTGTGTGGGGCATGACAATTGCAAGGCCTGCCCCATGATTTGAATTTAAAATAAAATGCTTAAATATAGGTGAAGTTAAATGATTAAAAACAAAGAATGAGCAAACATATTGTCAGGTAAGTGTAAATATCAAGTAAACAGAGTTCACACAATTAATAGTCAAATAAAGTTCAAGGCAAAAAAGCATTTTACAAACCAAAATAGCTCTTTACAGAAATGATGAATTACTGTAATACAAATTCACAATAATATAAATATCTGATACTTAATAAAGTTGTCTCAACATTTGTATGAGAGGTTAAAATACATGAATGTGAGTTAACGTACTTACCTGTGTCTTTGACAGATCTTGCTAGCAAAAGTTTATCTGGATATGAAAGTCATGATTTTATACTATATACTGTATATACTACGTATTATTCTGTTATATATTAATTGATATTATAGTTATATAATTCTTTATATATTACTATATATTATTTTATCATATGATGGAGTTATTATTTTATTATATAATACAATAGAATTTTTAAAATTTTTTTTAATGTTTATTTTTGAGACAGAGAGAGAAAGAGAGACAGAGCATGAGCAGGGGAAGAGCAGAGAGAGAAGGAGACCCAGAATCTGAAACAGGCTCCAGGCTCTGAGCTGTCAGCACAGGGTCTGATGTGGGGCTCGAACTCACAAACTGTGAGATCATGACCTGAGCCGAAGCCGGATGCTCAACCGACTGAGCCACCCAGGCACCCCTAATATGATAGTATTTTTATGTCATATGATAGAATTACATACCACACATTCTAACCTACAAAGAGAAAATATACCTTGTTAAGCACCACAGATCTTTTATAAACTGAACAAAAATTAAGAAAAGACAATTCAACAAATTTCAGAAGTTAGTTAATGGGTCATATTACCTGAAAATAATACAATGAAACTAGGTATTATTAAGAAAAGTTTATCTTTATAAAAAATGCTTGGAAAATAAACAAAAATATCATAAGGAACTTTGAGGTCAAAGCAAGAATTAAATTTGTCATAGCATTTATATAGAATAAATGTTAGAGTACCACATGTTACATTAATGGAATACAGCCAAATCTCCACCTAGATGAGAATTTATGACTCTAAATGCACATATTTTATGCAAGAAATACTAGGTGTGAAAGAATTCAACATGCAACTCAAGTATTCACAACAAACTAAAACAAACATTAAATGAGTAAAGCAGGATAAAGGAATTAAAAATAAGAAATACAAACAGAAACGCATGAATTAGAAACCCAAAAGGTAGCAGAATGGAAACATAAATATAAAGATGATTAAAAAAATAGTCAAACTTGGCAATGTCAATTGAAAGAGAGGAAATAAACTTGGAAGAAATCACAACTATGAAACATTATGAATAAAAGAGGATTAGACTAAAATTATAGGCAGTATTATTTTTAATGTAAAATCACTATGAATTAAAAATTGGAAACATTGGGGGCGCCTGGGTGGCTTGGTTGGTTAAGCATCCGACTTCGGCTCGGGTCATGATCTCACGGCCAGTGAGTTCGAGCCCCGCGTCGGGCTCTGTGCTGACTGCTCAGAGCCTACAGCCTGTTTCAGATTCTGTGTCTCCCTCTCCCTCTGACCCTCCCCTGTTCATGCTCTGTCCCTCTCTGTCTCAAAAATAAATAAACGTTAAAAAAAAATTGGAAACATTGTCATAGAATGTAAAAATACATTAATTATCAAAACTAACTTAAGACAGGAAAATCACATGAAGACATCTAACAAGTGTACAGTTTAAAAAGACAAACCAAACATATCTCCACAAAATGTGGCCAGGGAAGTATGATACAGATGAATTTGTGGGAAAGATATGTCAGGATCATTCTTATGCTATTTAGACTGATTCAGAACATAGAAAATAGTTTATGAAGTGGAGAAAAGATTGATCCCAAAACCCTCAAAATACCATGCTGCAACCTTGTTTAGGATTACAGGTGTGAAAATCTTCAGGGAAACACCATCAATTTTGGCCTCATATAATGTTAAAGATGTAATATAAGATGATGAAATGGACTGGGTCTAAAAAATTCAAGGGCTTATCTTACACCGCTTACATTGTATTGCTTCTATTACATTGTTCATATAATATTACATTGCTTGTATTAATATATCATATGCATGTATAATCAGTTGTTCAAAAATATTTTGAAAGTTGCTCAAAACACACTTGATAAAAATTAAATGTTCACTTATGAACATTTTGAATAGAGACTACTTTTTATACAATAAAGAAGCATTTTATTAAATAGCAAAACAACATAAAGAGAAATGGATGCACAGATATTGGCAAAGAAGAAAAAAAATAATTATGTATTAATGATATTATATCCCTAGACAAATGAATAGAATCAAGTGAAAAACAATTACCAACAGATTGAAATGCTTTTAGAATGATTAGAGGGGTGCCTGGGGGGCTCAGTTGGTTGAGCGTCCGACCTCAGCTCAGGTCATGATCTCACGGTTTGTGGGTTTGAGCCCCACATCGGGCTCTGTGCTGACACCTCAGAGCCTGGAGTCTGCTTCGAATTCAGTGTCTCCCTCTCTCTCTGCCCCTCCCCCGCTCATGCTCTGTCTCTTGCTCTCTCAAAAATAAATAAACACGAAAAAAATTTTTAAAGTATTATGGGAATAATTTAGTGGTAAGGTACATTTTTGTTTTGTGATTTCAATTGTGACTGCACCACGCTCAATATTTAAATCTGTTTATTTACATTTCCAAGAGAATCTCATCCTTTCAATTTCTTAAATTCTACGTAATTCTAGTTGATTCCACTTCATTTGCTTTCTTTTCCTATTAATCCTCTATCTCATTAGAAAGCTGTGTTACAGCATCAACCTTTTTGCCTGCTCTTTTATTCTTTGCACCTGATCTTAATTACAACGTGGTCCTTCCTAAAGGGTTCCATTTTCGTAAGTGGCAGGTGCTGTAAAACACTCCTGCAGAAGATCTCAAGGTATGAATTCAGTATCCAACTCACTCCAACACGCTTCGTATGACCTCTATGTGTTCATCTCCATAAAGAAAAAAACGAAACAAAATAAAACCTAAACCTGCTACTTCAAAACACATGCCATCTGGCTAAATCATTCTATACTCCTCTTCCTGGTTATCATCCACAAACATCTGGGTTAATCCTCTTATTCAACTACAGACTTTGGCCCTTAGTTCACAATGCCTTTCCATATGAAATCCTACTGTGGTCCAGGGTGACTTTTACGCGACAGAGAGAATGCATCCAATATTGGCCAAAAGCCACAACATGGCTATTACTTGGACTTCCTCCTCTTCAGGGAAAACCTTCTCTCTGAAATAAATAACTCAGCGCCTTCACCCTCTCTCTCCTTGACCTCCCATTCTTTCAGCTCCTGAGCACAACTCTTTTTAGATCTCTTCTTCTACCTAGTTGGAGCACCCAAGTCTGTGACTGTAACTGGCTGTACATTCAAATCACCCTGGGAGCATTAAGAAAGTGTGGATGCCTTTTGTCCCATCAAAGATCAATTGTTTCAGAATCTCTGAACTTTGGGATTAAGCAGCCTAAGTACGGTGCAGGCAGGTTAAAGAACCACTGCCCTAGGGTTCTTCTGTCTCTACTTCCATTTCTCTCTTCACTGTCTTTCTTATCCAGCTTGGATTCCAACTGTCATCATTTAAATTTGCTCATTTGTCAGTAACTCCCTCTTCTGGGTCCCTTTTGTTGTTCCCACCTGGCAAAGTTTAACCCCCATTGAAAACTAATGCCCTGAGCTTTTTAAACACTGCTAGAGGGAACACACACAATCTTGCACGCTGGTATCATCACTAATTTGTAGTCACCAATATACATAGCTGCTCTGTGGTCTTACTGTGTCCACAATAAGCTCTTTTTTCCCCCTTTTCTCTTTGGCACTGTGATAAACCATCTCCATTTTTTTTTCAAATCCCTAACCCCATCACCTCACTCATCTTTCATGGATGTCCTTAAATGACAACTTGACAGTAAGAACAGAATCCTTTATATGGAAACTCCTGAACTACCACAACCTCAATAATATGCTTCTGTACAAGATTGCCTCTTTCCTTCTATTGCAATGTAAGAAGTGTCCTTCTTCCTATCCAAGGCTCGCCTCTCAACTTGTTTCCAGAGTCCCTCTTGCTCCTTTTCAAAGGTTTTGCTTTGAAACTTATCCATAGATAATTTGTCTAAGGGAACAGTTGCAGCTTGGATTTGACTATGGCTCCTCACTAATTGCCTGAATGACCAATAAGCATTTGACCTAATATCTTCATACTCTTTTTTACCTGTAAAATGGGGGATAGAAATATTCTTATTGCAGAGTGGTGGTGAGAATCGAAAAAGTTAATATTTATAGATGTTGGAAGAATAAGGACAATAACAGTGGTTGATAAACTATCCCCTCATTCCTATATACTTAATTTCTATGACCATATTCACTTCTTCTAATCAGAATCTACACACACTCTTTAGAAAAAAATATCATCTTCACGTTCTCCTTCAGTAACCAGCATATTTTTCTCTTCGCATTCACAGCCAAACATAACAGAAAAGTCTGAATTTTGTCTCCACATCTGTTTCTCCTTTTCACTCCACAACCTTCTGAAATCTGGATTCAACTTCCCCCACTCTGCTGAACCTGCTCTTGTCAATGTCAGCAATGATGGCCTTGTAGTTAAATCCAATAAATAATTTCCAGGCCTTATCTACCTGAACACTTGGCAGAGTTTGACACTATTGACTGCTCCTTCTTTCTTGAAATGCCCTCTTCTTATGACTTATCTCTTACTGCACTCTCCTTGTTTGCCTTATACTTCTCTGACCGTTTCATTTTCGTCTCTTTTGTGAGCTTCTCTTTCTCCTTGGTCTACCCTTTAATTATTGGCAATCTTCAGAATTCTGCCCTAAGCCCTTTTACCTTCTTATTTTAAAAAATCCCCCAGCTAATATTTTCTGCGTCCAGGGCATCAATTTCCATCTATAACACGATGGGTCCCACCCTCTCAATCTCCAACTCAGAGGAGGAAATACAGGGCGATGTTTAAGAACATGAATTCTAGAGATTGTAGACCTATGTTCAAGGTTTGTATTCATACTCTGCTAGTTACTACACATGCGATGGAGAAATCACTTCACTTGTCTAAGCTTCGGATCAGTTCTTTGTAAAATAACGATATGAATTATTTTCTTTATACACTGTATGATAAAACAGGTATACATTGCTTAGGAGACTTGTTTATGTAAAAAAAATATTTAATATATTTTATCTATTGCTGATTACCTCTACCTTTAGATCTTTCTATTAGCCTGTATGACAGCTGGCTATTTGGCACAACCATTTGATTGGCCATGAAGTCCCCGAATGCCAAATCTTAATATATTTTCCCTAGCCCCCTTCTCTTTGTATATTAGGTGACATAGTGACCCAATAAGAAGTTAATTCCCAACACTAATCCTCTTATTTGACATCGTTTTCATATCTGTGCATTTGTAGTTATGTCACCCTTTCAATTTCTAATACCGTTTATTTTTTCTCCTTTTTCTTTTGATGAATCCTCCCAGAGATTTATTTGTCTTCAAAGAACCAACTTTTATGTGTTTCAAAATAATTTTATAATTGTTTTGCATTTATTGATTCTGTTCTTAAGTTTATTGTGTCCTTTCTTTTTTTGTCAAAGTTTCTATTCCATATTCTTTAGTTTCACACTTAACTCATTAATATTCAGCTCTTCTTTTTTTAATATGAGAACAAGTAAATTGCCTTCTAAATAAGTTTTTTTGTAAATTTTAAAAAATGTTTATGTATTTTTGAGAGAGGGATGGAGGGCAAGTGGGGGAGGAACAGAGAGAGACAGGGAGATAAGAATCTGAGGCAGGCTCCAGGCTCCATGCTGTCAGCCCAGAGCCCAATGTAGGGTTTGAACTCACGAACCATGAGATCACAACCTGAGCTGAAGTTGGACACTTAACCAACTGAGCCATCCAGGCACCCCTCTAAATAAGTTTTAATAGTTTTGTCATTTAGTCATAACAGTATCAGAATAATACATGAATTATTTATGGGTGTGTGTGTGTGTGTGTCTAATATATTTTTTTCATTTAGTGGCCTTATATTGACCATAGTTTGAAATTTGTTAAATCCTATATTATTATCCTGTATATAATTTTTATAAATGCTTTATATGTTTGTAAAGAGTTCATATCCTCTTATTCTTGGGTGCAGGACTCCATAGAAGCTTATTATCTCTAGATTAATAATTTTGTTCAAATTTTCTACATTTTTATTTATTACCTTTCTCAGATTAATTTGTCAAAAATTGAGAAATGTTAAATTTGCCACAAGGATGAAGGATTTATTAACTTTTATCAGTAACTTTATCAGCATTATATTTACTCTGAGATAGTTTTATTTGGAGCATATGAATATATCATTATTAGAGATCCTGATATATTGAGCCTCTTATCATTATGTGATAACAATTTACATTCCTAAAAGTATTTTAAGGATATATTTTTATTTTAAGATATATTTTAAGATATATTATATTATATTTTAAGATATATTTTTCTCCTATTAAAATATTATGTCAGCTTGCTTTTGGTATTTGTTTTGCATATCTTTTCCATCATTTTACTTTAAGCCTTCCCATGTCTTTTATTTTACGCCTTGTCTCTATAAACACAATATAGTTCAAATTAAAATCTCTGTTTCATGATAAGTATAATACATGTATCTTTGTGATTATGATATATTATGTCTGTTTCTACTCTTCTTAATTTTTGTTTTTCTTTTACCATCTTTCTTACTATTTTAAAATTTGAGTTCATATTTTCTTTTTTTATAAGACTTTATCTTTTATCATTCAAATTTATTTTTAGAAAGTCCAAACTAAAATAATGTCTTAATTTCCTTCATAACAATTTAACAGCCATGGGACCCAATAAATTGATCATTCTCCTAACTTGCATAATTTGTGCATGTCATGTTTTAGTTTCACTTTCCCTCCTCCTTCAATATATTCTTTAAAATTTTATTTAATCCAGTTTCTTGTGTTGACTTCTCTGTTTTATTCATCGGCACATGGTTATTTTACACTCTTCTTGAAAGATAAATTTTGCTGGCTATACCATTCTAAATTAACAGTTTACCTTGCCACTTAAAATTTTTTTTTAATGTTTATTTATTTTTGACAGCGGGAGACAGAGCATAAGCAGGGGAGGGGCAGAGAGAGAGAGGGAGACACAGACTCTGAAGCAGCTTCCAGGCTCTGAGCTGTCAGCACAGAGCCCAAGGCGGGGCTCGAACTCCCAGACCGCGAGATCATGACCTGAGCCAAAGTCGGATGCTCAACCAACAGAGCCACCCAGGCACCCCTACCTTGACACTTTAAAGATATCTTACAACTACCTTCTGGCTTCCAATGATGTTCTAATTATTCATTTGTCAGTCATCTGTTCTTTCTCTTTGGCTGCATTTTAATTATTTAAATTATTTTTATTTTATGGTTATAAAAGAATTATATTCTACTTTTTAAGTTGAAGATAATTTAATGTAGGAGTCACTAGAATAAAGAATAAAAGATGGATCACCACGATGGACAATGGATCTGGAATCAGAAGTCCAGGATTTGGGTCCCTGCTATGTCATTTCTTAGCTGTGTGATGTTGAACAAATCACAAAACCTCCTTACATCCCAGAATCCCCCTGGTTCAAGGGAACAATATCACCCTTAAACAATTGTCAAGAGAACTGAATGAGACAGATGCAGAAACAAGGAACTCCATGCCTAGTTCAGAGAAGTACTCAAGAGATTATGCCAAGTCAAGAAAAGTCCACTTATAAACCTCTAATTTGGATTGAGAGTTGTGCACTGTTCATGAGCTGTTAGAGTTGTCAAAGTCCAGGGAAGCAGTCTGATAAAGTTATATAAGTCCATCACCCAAAATAGCTAACATTGTTGAACACTTACAATGTCTCTTAGACCGTTTTTAAAGGTTTTTCATTGTCTTTATTCTTCTGTAATTTTACTGCAATTTGTTTCAGTTTCAATTTTATGTTTATCTTGTTTGAGGAGCAGGATGTTTCCTGGATTTGTGGATCTATATTTTCATCAATCCTGAAAAAACTATTATGACTTTAAATATTGTCTCTCTTCTATTCTCCTCTTCTGGAACTGACTTACATACATGCTAAAACTACTTGTATTATCCTTTATATCTTGTAGCCTCTCATTCATACTTCTGACTTTTTTTTTTTTTTTCTTTTTGGCCCCTCTGGTTCCTATCAACTATTTTTGGATATATATTCTAGTTCACTAATTCTCTCTTCAACTCTAATCATTCTTTTTAATTTAGTCAATTGAAGTTTTTATTTCAACCACTATATGTTTAGTTTTAGAAGTTATGTAGTTAAAAATACATGTATCCAGGGACGGCTGGGTGGCTCAGTAGATTAAGCATCCGACTTTGGCTCCAGTCATGATCTTCTCAGGATTTGTGAGTTCAAGCCCCACCCATGTCAGGCTCTGTGCTGACAGCTCAGAGCCTGGAGCCTGCTTCAGATTCTGTGTTTCCCTCTCCCTCTGTCCCTCTCCTACTCACACTCTGTCTCTCTCTCTCTTTCTCTCTCTCAAAAATAAATAAATGTTTTAAAAATTAAAAAAATATATCTGTTCATTTCTAATAAACTTTTAATTGAGAAATTTAAGACTGAAGTGTGTAGCTCATTATGTCTGAAGTGCATGCACTTCTATATTCAGTGCCTGAAATTTCCAACAGCTGCAGGGATTTTTAGTTTAATTTCTTGTTTTTGTCTTTCTGCTGATGCTCAGACATAAGGGATTGCTTTCTTTTGTTGAGTTATGTGTTTGTGGTTTGAACGTAATCAGTGACAGACCTATGAGCGTAAATTAAAAGCTGGAAAGTATTGGGGCTAAAGAGCCAATGAAATTCAGAAATCTGGGAGCATTTCAGCCCTTTCTGAGGACCTAGGCTCAGCACTAGGAGCTGAAGTCCCTCTTCCCAACTTCTTAAAATCTCCTGATGGCATTACTGCTATCGCTGATTCCTCAGGGGATCAAAATCACTCATCTTCCAGCAGCTGATTTCCTCCTGGTCTTTTAGCCTTAGCCTTGTCTTCAGTCCCAATTTCCACATGCTCTTTGTTTCTTTGTAGCTTCCTTCCTTAGTTCCTTGATTTCTGTGTTTCTGTCTTTCTTTTTAATAAGAAGAAATGGAGAATTTTGGAACTGTCTCTCCTCCTGAAAAACTACGGATGCCTCAAATATATTCATTGCAGGCTTTAGTTGTTTTTGCTGCATTCTGACTCTTCCTTAATCCCCAGATCCAATCAACTATGTATTTATATCAATTCATCTTCCAAACAAATGAACAAACAAAAAGTCAAAAGCCATGAACCTCTAACATCTACCGTTTCTCCCTTTACGTACTGCCCATATTCCTGTAAAGATTACCACCATCTCCCACCTGGATTGTTTTAACAGTCCCCTAATTTACTTCCTGTTTCCAATCTGGTTTACATCCAATCCATTTTCTTCCATGCAATTAGAGTCCTCTTACTAAAGTGCAAGTCTAAACATATATATTTACTACTTAAAACCATCTAACATCCTCTCTTTCAGACACAAGTTTTTCATGGTTTTCTCCTGCGGTCCCAGATTAAATGACCGTTGCTTACATTCTGATGTTATTTCTTACCAGCACGCCCCCTGCCTCTCACATTCTATACTACATTCAATATAAACCCTTCATCTTGTTTTCTTGTATTATGCATTCACTCTCTTCCCTTTTGACCTCTGGGTAAGCTATCCCCTCTTCCTGATACCGTCCTCCTTACAGATCACTAACCCCATCTCAGTTTCCCATTGCTGGTTAACTGCTCCCTGAATAGACTCTATTCATCTTCCATGGCCGAACTTAGTCTTCTGTTACAGCACTTACCACACTTTATAGTAATTTCTCTTTACTCGCATGCATTCCCAGTTAGACTATACATCCCATGAAGACAAGAGCTGTCTACTTCATTTATTCTTGTGTACCAGATACTTAGTCAAGTGCCTTGCCTTTGGGCACTGGATAAATATTTATTGAATGAATGAATGAATGAAAGTAAGGATAGTTGCACAAATAGCAAGAGAGGAGCTCTGAAAAGAAACAGAAATGAAATTTCCAGTTACAACCACAGAGTCTCTAATTCTTACTTCTTTCTTTATCAAATATAAACCTCCATAAAGATTTCTTAAATAAATGCCTTGCATGTAATAAGGGTTCATTATTTTATTCAAGAAATAAAATATTCCCTGGTTACAATTGGTGATATCCCTGCATTTCTCTAGATAAAGCTTATAATAAAAACGAAATGGTGAAAACCCTTGGTTACTTGATGTATTGAAATATTTTTTCCTTATCATTCAAATATAGCATAGTCACCATTATTTTATCTTAGGTCTGTTTTCACACAAATTATCCTAATTGGTATTTGAATCCTATGATTCTCACTTAGCCAGAGTCCAGCTTAGCCACAGTTTCCCACATTCTATACCACCCACTGTCTCTATCCATTTTGTGCTGTCAGAGGCACATCAAGCAGCCTCTGAGTGTAATCACATCAAAATCGATTTTCATGGCTGAGAGAAAAATAATGGAAATTTCTCTAATGTAGTAAATGTATGTGTTCCTTTTGGTTAACCAAAATAGACTATATATCAGACCTGTCAAAATTAAGTTTTCTTGATTCAGTGCTCTCGCACCGACTTGTATACAAATTATAAAGGCATGCCGTGGAGCACCATGACGCAATCTTCCTGCTTCCCCGGTCTGCTTCTGCATGTCTCTCAAATGAATAATCTCACCAACTTATCAAGCTACAACCTGATGTACAGTCTGAATCCCCAAGCAACCTGCTCCATGTTAAGATAGAACCTTAAGCTTATTCTTTTTAGACCAATTAATTCTCCTATTAAGAGATGTGCCCAAACAGTAGCCACGGTGACATTTGGAAGGGCTCAGAACCAAATTCAAATACCATCTTTTTGGACTTTTTCCAGAGCCTAATTTTTCTTTCCTATAATCATTTGTCCCAAGGATCACATGCTTAGGCTTTTATTAGTGTTCAGTTCTCTGAAACCATTCAAGGTGATCAACCATGTTCAAATTATAATATCGAAGGGGTGGCCATCCTACATATATTTCTTTATATCATGTTCTCTCAAAGCAGATATATCTTGAAAACACTTAGGACATATCCCTTTTTGGTTTCGTGGTAGGTGTAGTCATAGCTGCATGATGATGCTGGGAGTAAATTTTTATCTGAATGATGCAGGTTAACAGTCTACCTTCTTTTGTGTATAACAATCCTCTACTAAATTTTGAGTAGCAAAATAATTTTTAAAAGATGGCTTATAATAATTGGTAGTGTTTGCATTATGAAGGATGGAAAAAGGATTCGATATGTTAAAAAACTGACTCATGATATATTTCTGAAAGTTGCTGACCAATCAACCAACTCTTTTATTAGCATCTAACAGCCATTTATAACCAGCAAGAAGTAAACCAAAGATTTCTTTGAGTTTAGTACCCCTAATGTATTATGCTGAAATTCCAGGTTTTTATTTCTTTTGCCTAAAAGAGGCAAGAACGAATGTACACTAAAATGTGCGTCTTATAAAAAATATGCCAAGATGTGTTCCAAAGAAACTTCAAGCATTGTGGATAATCTCATAAAAACAAAACAAAACAAAACAAAGCTTTTCTACCATCTATCCTGTTAAAATCATGGTTTATTTCATAGTTCTATTTTCTTGAGTTTAAACTAATTCTTTTGAGGCTCGTATGAGAGTAAAATCAATTCTTAGAGTTTGGTAGTCATGAACAGCAACGAGAAATTAGTTTGCATGTTTGGTAATGGAAACCTTTTTAAAAGCCAGATTGCTGTTTTTAAACTCTTGGGATTTTTGAATAAGGTGACATGGGAACATATATGAGTAGTCTGTTTATTTAACATTCAAATTTATGAATCTCCAATCATTTGACTGTACAATTAATATTTAGTAAGAGTTGTTTTGTTTTGTTTGTTTTTAAATAGCAGACAACATGGCATAAAAAACATGAGACTTAGCATCGAGAGTTTTGTGTTTCAACTTACGCCTTTTAAATCTGGCGCATCAACCAAACAACTCTTAGCAGGTGCACAAACCCCTTTACAGTGCTTCTTTTTAAAACTTAAAAAAAAAACCCACAAATTTCTTGAGCTTTAATTCTATACGTAGTTAATAAAATATATCTTATTTGTTTTTATATCTTTAAAAAAACCTTTAATTAATTAATTAAGTTTTTTTGGCCTTTCTTTGAAACTTCTTTGAGGAATTTAGGATTTTAAACACCTGATGGCAGAACTTTGATTTTACATGTATAATAATTAACTGTAGACGGAAATAAAACCTGAACGAAATTTGATAACATTCGCCTTCAGAGATCAATGAAAATGTCGTAAAAGGCTAAGCTAACCTAAACAGGGTGATAAGCAATCCATTCTTACTCCTTAACAGACCTTCAGTTCCAGACATCCCCACTTCTGGGTGGCATGCCTGATGTAATGCACATTAGCACAATTGATAGGAGAATTGATCCAGTACAAAGGCGAGAAGGAAGAACTGACAGAGGAAGGTTTCCTTCTGGTAACCTTCTTAAAGGTTTCAATTAAATTTGAAAAATATAATTTCCTAGCTAGTATTTAACAGTAGAAATTGCTTTACCTGCCCAGGTGTCATAATGACAAATGTCCCTTGTGATCTACAAATACTTTCTAACTAGGGTAGTTATATAAATTATTAGTAAACCACCATTATAGTATAATTCTTTTGTAATGTTTATTTTTGAGAGAGAGAGAGACAGAGCATGAGCGGGGGTCAGAGAGAGAGGGAGGCACAGAATCCGAAGCAGGCTCCAGGCTCTGAGCTGTCAGCACAGAGCCCCACACCGGGCTCAAACTCACAGACTGAGAGATCATGACCTGAGCCAAAGTTGGACACTCAACTGACTGAGCCACCCATGTGCCCTTATAGTTAATTATTTTACTTGTAGATCCTTTGGTGGATGCAGGGATATATATTTCAATCCAAGTGGCCCAATCATACACTAAAGCTCTAACAATCCCTGGAAAACTACTATGTGAGTTCAATACATCAGCATTATAAAATGGATCATATGCATTTTATGCATTTAGTGAAGTTCTTAAGTGAACATTTACTCATTCATTTACAAATATTTATTGGACATTTACTCCTGCAAGCTCAGTGCTAGGTGCTCTCATTTAAATTCTGTATTAATTTTACAATGGGGAGAGTTGGGGATATTTCTGGTATTTTGCTACCTAAGTTCAAATTCCATTTTCATCAATGATTTATAATATTAAATTGGACAAATTACTTAACCTTCCTGTGTCCCTCTTTTCCCATATATAAAATGGGACAACAAGAGTGTGAAAAGTCACGGGAACTCTGTGATGATTAAATATAATAATGCATTCAAGTGTTTCTCATGGCAAAGTGTTACACACAGTAACTGCTATTATTTTCTTCATTTTATATATCCCAAACTGGGGCTATGAAAGGAAAACACCTTGCTTATGGGCAAATAGGTAATAAGTGGAGAAGTGCGGATATAGATTCTATGTCTGTAAGTTGAAAGTCTCTACTCTTATCTTTTTAAAAATTATTTTTATCAACATAATATCTATGCATCATTTTCAAAAGTTAAGTGGTACTGTAAGACTTAAAATGAATGCAAACGACAGCAACATTTTTTCCTTTTCCTCTTCACTCTTAATTCCAAAAGCATGGTGATATTCTTCTTTTTTGATTTATTAACTTTGGACATTATTTATTGCCTTGCTATTATGAACTAGGAAGACAACACCCAAATGTCCCCCCCATCTACTTTGCATTCTTTCCTTCTTCCAATGCAGTTTTATCAAAATTGTTCAGATAAAGCAATTTTCAGTGTTTACATTATAGTTGCTAAGTAATTATTTTTTACTCCTGAGCCAAGTCAAGCACTATATTTCAATTACCTTTCCTGTGCAATATTTTGGGTTTTTTTGTTTTTCCGGATTTCAATAATTTTCTTGAATTAATTTTGCTTAACTTTCTATGTCCCTATCATTAATTTTTCCATTAAATCTTCAAAAAATAGCAAACCGCTTTCAAAACCTCTTTTCTGTGTGTTCTAAAACATTATGTCATCTGTTTGTTTCTCCATTCTCCCTGGAGACATCATTCCTCAAGCCCCCATTCTTCTACCCCTTTCTCAAATTCCATCTCAGGCCTGCTGTGCTGCTCACCTCTCTTCATGGAGGATCCATGTTTTCCTTGATTCAATATCTTCTTTCTCAGTTACTTTCTTGTTTTGATGGAACATAATTTGAGATGCCCAAAAATAGTCGCCTAAAAAGAAGGTGACTGGTGATAAATAGTTTGAAACTTACTGTTGAAAATTGTTGTGTAGTCTCAAATTTGATTGATAGATGTCTAGAGATAGAATTCTCTGTTGACAAAGAAAAACATATTATTTTCAAGATTTTTAAAGCAGTACTCCACTGTTGTTTGGTTTATAGTGTTGAGATGTCAATTGCCATTCTGTTTCTCCATCCTTTAGATAAGACTTGTTTGTTTTCTCCATGGGAGTATTTGGATCTTAATTTATTTTAGTGTGAGAAATTTTATGATAATAAGCCTTAGTGTGGGTGATTTTTTTCCTCATTATTCTGCACAGAACTGAAGTGGGACTTTAATTCTGAAAGATTTCCTTGCATTATTTCTTTGGTGATTTCCTTTTTTTTTTTTAAATTTCCCCTGTTCTCTTTTCCTGGAATTTATATTAGTCAGATGATGGACCTACTCATTATCATTTATCATTTAAGAATCTCCTTTCTTACCTATTTTTGGAAAATCTTGGCCTTTTGATTCTATTTTCTTGAAGATTTCTGTTGAGGCCAAAAGTTATATAAAAATATTACTCAGTGACACTAATCCCCTGGGAAATGCAGATCAAAACCACAAGGAGATTATCACTTTATACCTATTAGTATGGTTATTACTTAAAAAAGGCAGCAAGTATTAGTGAAATCAGAACCCTTGAACACTGTTTTGGGGAATGAAAAATGGTGCTCCTACTAAGGAAAACAGTATGGAGGGAGGCTCCTCAAAAAACTAAGAGTAGATTTGCCCTAAGGTCCGGAAATACCACTTCTAGGTATTTTTCCAGAATAATTGAAATCAGGATCTCAAAGAGATATTAACCTTCTCATGTTCACTACAGCACTATTCACAATATCTGAGATTTAGAAATATGTGTCTATTCATGGATAAATGAATAAAGAAAATGTGATATGTACATATATGTGTACATATATATATATGTGTGTATGTGTATACATATAGATATATATGTATATATATATATATATGATGGAATATTATTCTGCTTTAAAAAAGAAAGAAATCCTATAATATGACAACATAGGTGGCCTTTGAAGACATTATGCTAAGTGAAATAAAGCAATCACAGAAGAACAAATACTTCATGATTCCACTTATATGAGGTATCTAAAATAGTCAAACTCATAGAATTAAAAAAATAAAATGGTGGTTGCCAAATTGGGGAGAAAGAAATTGGAAATTGCTAATTAATGTGTATAAAATTTCAATAATGAAAGATAAATAAGTTCTAGAGACCTGTTGTATAACATTGTATCTGTAGATAATAATGCTGTATTGCACATTACAATAGGTAATTTGTAGGTATTTCATGAAGAACATAGGTTAAGCATACTTATCATAGTAATAAGAAAAGATTTCTGTTGAATTTTTAACTGAAACTATCCTGTAAAATCATTTTTTGTACTCTAATTATTCCCTTTTCACTTTCTTTTTTAAATTTCCTTTTTCTATAAGTTGATCCTCATTTCAAGAATGTAATATCTTCTTAAACTCTTTAAGGTTGAAAATTTGTGTGTTTTAAGATTTATTCAGATCTCTGCTTGTCCCCATTTGTGGCGAGTTCCCTCTGGTATTTGCTTCAATCTCCTTTTTTTCATGCTGAACCTTCCCATATATGTCTGATGATTCTTGACTACTGACTCATACTTAAAATTAAAGCACTAAAGAGATGATTGGAAGCTCTGTGTGCAAGACTTCACTATGGGGTGATTGGGTTGGCGTCATAGCACTCTTTGTCCCAACATATTTAAATGTCCATTTCTGCACATCTTTCTGTTCACTCTCAAAGCCATTACTTGCTTAGAAGTCAACCTCCTATTTCCAGAGAAAAAATCCTCCAACCCATCATCTGTAAAGGTAGAGGGAAAAGGATGAAGAATAAATTTCCTTGCCAAAGTTCTTGGAACTAACAAGAAGAAAGATGAGGATCTTAGGTTCTATGTGTAGACTCTTTAAAAATACTTCTATTTTCAATAATGTGCTTCTTATTTGCCAGACCTTGAGAATCTTGGCTTAATGTCTCCACATAGCAAGTTGTGTCCTGCCAGGAGTGAAAGGGATGCTAACTCTGTTACGGCAGATGAGGAAAGAATCTCATGAACTAACTGCTCTTTAATTCAAACTTTCAACCAGTTACAGATATTAAAGAAAGCTTTAATGTAGCTGATGCTTCAAATTCCTAAACTTTCTAAGGTTCTACAACATGGATTTTTTTGCCTCTTTTTTGATATTTCAACTGTAGATAATTACCTTACTTCCTGATTCTAAGATAAATTTTTTTCTCATTTTAATATTTTTGAATGTGGGGAACCATATTACATTCAATTGCACCATGGAAGATTGTCTTTTCCAAAAATAGCTATAATAATATCTTCTTCGAACATGCTGTTTTTTTCACCGTGACCTTACCATTCTTCCAAGAAGGCAATGAGTATATGTCTTTTCCCATTGAAGCTGGCTGAACCTTTGTGGCTGCCTTGTTCAATAGTACGGAGTGAAAGTGAGACTATGTGACTTGAAGATAGATCTCAAATAGCAATATGGCTCTGTCCGGCTATCTCTCTTGGGATATTTGTTCTTGTAAATACCTTGTATGCTCTGAGGAAGCCCAGGCTACATGTATAGGCTGCATATACATGTTCCAGCCAATAGGCCCACTTAAAGTCCCAGATGACAACTAACAGTAATCATCATCCATGTGAGTGAAGAAGCCTTTCAGATGATGCCAGACCTAGCAACTATGTTGTCTCAACGGCATGATATTTCCTGATCCAGCCTGGTATAGGCAGCCCATAAAACTGTGAGAGATAATAATGAAATTATTATTGTTGATCTAAGCTTCTAAATTTGGTGTGGTTTGTTACATAACAATAGATAAGTAAACATTCATAATCATAAATTTATAATTATATTTGGCAGTGAGTTTTTTCTTTCTCAATGAAACAAACTAATGGTGCATCTTATAATAGATGGAAACTCAGGTTAAAAAATATACTAGTATTCTACTTCCTCTGTCTTGTTAACTCTTCTTTTGCTTTCTATGTTCCAAAAATTTGTTGTCCTATCTCGATTACTGATCCTTCCCCTGGAGATTTTATACCCTTCCTTTCTTTTCATTTTAGTGAGATTATTAGAAGGAGTGGTGTTGTATGTTCAATCTGCTATGTATTGTTCTGTATATAAGGTTCTAAATCTACATTTGTAGTTTCAGCACTAATCATAAAAACAGTGTTATAGGGTTTTGGTTTGTTGGTTTGTTTGTTTGATTTTGCATTATTATCCAGGTTTTAGTTCTTTATTTTAGTGTTACAATTTAATGTCATTAAAATAATTCAGTGAAGATACTCTGCACAAATAATAGAAATATAATGAAAAAATGGACCAGAATTACTTGTGGGGTGACAATAAAGAAGTCAGCATAACTTTCTGATCCTTAGTTTTCATAAGCACAAAGTAGAAATGTTAGTTTGAACAGGAATTTCTGGTGATAATTTCATGAGATAATACATAGAAAACCTATACCTACTACATAATATATCTCTAATAAATATTGGCTCAATATGAATGGACACAATATAATTTTCTTCATTATCTTGAATGGAGCAAAGATAAATTAAATTCTAAAAAGCATAAATTATTTCTGACCTATTAATCATGTTGAGTTTTTCATAATATTTTATACATTAATCTCTCACCATGAATGTATTTAAGCATAGATTTGGTTTTTTGTCTTCCTGACATCTGTTTCCTTTTCTTCTGGTAACAGAAGCTCAAATTCCCTCATTGGCTAGTCTTGGTAAACTGACCAATCACGCGGCTCAGCTTTCCCATTGGCAAAGGGTACATAAATGATTCAAAGTAAGCCATAACTAAGTTCTCTACCAGGAATTTGAATATTAACCTGAGCAATCCAGAGATTAAAAATGGTCAGATTTCACTCATCCCAAGGCCAGCACTTTGAACAAACTGCCCATTAATTCTTGTTGCTTGGATTCCTGGAACTGCTTTCTCTGTCCTTGCTGGTATGTTTCTTCAACTATTCCTTTGAATTACTGAGCCATTCTATATTCTTCCTAATAAATTTCCAGTTTTGCTAAAATTAATCAGAACTTGTTTCTGTTGCATGCACCCAAAGACTATCAATTGATACATTGCTATTCTGAGAATTCATTTTTAACAAAAAAATAAGCCATATTTGAAGATAGATCTGACTTGATATAAATGAGTGTAGTTTAACCAGCTTATAATTTTCCATGTCCTTTCCACAAAATATCTCCTCATTCTCAGAATAGGCTGTTCTTACGTACATTAAAGCCAAGATTATTCACTTTCCATATCTTTAAGATTTCAACAAACACAAGGATACATAAGGATGTATTTGAGAATATATGAAAGTAAAGTCGAAAACAGAGTAAGATCAAATGGCTATAACTTGAAAGCAAGATTTATTTCAAATATGTTAAGATAAACAAAATTGCCTTCACAGGACAGGTAAACATCTTAAGTACACTTATCTGGAATTCCGGTTGGAGAATTTGCTGTACTTTAAGTCAGCTGATAATTTAAAATTTACACATCACTTGGAGGTTTTCTCCTTCTACAACATTTAACTGGTATGGTGGTAAACTGAAGCAGTTCCTTTGTGAGCTGTTGCTTAAGTAAAACACAGGAGACACATTCATGGGATGGGCCTCTCTACACTTTGCCAAATTGTAATTATCCATAAACAAAGACCAGAAACCCAGAAAAAAAAAATCTATTCGTCTTGCCATGCCTTCATAAAGCCCTTCCTTGGATTATTTCGATTGTTACCCAGAGTCATATTATTAACAGCTGATGGGTGTGGCACAGATGGCTCAAAGCAGAGAGGTTTGTACTATTTCTTCGTGCCTTTTCTTACAGAGTTTTGGTGGCTTTCAGTTTTGTTTTTTTTTTATTTCTCGTGTAATTGTTTCACTGTTCTTGTTGTTGATTTTACTTAATTAGTCACGATGTGGTTATGTGTATAGGGCCCTTGCCTGGCTCTCATTGAACTCATGGTAACTGAACATGGCTCTGTTTACTACTCTTGGGCTGTTTGTTTGAAAGATGCCCTGAACCATTTGGGTTTCATCACGTGGCAGGAAGCTGGCCCTGAGTTCTGAGATTTTCGGCCTGGTATCTGAGCATTTGTGCATATAGTATCTTTGACTTTCTAAGGCTTTTGCAGCTTTGGTCTTTTCTCTTACCCTCCCTCCCATTTTCTCCCTTTCTCCACATTCCCTGCTCATTCACATGTGTGCTGTCTTGCTCTCTCTGTCTACACACACACACACACACACACACACACACAGGTTTTCACCATTCATGGCCTTTTTGATCATTATGTATGAGAGAAGTCCAGTAATAAACAGCAAAGCTATTACCCCAAACTCTCCTACTTAAGATTACCTTCCGATTTTTATGTTTGCTATTTGTTTGTTTTCTTTTCCACGCTCTCATTACCCTTATGAATTCCTTTGCACTGCTACAAACTTTCAGTTTGCCTAGGAATTTGCGGAAAATCGTAACAGAGGCTTCAGGCCTCTCCTACCTTCATGAATCCACAGAAGGTGTTAGGGAAACTTCAGTGAGTCCATCTTTGCCCCGTTCCTGTGATCTTTGGTAGAAATTTTCCAATGCCAGCTAGCAATTCAGACTGCTTTCTCTCTCCACAGACTTTCATCTCTTTTACACTTTAAGAATCAATTTTAGGCCCTAGGATTATTTTATTTCACCTTCCTGAAAGTTTCATTTAATATACTCTGCTTTTTAAACTTTATATGTATTCAAAAGTTCATAGGCAATGAATCTGTAGATCATGTGCGTATACAGTATTTCCATGTAGTTTCCACCATATCCTTTATATGTGAGTGTCGGAATTATATTTCAGAGTAAGGACCAAAGGGGCTTTTAGGAGAATGGTATTTCATTAACTTACCTTCTGGCATTTTAACTGTTATCAGCTGTACAGTTTAGTTTTATTACAACAGACATTATTGTGATAACTTTTCCTACTTTATCTTTGCAATTTATTGGAGCAGTTAATTTCTCAAAAAGTAAGAGCATTTTTTCTCATTAGAAATGCCTTCATGGCCTCTTTGATACATGTTCCTTGCTATTTAGAAGAACTGCTGATAAGTGATTTTGACTTGTATCCTCAATAATGTGAGATGTTTAACAGAAACTTGGCAGACCACTTAGGGGCTGAGGCCATTTCTTAAAACCAGCCCCAACTGATTAATTTCTGTCCCATTACTGCCACCAACATTCAGAAAGTTCCCATATAGCAATGGCCAGCCAAATATACTTATGAACTTCCTAAGGACAAAGTTTTTACTTTGTTTAATGAATCATTTTTTCCTCTAAAATTATTGTTTCTCCTTTTAGTTATATAACTCCAGTATTTGACAGCATTGAGCTTTAAGGACAGAATCTATTAGCTCAAAGTAAGTGAGAGAGATTTCAATTATCCAATAAATATGTGCTCTGTATAACTCCAAACCATGCAACTCAATCATCCAAATTATCTTCTTTGACCAAATGAGCCAGCAAAAGCCACTCTCCCTTTCTCTTTGTCACATTTAAAACTACTCCATCTGTACAAATTTTATATTTGGCCTCTCTTTTGTACCTCTATTTTCTAATATTTTCATCTCTTTTGGACGTTGATGTTCTTGTGTGTGTGTGTGTGTGTGTGTGTGTGTGTTTGGTTTTTGGTTTTTGGGGTTTTTTTGTCCAGAGTTTTTTGTTTTTTTTTTTTCCTCACAGAGCTCTATGGAGATAAAGGAGGAACATTTACATCTGAAAACATGACCCAAAGGTGGCAGCCATCAGGGAGTCTAGTAAGTGGTAGATAGGAAGCAAAGAATAGTCAAGAATCTAGTGATATGAGTAGGACAGGAAAAGGAAAGAAAAGGTTGATAGTGGTTGAGATGAAAAGATGAGACTATTTTAATCACCTAAATATTAGAGCTGCTTGTAGACATGACTCCAAATTTCTGTTTTTTCTCTTTCTACAGGGAGCACTTGTCTTAAAAATCCACAGAGTGGCCCACATTCAGAGCTTCAAGATTCCATCCCTTACCTTCTGGGCTTATAAACAATGTCCAGTTGGGTAAGTCAATGGTAATTAACTATATGATATTAACAACAACTCCAACATTCCTGGATGTCTACCATAGGCCTACAGAGCTTAAGGTATTTTCCATACATTATTTTATTCATTCCCTTCTGCTGTCCTTTAAGGTAATCATTGTCCCTAGTTTGTCATCAAGGAAACTAAGGTGAGAGAGATAAGGTAACATTTTCAAGATTACACAGGCACTTTGTCACCTTTAGGTCTTTGGATTTAGGCCTTTAAGATGGTTTCTGTACCTATTCTATTCTCTTTGGCATATGTCCAACGATATGGGAAGCAAACACAGAAGGAAATGGTAGATAAAATTAAATTTCCTTATAACCTGCAGCCCACTGACAAATACTTGAGGCAGGCAGGGTAGTACTTTTCTCCAGGAACTCCCTATTGTCTTAATGTCAATGCTTTGCTAAAGGGAAAAACAACCTTAGCTTGACAATAGCTAGGCCTCTACCTCCACCTTCATATCCTGTGAGTCTTCTTTAGTATATGAAACTCCCTTTGGAAACTTCCCCTTGACTTTATCTCCCCCAACTCCCAAGTATATAACCAGTCTCTCCTTGGTCTGGTCTGCGGCAGCTCTTTCTGCCCACAGGTCCTGTCCCTGTCTTTAATAAAATTACTTTTTTGCACCCAAGACATCTCAAGAATTCCTTCTTGCCCATGGGCTCTGGACCCCCACCACCACCATTCTAAAACCCCATCATCCACTATCCACCAAAATTCTACCCAAGATTGTACTCGATGCTTTCCAATTGAACAAAAATAATACAAAGCTTGAGTGCTCTGCTTAATTGAAGTTATAACTTACCTTTATTTCATTGAAAACTCACTTTAGGCTGTCACTCATATTTGTAATGCAAAGCCCACCTATCAGTAACATTATACCTTTTTTTCTAATCTAAAGGTTTGGTATTTGGGTAAACTTTACATCTATTACAGTGCTACATCCAAGGCACTGGGTGATAAATAAGACCCATAGAGTCCTGCTTCAACTAGCTTACACACTAAGATCCCAATGCAGAGAAATGACAGAACCTGAAGTAAGTCATCAGCTGAGCACCAGTGAGTTTTGTGGGCTTTTTCAAAAGAGATGAGCTTCAAGAATGCTTCTTGAATATTAAGCAGGAAACAAACTTGGCCTTCGGGAAGGCATGAAACAACACCAAAAACTGAGTTTGCTTGACACAGAAAAAAATTCAGGAGGACAATGGAAAGAAAATATAGAAAATCAGAAGGGTTAGAAAAGAAAGAATCCAAGAAGCACCCCATTTATGCAAGGCAATGCAAATGGGGTACTGCAGGCTTAGGAAGAATGAATGATTGATTGGCAGAATGGAAGACAAAAGCAGCCTTGATAGCTTTATTCTGAATTGCTAATGAAAGGGCCCTATGACCTCCAAAGCCAGAACATTCCTAAGTGGCTCCTACACTGATGCTGCCTGAGTATTGGGAGGAAGAGTAAGGTGTGCTTCAGCCTCTGATTCCACACTTCAAACCATGGGGCACTTGGACAAATCTTTATATCTTCTGAAGTTTTGAAGGTCAACGCTGGAAGGCTCTTTAAGGATTTGTCTAGTAAGACTCCATCATTTAGTAGGCAGGAAACTAAGTTTCATGAGGTGAAGTGTCTTGATTGACATCACAATGGGGGTGGCTTTTAAAATGGAGCACTTTACAATTTAAGCTACTAAGCTGCTATAACAAATTTCTAAAACTTACTGACTCAGTTAACACTCCAGGGAAGGGAGATCACAAGATCACCTGGGGACCCTACCACCTTCAACGTAGCACTTTCAAAACTAATCTCATCTGCACCATGTCTAACCAATGGGAAGTACAATGTTGAATTTTACCTGAGTCCTATGATTCTGGAAAAGAGTGAAGGTTAAGAAATCTCTCCATTCTTTTGTGTTCTGAGAAATGGCTTACTCAAAGAGTCACCCTTTCCAATATGATTTCCATACGACCCATGAACACCCCTTTGTTTACCTATGGCAGGGCTAGATACAAAATCTAATGTCTTATTCCTTGCCTCATTGATAATTAATTGAATTGCTTATTCTCAATGATCAATTAGAACAAAATATTTGCTAATCAAACTTTGGTTGAGTTTCTTTCCTCCTGTAGCCCCTGGCCCTTTTGACCCCATCCTCAACTTCAGTCTGTATACATCTTACTCCTGGGAATAGGCTGGCCTCAGAGGTAAACATTCTCTACTCTGTTATCAAATCATAAACCCTTGTATCCTACACGTGGTTCCTTTTAGCTCTGGGGTTTGTCACATAGCTCTATGATCTACGTCAAATTTTACCTTCATTATGTATCAATTTCCTCATTTAAGAATAATGATAAAAGTACAATCTGCCTCACAGAGTTTGGGGAAATACTAAATAAGAAAATGCAGGTAGAAGGCTTAGTCTACTACCTTTGTACAGTAATCACCACCAACGATAGTTTTCCACATACTAGAACAAGGCATAGTATTTTGATATCCATTGTATTTCAAACTTCTCATAGTGACATGGTAACAATAGAGTAAGGTTACTATTATTATCATTTTACATAAAAGGGATCTGAGACTCACTAAGATTAAGGAATTTGTCTCATATCAGAGTAGTAGGGTATT
The DNA here is from genome assembly GCF_018350215.1 of Panthera leo. Taxonomy (NCBI): domain Eukaryota; kingdom Metazoa; phylum Chordata; class Mammalia; order Carnivora; family Felidae; genus Panthera; species Panthera leo. The sequence continues at coordinate 186,204,504 of NC_056682.1, read as the reverse complement.
TGGGATTCAGAATTTGGTTTCTCCGACTATAATCTCCATCTCTGTCATCTCCTTCATGTTACAGAATGCACTTTCCTAACTTGCAGAGTACATTATATAATGAACATCCCCTGATTTTAAGGGAGAAAACACTGTTTTATTGACTCAGTTTACTCAAATGAAATATAAAGATGCACTTCTCTAATAATGCGTGCAAAAGTAAGAAATATCTTATTTTCCCAAAATAAGTTGTTGAGTAACAAATGTTCCACTGGAGTTTTTGAACCTGTTATGCTTGGTCAACCAGACCAATGTCCATGGCATGAAATAGTCCAAAAAGACGTGCTGAATGTGTTGAAAGGAACGAGGAAAATATGGCAGGACTTTTGGGAAAATGACAATCAAATAGACCACAGAATGGTTGGAAATGATGTTAATGAAAAGGTATACTTCTGTTTTGTTCTCAGATTCATGATGGCTGCAGACTTTCTTTAAATTCCAACTCTGTTCTTATCCACTTCAATTCTATCTAACTTGAGGGAAAGGAACAGCATGTTAAAATGGTTTTGTGGGGGATTTGGGGCTGCCTTTTTAATGAAATTAAGGGGAAAAGTCAGGAATCAGTACTCTAGGGGACTTAAAAATCAAACTTCAGCTGACTTAGAAAAGATAAATATTTAAACTCTAAATATCCTATAGAGCTCTTTGATGGTATCTTTAGGATCATGGTAAGATTGTGGCACTACAACAGTAAACATAAATTGAAAAGAGATGATAATTTGAATGTTGAAAAATATTTCTAATTAACCATTCATACATGATCAGCATTAGATTATAGGATTCATGATGGTAGGAAAAATTTTGTATTCAAGTCTGTCTCCATCCATTCATCCATCCATCATCCATCTGTCTATGCATTCACTGGTTCATTCAGCAATCATTTACAGAACCCCTATTATATCTGTGCCATTGGCTAAATGGAACATAAGAATGAGAACATAATTTCTTCCTTCAAAATGCTACAGTCCAGGGGTGATTGGGTGGCTCAGTTGGTTAAGCATTCGACTTCAGCTCATGTCATGATGTTGCAGTTGTCGAGTTCGAGCCCCGCATTGGGCTTTGTGCTGACACATCGGAGCCTGGAGATTTCTCCGGATTCTGTATCTCTCTCTCTCTGCCCCTCCCTGTTCGCACACTATCTCTCTCTCCTTCAAAATAAATAAACATTAATTTTTTTTTTAAAAAGTTAAAAAAAACCACAAAATCCTGCAGTCTACTTGAGGATACTTACACACACAACACCCAGTGACAGAAACAAATGTGTAAATGTGTTATAAGGAGGTACAGGAAAATTAGGATAAGTATTTAGGAAAAATGATTAATTATGATGAAAGAATTACATAAGGCAAATGCTTAGTACAGTGGGTTCCGTGGTGCTGATAAACAACAAATAATTACGAAATAATTGAGTGAATGAACGAACACTAAAAGCCATACTCATTCAAGATGCTGATTTCAGGCTTGACTGAATTATTCATATTTGGTATATTTTTAAAAGTCAGACCAGATGATTTCCAGGTCTATGAAGAGAGCCAATTCAATTCAACAGAATTTGCTTTCATAAGGTCCTTGTTCATAATGCTTCATTGGTTCTCCTGGAAGTTGACTGATGGTCAGACCCTCTCTGTAGGATGAAACAGTCAGGAACCCTGTGCACATAACTGAAGTTATTAAGAATGTATGTGGTTGGAAAGCAAATAACCCTGCATCAAGTCCCCAAAACGTATTTTCCCCTGGGAGCCTTTTCATATACTGACCTTCTTACCCAGTAAACCTACATACATATACACACACATGCAATACACACAATTTGAAGCCACTTTGTATGGGAAGTTTGTTGTTGTTCTTATTGTTGTTGTTGTTTATCCCCAAACTAGAGAAGGTATTCCTCCTAGGTGGTATCCTGTACTTCTTCTCTTATAGTATTGGTGACACTATTCAGTTTTATGTTTAACTTTCTTAATGTTTATTTATTTTTGACAGAGAGACACAGCATGAGCAGGGGAAGGGCAGAGAGAGAAGGGGACACACAGAATCAGAAGCAGGCTCCAAGCTCCGAGCTGTCAGCACAGAGCCCGATGCCGGGCTCGAACTCACAGACTGCGAGATCATGACCTGAGCCGAAGTCGGATGCTCAACCGACTGAGCCACCCAGGCGCCCCTAGGTTTAACTCTCTGGATTATAAATTTTTTGAAAGCACAGAGGGAGTCATTTTTACCATTGTATTCCCATTGCCTCGTGTAAGTCTTGGCACATGATAACAAGAAAATAATTATTCATCAATGGAGTAGCAACAACAAAAAAAGAATGAATAAATGAGTGTAATGTATTGCTAGACTGATCTTCCCTAAAAGAGCTCTGACCATTTAGACTTCCACTATGAAACTCTCTACTGAATTCTTTTTTTAAAAATTTTTTTGTAATGTTTATTTTTTAGAGAGACAGAGACAGAGTGAGAGTCGGGGAGGGCAGGGAAAGAGGGAGACACAGAATCCAAAGTAGGCTCCAGGCTATGAACTGTCAGCAGAGCCCGCCGCAGGGCTTGAACTCACAAACCATGAGATCATGACCTGAGCTGAAGTCGGAGCTTAACCGATTGAGCCACCCAGGTGCCCCAAAACTCTCTTACTGATTTCTAAATACAATTTAAACTCCTTGGAATGACAGTAAAGATCTTTTGTAATCTACTCCACATTATTGCTCATTCATACGTCAAAAATTCCAGCAACATTGGCATCCTGAAACATTCTTGAAGACATTACACATCACCGTTTCTCCTGGGTCTCATATTTATCTGACTGTTGAAACTTTACCCACTTTCCAAACCCGGCAGAGCTGTTTCTTCCTTTAAGGAGACTCTCTGACACCTCTCTCCTCTAACTTAACCCCAAATTCTAAGAATTGTTTTCTTTCTTTTACACTGTCTTACCACAAACCACCATAAATTATATTTGGATTTTCTGTGCATATTTCATCTCCCTTTAAGACTGCAAGTTCCCATGGGGCACCTGGGTGGCTCAGTCGATTAGGTGTCTGACTTCGGCTCAGGTCATGATTTCATGGTTCATGGGTTCGAGCCCCGTATCGGGCTCTGTGCTGAACTCTTGCTCAGAGCCTGGACTTGCCTCAGATTCTGTGTCTCCTTCTCTCTCTGCCCCTCCTCCATTTGCACTCTGTCTCACTCTGTATTTCAAAAATAAATAAATGTAAAAAAAAAGACTGTGAGTTCCTGGAGGGCAGGGGCTATATCTTTTTTATCCTTATAATCACCACACTGAAAGGTAAATTTGATTTTATCATTGGGTAAAGGATCAGCAAACTTTTCAAATAGATGGAGTTTATAATATCTTTTGATTCATTGTGCAAGTGGCCACAGATTAATGTACAATGGTATCCATTAATCCATCCTAAATACATTTTATGTCTTCACAGGTAGATCGTCCTTATTCAAGTCTACTCTAAAAATATAGCTAATAGTATCAAGTCCCATAATTCTTGAGAGAATCAAAAGAGATGATGCTTCTAAAGTATTTAGCAAATTCCTGGTATATAGTAATTAGTAATTAAATATTATTTCTACTTATTACTATCTTTATTCTTATTATGACCATCTCATCAACATCAATTATATTACGATGCATTTCGGTTGACATTTCAAAGAGAATTTGAGCATGATCACATTGGCTTTTCAATCTTTTCATTTTATATTAATTTTTTCAAAGACTCCTATGTTGTATGAAGTTATTATTGGCAAATCCAGGCCCCCATGTCTTACTAGGGGAACTGTATGATTCTTGACTCCATAATGCTTGGGAGATGCATGCTTCACTGAAGTGCCATTGATTTTCAACTAAAGTGAAATGCTTTCATTTAATGCTTTCTTAAGAGAATTACAGCGGAGGTTGAAGAGAGTTTGGCTTCAGAGAAATCCATTATTAATTTTACATGGCAAAATTGGGATTTATATATCGAAATTTAAATTCAAAGGTCCCTTATAGCTGCTAAATCAAAATGTTGTTCTAAAATTCTTTGTCTTTTCTTTCTATGAAATGAAAAGGCTGTTTTGTCCTAGACTTTTAAATCACCTGCTTCACTCAAACAAGTCTTAGTATTTGCTCTGAGGTAGTACAACCTCTTTGTTTAGCATATTGGGTACAACCTCAGATTTCTCATCTACATCATTTTTTCTGAAGAATCTTAAAGAGCTTTTTATCAGCTTAAAAAAATCCTTATCTCTAGCCCTCCCTTCATGGTAAGAGACACATTAAGTTAAGCCAGACATAGAAATACATTCATAGTCCACCTTGAGTGGGCCCCATTAATTCAGTTTGTCTTAACTAAACACTAGCCTTAACTCCAATGACTTTCACCTTGAAGGTTTCTAACATGAACTGGTACATCCTCAGAAGTATGCTGAAGAAACTTCAGTCCAATGCAGCCCCTTTACACCAAGAAGAAAGGACTTTAAGAACATTATAGCTTTAAAACAAAAACCAAAACTTACCCTTCTCTCTTCATTGGCTTAAACAATAAGGACTACAATGCCACAAAGCTGGATTTTTCATTGTTAGGCTCTCTCTAAATAATAGGAATTTTTCTTTAAAAAGATTGAAGTAGAGTGTGATATATTTTGTCCATGTGTGCATAGCTGAAAGGCAGAAGGAATTTTGCTCAGACTACTCTCTCCCTTCTTAGTCCCCCCAAATTTTCCCTTGGGCTAAATCAAGCATAGAAAAATTTTGCTTAAATGCATTTTTTAAAGGAAAAGTCATAATCAATTGGGAAAAAAAGGCATCTGATAATGAAAATGGTTTTTTCAAGCATAGCGATAACATTTGCTGCTGTGCATTCTATAAAAAGCCTTTAGATTCCTATAACAGGGACAGTAGTATTGCTTTGCTTCCTGCTGCTGATTATAATTTTAAAGATGGAAAATCTAGATGTTCTATTTTGTCCTATGAAACAATCTCTGACTCTGTGGTCAGCCTGGTGTCATATTTATCTGGGACCAAAATTTTCCTAGGCAACAAGAAAATGTGCATCGTTCAATTCTTCAAATATTACTATGCAACTTCTATTCTTGGTTCTGGGATACAGTCATTAAAACATTCTGGCTACTTAGAGGTTGTATATGTAGGTAAACGGTTAAAATATCATGTGGTTAGAGTTACATTTGATGTTATTCCCAGAGCTATGGAGATGTGAAGAAAAGAGATCCGCATCCATCTTGAAAAGGAATTTCAATCTTGTAGAGTCTTCTAAAAGATAGAACTCTTGGCCATGGTTATTCATTGCCTTCCTGCCTAGAATGCAGGATGATTAGACTGGATGATGCTTTGGGGGGTTAAAAAAAAAGTTGTCTTATAGAGTCAGCAGGCTGCTTGCTTTGCATGCCTCAATAAATTTGGATCTGAAGGCAATTTTAAATGGCAGCACCAAAATATTCCGAGCCAAGGTGGCATCGCCTGGCATTAGGCTTTCATGATCAAAGATCAGTAGCACAGGAGAGAGGTTATATGCATGTTTTAGGATTCAGACATTTTGTTTCCAATCCTGTGTAACCCAAGTTAGCAGTTACTTAGGCCAGTTACTTAACCTCTATACAAGACTCAGTTTTCTCATCTATGAAATGCAGATTATATCATCTACCTTAAACAAATAGTGAAAATTGAAAAAGATTGAATACATGTGAAGCTTTACATAGTATCTGGCACATAGTAAGTCATTAATATATGGTAGCTAATGTTATTCTGACATCATCATATATTTATAGTACTTTATAGTTTACAGAGCATATCTAAATACTATTTTTATTTATTCAGTTTTTACCACAACCTGTTTAAGTATTATTATTCCCAGATTATAGATGAGTAGAGCAGAGGTCAAGGATAAATAACCAGCAGGAATAACCACACCACTAGAAGGCTGTAAAGAGGGAGCTGAGTTTAGTCTTTGATGGCTGTATCAGGTCATGCTCTTTCCTCCCAGTATGTCAAAGCTGAGCCTGTGTGGATGATGACCAAAAAGAGAAACACAGGCTTACAGTAGAGATTATCCTTGTCTTTCCTCGCCATTATTTTTTTTTTTTTTTCATTAAAAAAGTTGAAGCCTGACTCATGACAAAAGGTAGGGTTGGGTCTTTTTTTTTTTAAGTAAGTCATAAGTATTAATGCAACAGCTTTTAGTAAATTACTGTTATTTAAAATTCTTTCTATGTACCTCCAGGATGTGTAATAGCTTGCCTCATTTATGTTTTTTCTTATTTGTTCATTCTCAATGGACAAAAATTCTAATTCATTCAGTCTCTCCTGACACATTGTACTTGGCAGGTAATTCGTAATAAGCTTTAATTTTGAAAATGAACATTTGTCATCTGGGACCGTCATTTAGATAGTTTAAAAACACTGAACCCGCTGTGCAAACATCTGGAAAACTTGATGATAGGGGATTGTTTGTTGCAGTCAACATGTCTACCAAGTAAATGACAGAATCAGACATAGAAAGGTCTGTTGTCGGAGATCACCAATAATGATGATTTGTCTAAGAAGAGCTGTTGGTGGAGGTAAAAAAGAAAAAAAGCCATTTTCCAACAATTTGGCAAGTCCATTTGCTATTTTGGGCTACTTTCTAATTGATGCTTTAAACCTATGATCCAGTGTACTGGTAAATAGGAAATCCATACACAGAGACTTATAACCATATGAAGATAGACATCTGAGGTAAATTTAGAGATGAGAAAATTAATGCAAAATGCCATACTTTGAAAGTAAATCTTTTGGGAATTGTCAAATGCCAGTCAGTTCCTTGTCTAAGTCAGCATTCTTATGAAGACTATAAAACCAGGAACAGGGTTCTAAGAATTTAGACCACAGTTTCTTTGGCAATATATGCAGATAATTAGGAAAGTAACTTGAAGGAAAATTATGATTTTAGTTTTAAAATATGATAATCTATTCATCTGTAAAAAATATAATTTGTATCACAGGACCTAAAGCCTTCTTGTTCACCATTTTCTCTGATAAGCTTCATTCTTAAGAAGACTGAAAACTTTAGGGAGATTCATGAGGAAGATTCTGAACTTGAAATACATCAGTATCAGAGACTAGTTTTCATAGTAATTGAAAGAGGTCAACAATGCCACTGCAAAGCATCCTGGGACTTACCTTGGAATGGGAGACTAGGTGGGCAGCAGAATGTTACAGGAGCATGTCCAATATATCCTTGTAAAATAAACTTGATGTACCTAAATTATGACTGTTTCAAGTTGTGGAGAGAGACAGACATTTAAAAAGTTATTTTAAAAATTACACCATGCAACTGCTCCTGTAGAGGCACAGTTAAAACACTAAGGACAGAGTGTCCAACTGCCAAGTGGAATTATAATCTTCATTGAGGAGCCGGCATTTTGACTTGGTCTTGAAGAAGGCATAGGAATTTTCCTGGTGAAGGGTTTTTCTAGGAAAGTGGATAGTATATGCAAGCGCTGTAGGAAATGATTTGGGGACTGGGGAAGTTTTCTCTGGATGTGAGTCCAGTGGGATTACTTGGTCTCTACTAGTTTCTTTTGGTAGTAAGTCCAAATTTTAGGGAATCAATGACTCAGGGGAATTTCTTTATTAGTTATCATTGTGTGTGTGTTTGATGGAATGTGCATAGAAGAGGGATGTTTTTGCCATTTCTCAGAGGCAAAATCTACCCCAGATTGGACTAGTCAATGTAAAATTGTGAAAACAAATGTGGGAGATAGGGAGAATAAAAGTGGAAAGACAAAGGAAAGAGTTATACCTTTGAAAATAGATATGTTCTGTACCTTATCCCTTTAAAAATGCTGGAATAGTCACCCCTTCAGAAGAATTAATGTGTTTTCCAATGGAAGAGGTTTTTGCAAATGTTAATTCATCACTCCATTTTCATAAACAAGGAAACCGAGGTCCAGAGAAGTTGAAGGGCTTGTTCCAAACCACAGCTATTTGCAGGTATAAAGGGGAATAGAACTCAAATGCTTCGGCTCTTGGTACAAAATTCTTTCCTTTAAACCAATACAGCTTTTAGGCAAATAACCACCATATGAATTCATTGCTCAACCAATGTCTATCGATTGTACTACAGTGGCTCCATATTGTGTTGGGTTCTACAAGGAATGAAAAATAAAAAAGAGTATATGATACGGAGGCAATTCATTAAAATACTAGAAAAATAAGGTGATAAGCAATATAAAATGAAACCCTGTATTAATAATTGCTATTGTAGAACCTGATGTTACCAAATGTTCCTTCAGGTAAAGGTGGATACCTGAGAATCACCACCTTGATTTTTAGGTCATCTGATATAAAAAGTAGATTTCTATTGCCTATGATCATTATAGTTGATTTGCTGTGTCTTCTTAGAGCCTCTACTGAGAAGGATTTTGCTTTTGTTTGATGTCAACAGGAAGGAATGCCATGTTCAATTAGTAACGACTGCCATGGCGTAGTAATGACAGTCAGGCTGGGCTTTCTCACTCATGATTGAGATATTCCAGGGTATCTCCAAATAGTTTTAAGAGAAGCATCAAAGACATAGCCAGCATAGTAACAAACATCTTACACTGTATTTTCTTCAAAGATCAAAGGTTTTTCCAAACTAAAGGCATGAAACTGAAGCAGAAAACCATACTTCTTACTCCAGAGAATGACTAGATGCCAGAAGATTATGTAAGCATCACTAATGCGCTCACATGGGGAGATATTGCTGCCAATTGTATTTCTAACCTGACTATATTACTCAGATCTTAAGATGATGTCACCCTGTGTGTATGTGTATAACTTATGATATGAGACCAGGAAAACAAAAGAAAAGATCTAAGCTGATCTGAGTAGAAGCTTTGGCATCTGTATGCCACTCACCTGAATCATTTTTAAATCGGACTGTCCTTCAGTCTTATGATTCAATCTAATAGCTAAATAGCTAAATACATTTTGTCAATGCCATGGATACTCTCAAAGTCTTATAAAAGATGTTCTGGGCTCACGACGGCTGAATTAAAAGACATTCACTTGTGGTGGCTTTAAACCACATGGGATGACTCATCATATCAGTTACATCTACTTGTGCTGAAGTTTGTCTTGAGTAACTATTGTGTTAAGTGCTTTCCATAAGTAGCATTCATGCAAATCTATTTTTTTCCAGATCATTAAGGCACTTTGACACAAAGGGGTAGAACTGTACCTTGTAGCCACATCCTGGGTTTGTTTCTCTATAGGAAGATTGCTTCGTGCCTGAAAGCTATACAGGATATTTAAAGACTTGAACAAATGATTTAAATTACCCACATTTATTTTTTCTGGCAGCCGCAGCCCTGTGCTTTACCTGTCATTCAACTCATCTGAAAGCCAAAGAGAAGCACTGAGTCAGAGTAGAAATCCTGTCACATGACATCACCCTCCCCTCCAATCTCCTTTTTAAGATCTCCTACAATTGTCATTTACATTAAAGCTCTGTACTCTGGCTGCAGGTAGAGAATTGCTCTTTCGTTGAGAGTTTAATTTCTTGTTCCCAGTCAGAAAACAAAGATTTTGCCAGACATGGAGCTGCTTTCGAAAGCATTTCATTGCTAGGACTTTCTAAACAGGAGAAGAAAGCCGGAAAGCAAAGCACTCCTTGAAATGTTAGTACAATATAAAGTTGTCCTTAGGGAAATGAACAACTTGGCTCTCGGGTTCTTTTGGAGTCCCAAGTTTAAGAATTTAACAGCACCCACACTTATGACATCAAACGAGACTTGGGGAGCAAATGGCAGCAGCTCAATAAATTCTACAAACATTTTGTAGAGCACTCATAGGCCAGGTACTGGACAGGCACCACGGATATGAAATTCAGTTAGACCACGTCTCGGGCTTCATGGAGCCCAGGGGCTGGTAGGAACAACTTACGTATTAGTGATTATAACAGAAGTACACTCTGAGTATCCTTGGAAGGAATTGAAGGGCAGTTCAGAGTAGGACAAAGCAAAGGAAATAGAACGTTCTTCTCATGCCTCATCATATTCAAGTCTATTTTGATGACATAAGTATAGACAGTGAAGTGCAGAGAAATTAGTAGGGCCCTGTAACAAGTGAACAGTCAAATCATTTCTTATCTGTATGATGTTGAGTTGGGAAAAGGCTAGACGAGAACTAGAGGATACTTTCTTTGTTTCTTCAAAACAGAGCCCATTGTCTTAGGACCATGGAAGATATCAGGGCTTAACTGAAAATGTGGCCCATATTTTAGTTTAGGCGTACATCTTGTTAAGTTACATAATCTGTCATTTTGTTTGAATTTATTTTGTAGTGATTATGCATATCCTCATTTCTTCAATCTTGCTAATAATTTACTTTATTGGATTACAAAACAACAAATGCATATTTTTCTTGAGATGTTCAGACAATATAGAATAGTTCAAAGAAGGAAATTAAAGTAATCCATAATCCTACCATCTCACTATGCAGACTCACTATTAACATTTGAAGCATTTCCTTCCATAATTTTTTATAATCTACTTTATTTTTATAAAATCGATCATGTCATGATTTGTTATTCAACTTGATCTTTATTGATAGAAGTATTCATGCTTATAATTTGTTTGACCAACCTTGTATGGTTGACTATTACTGTTCCTTTTTTTTTTTTCAGATTTATTCGCCGACATTATCATTCTTCATGAAAGAAGGAGAACTGATACAGCATTGCCAATCAAAAGAAAGGAGCTGATTTGATTGCATTCCAGAAAAAAAGCTGCAAAAAAACTTCATAAAACCCTCAAACAATGGCAATATACTTGAAGCCAAGGCCCATGTCCTATATTTTATATTCTCTGCGATGGAAAGTACAGACCAAGTAGCCCATGGAGGAGCTCATCTAAATTACTTAGAGTTTTCAGGAAAAAAAATTATGGGATATGAAATGAACTACTTAGCACTCACTATGCTAAACCTCCTTTGTAATTCAAGTGCATGTCATGCTGAAAACACGACAATGATTTTACTATGAAAATAGAATAAAATCTAAGTGTTTCAAGAGGGGAAATAATATTAACCATGATGATGATCAGATAGCAGCAGTTATTGAGTGCTTTTATGTGTAGGGCTTTGTGATGTATATATATTAACTTATTTACCTACTACAACCTGTTGTTCTTATCCTCAGATAGTAACTGGAGAAACAGACTCAGGAAGAACAAGTAATTTTCTTAAGGTCACATAGTAGGTAGTAAAGGGGTGGGGTGCTCATAATTCACTCCATCCAGATCTTACTGTCTTTTAGGTCTTAAATCCAATGTTGCCACCACCCTCTGTCATAGACACCTTTTATTACAAGAGCTATTTTCCTCAAAGTAATTATCACTGATACTACTATTTTCTCCCTAATTTGTTTATCACCTTTCTGCTTGACTAAAATATAAGCTTTTTAAAAGCATGGCCCTTATCTATTATGCTTATTACTATATCCTCAGCACCTTGGAGATTATCTAATAACTAGCCAATGATCCATAAATACCTTGCAGAAAGAAATAACACGTGGAATAAAGGGCATGGTGTCTCTCCTCAAAGAATCATCAGCCTAGTCAATTCTAAGATACGCGCAGAAGTTGAATTTGGTAAATGGTGTTTTTGAGAGTCTCTGAGAATCGCAGTTCTACGAAGCAAAGGGGAGACAGAGTTCATACCCCTCTGTGGGTACTTACAAAAGGGCCCAGGCAGAAGCCATGATTAAGCAGGGCCCTGGACATTTAAATCGCTTGAAAGAATATCTTTAACTTTGTCCCAGTTATTTAAGCTTGGCCCTGGTGATTCAAGAAATGAAAGAACTCCCCTTCAAAGCGAGAGTGAGGAAACCCCATAGCCTTGATAAAAACCCATCAAATGAGATGCTAACGCCCCACATTGATCACACTCAGAAAACCTGACTGAAGATGTTTATCCTAATCCTCCAATCCAGACACTTCCTGAGATATGGTCAGGAGGGCTAATTACTCCAATACATAAAAACGGAAATGCTCTCAGCCCAAACAGCCGGAGAGATCTCCATTAGCGGCAACAGCAGTAAACCCTGATGCTTCATCCTTGGTGAAAGAATAAAGCAATGTCGGACCAGTGACAGCAACATCTATAAAATCCAAATTGGATTCCTCCCTTGAAAATGAGCCACAGACTTCATCTCTCCCCCGATTGCCGCATATTAACAAACATGTAAAAAAAAATACAACCGGGAGAAGAGATTTGCCTTGCTTTATTAGACTTTAAAATCACCCTGGACTCAATCTGGCTACAGAAGTGAAGCCACAACTGCTACAAAGGGAATGGATGGAAAAACAAATGACGTATTTAAGTTTCTATATCAATCCGTCAATTGAAGGATGAAAATAAGCATAAACGGATGCCTTCAAGCGGGAAAGTGAGACAAGGACTCACATCTCATAGCTTAATAGATACTAGGATGAGTTGCTCCCAGGGCTGGAGCCATGCCCAAGCTCAGGGTCTCTGATAAACCAAAGAGAACGGGACTATCGAGACATCACATTGGGCTGGATTTCTTTGTGGCATTTAGATCATTCACGTGGGGGCTAAAGGAAAGAGGTTAGTCACACGTTAGTGACCCACCTCTCTGGATTCATCTGCAGAGCAGTTCTTAGACCGTTTTATTGATGGTCTGATAGAGTGCTGATTGATAATAACACACAATATAGAAAACAACATGCCTGGTTGATCATTGGAATGTGAATGCCAAGGAATAAAGAATTGCAATGTACTTAATTCCATTATTTTTTTTCTGTTACCAGAAATATATGACATGGTTCTAGCCTTGAAAGAGCATACAGTCTTTTAGTAAAGAAAAATATAGATGTGCAAATCTTAACAATCTCCTTAATCTTCTTAACAAAGAGATCCTTGATATTTCTGAGGAATGCTTCCAGAGTGTTTCTCCAAATCAGGAATACCACTGGAGCATATAAAGCTGCCCAATTCACTTGAACCTAATGGAATAGCTCTGAGCTGCAGTTTCTTAAATCCAAAGTTGCACAAAACCTGCGTGGCACCACCATAAAATGAACCATGTGATCGATGTGCCAAAGTTTGGGCTACAGGTTCTTATTTGTGTTCCTTAATGCCTTATGATTTGAAGCAGAGTTTTTGAAAATCTAGATTGGATGAAAAAGGCTGCCCTGTGCTCACAAAGTATAACAGTTAATATGTACTTAGCCACCTTATACTTAGCCTTCCCGGACAAATGTTTTCATGATGACAATTTCATTCCAGTACAGGTCTGATTTGTTTTCAATGAGCACTTATTTTCCAGCCTATGCTCCTTCACCTCAGTGTACTTCTTAAGTCTAAGTAGAAACACCAGGAGCAACATGAATTCAGTTAAAAAATACCGAACTCCTGCTACCTTCCAGGTATTGAAAGGAATACGCAGACAAACACTTCTGCTCTTACAGAAATGTCGCTCCACTGGGGGAGAGCCAGCTTTTAAACAAGTAAATAAGGAAATAAACAAGAATTTCACAGAGTGATAAATGCTTAACTGAGACACAGAATACATGACATGTTAGAGAATGACCAGAAGGTTGTTTTTATGAATAGATACTAGGATGGTCAGAGAAGACTTTTCTAAGAAGCTGACATTAAGATCTGAATTACCAGGTGGATTGAGCCATCTTCAAAGGAAGGATAAGAGCATTTGAGGCTAAGAGAAGAGCGAGTGCAAAGACCAAATGGAGGGACAGACTTTAACTTCCTGTGCAGAAGAAACAAGTCCAGTGAGAGAAGGGGAAGAAAGGCATGACAGAGAGTTAAGGATTTAAGCAGGGATTTATACAGGGGTCCTTCAGCGCTTTAATCAGAATAAGGAGACCGGGTTATACTTTAAGTGAGAGGAGAAGCCATTGGAGATTTTTACACAGGGAAATTACGTGATCTGACTCATAATTTTAAAGACTCTCTCTGACTTGTATGTCGAGAATACACAGCATGGACGCAAAAGTGGAAGGCAGCAAGTGCAATGGTCCAGGAAAGAGATAATGAAGGCTTGGACGAGGGTGAAAATGGCAGATTTGGTGATAAGGAGTCATATTCAGGATATATCCCAGAGGTAGAATACAGGAATTCCTGGTGACTTCACATTATCAAAAAGTTTTTTTAATATTAAATGTTAAGTCAAATTCTACATGTCATAAGGGTTCAACTCTTAGAAATTTATCTAAATTGGGCTAGTACAGAGCGATTGTATATGAACAAAAATATTCATCAGTTTCAAGGTTAAAAAATGGGAAATCAAATGAGGAATTTTTAGATATCCATCCATCAAGATGAAGGTACTTTGATAGATTGTGGGTAAAATTTTATACAGTTAATACTGACGGCATGAGTTTGCATTTATCGATGGGAAAGTATATCAGTGGTATATTGTTGGGTGAAAACAGTAGGTTAAATAACAGTATGTGTATATTAAAAATAATGGAAGAAAATTGAATATATACAAAACATGCAGTATGTCCACAGAAAAATGCGGAAGGAAATATACAAAACTATTTCTTACTGAATTTTTTATGAGTGCATGTTAATTTATCATTAAAAATAACAATAACTATATTTCTCTTGGGAAAAAATGGAGGTTCAGTACCTACATTAGTACCTTCATTACCCATGGCTTTGTTTAAACTATTCGTTCAGACTTTTGATTATCTAAGTGTGAATTCTTTGTCAATTTAAGTTTTCCTAGTTTCTATGTGTCTGCTAAGTAGTTAGTAATTTGTTGCCGGATACCAATGCCCTTAAGAGCATGTTTTAAAAACAGAAGTACCAACAAAACACTCTCTGACAAGACTCTTCAGTGATATTTAATGGTAAAAAAGTGAGCACTAAGTTTTTATTTCTTCAGTAGGACACCTTATGTTTTCTACAATGGACTTTTCCCAGATTGGGACCCCCAAAGATCGTCATCTGTGAACATTTGGACTTTTGTCCAGCAGCCAATGCCATAACTAACTTTGCTTTTCTGACATTGTCAAATTATACTAAAAGCATGCTGTCCACAAACCTTTATACTATTTAATACTTCGCTACTCAACAACATACAGAAATAGAATGTTATAAATACTAATTATTTATATTACAATATTAAATTATTCCTGATATTTTACAAAAGTCCTTGTGATTATTATCCTCAAACTATAACGAATTATTTTCTGGGATCCTTTAATTTATTCATTAATATAGTCTCTGATTTTCTTCCTTCCATTATTTTACACCTTCCTTCCTTCCTAGTTTCCCTCCTTCTTCCCTTCCTCATTAAATGTTCAATCACTCATTTATTTATTCATTTGATAGAGATTTATTGAGTCTTATAGTGTACCAAACATTGCTAAATGTTGATGTTACAAAATGAGTATGGCAGAAAATTTTTCCTCAAGGAACCTAGAACCCATCAAATGCATAAGACAGAAACATAAAGCTGTAACAACAACCATGATGATGGTATAATTTATTAATGTTGATGCTGATTTTTTAAAACATAAAACAGGAAATCTTTAAAAAAAAAAAGAAGAAGAGGAAGAAGAAGAAGAATTTTCCCTTCATGGACCTGCATCCTAGATCTTTAGAACTATGGTCAGTATGCTCTGGATTCAGCGCATTGTTGTAAAAATTTGAGAAGTTCTCAGGGCGCCTGGTGGCGCAGTTGGTTAAGTGTCCCGACTTCGGCTCAGGTCATGGTCTCACGGTTTGTGAATTCCAGCCCCTTGTCGGGCTCTGTACTGACAGCTCAAAACCTGGAGCCTGCTTCGGATTCTGTGCCTCCCTCCCTCTTTGCCCCTCCCCTGCTCACGCTCTGTCTCGATCTGTCTCTCTCTCTCTCTCTCTCTCAAAAACAAATAAACATTAAATTTTTTTTTAAATTTTTTGAGAAGTTCCCTTAGGATGGCACCTGCATAGTGTCTAAAAAGCTGAATGGTCATCATCCAGGCAATGGTGTTGCACAGACCAGAGGCAGGGGAGATAGGAGGCATTCAGATGAAACAACATTTCCAGCAAAGGTAGAGTACTAGGAAATAGCTTGGCCCCTTCAGAGGTTACTGACACAGAGGACAGAAGGAAGCAAAGTGAAGGTTAAAAAATGGGTGGGATAACTAGAGAGGGTATTAGAAATCACTCCCAAGACCAGACAAGGCTCCTCTGGAACATACAGGAATCTCACTTTCTTCTCACGGCTTCTCCTGTCACACGCCAAGGAGTTCCTGGCTACCCAATGTTGCTGCTACTCTCATAACTGGAAAGTGACTCAGAAAATCTTTTAACTGGGTAATTAGATGCTCAAGTTTATTCATCAATATTGCAGAGGCCATTTATGCCTGGAGACTTAGGGAACAGTGCCTGAAGTTTATTGCTCTTAGGGTTTTAGTCTCAGTCTCAGATTCAGACAAGGGACACTGCCCTGGCTCCAACGTCTAAGGACCTCTTCTCTGGCTGTCCCAGGGTCATACTTCTCTCCATGGAGTGAGACATCCTAAGAGGTGTCCAAGGGACGGACAACTGTTTGCAGGAAATGGGGCTGCATAGGATCTGTGTGGATGAAGTGTAGAGATATGTCTGGGTTGTCAACATGTAAACATATGGGGTCCTTAGCTGTAAAAGATGGACCCAGGGTTGAGAAAAGAAGGGGTAGGTTGTTTCCGGACATGAGATGTGTTGCCAGAGGCCAGTGGCGGAAGGGGCTCATTTCTGGTGTAGAATTCTCAGAAGTCTATGATCTTGACATTTGAACCTGGACTTAGAAGTTATTGCGAAGGTATGTCCATTAAGGAAGGAAGATGGATTCAGTGGTGTGCTAGAGTCAGTTTACAAAGTCTCAGGTGAATTGACTGCTGTTATCTTATCCCAGGGCCATGTCCAGTGGTATCATGTTGGTTGCTTGAAACTGGAATATTAACACCATAGAAATCAGCAAATGCTATAAATCAGCATCCCCACCTCTTCCCTGCCCCCTTCAGAGTCTCAGCTGTTAAACATTTATTCTCACGCCATTGTACTAAATATGATTTATTTAATGTCTTGTGAGTTTAACATAAAACTTTTAAACGTTTAGACATGTGGTGCGTAAGTCTCCATTTAGGCTCTGCAAGTGTTCGGGGTAAGATCACCTAGGGTTAAGGCTAGGCTTTTGCTTAGCTGCTTAAACCCACTGGTAAATACATGGTTATCTCCTACTAGACAGAAAAAGGGTGAAAAATATGTCCTGATACTCTATGCTGACCAGAAGTCTATGATAAGATTCACCCTCCATTTCTTCTATTCCTATAATTTAGCCACATAGGATTATGGGAAGGTTGTCAGAATATGGCATATTGAAAGAATGAATAATCAGATTATGTTTTTATGGGTTTAGACCCCTTCTCCTTTTGAGACATGAAAAGAAGCTGACCTTTTGAACTCTCTAAAACTCAGAGGTAACCAGGGCCCAATTATAAGATTTTAAGGGGTATGGTACACCATGATAAGAAGCTTATTTTGTACGGGGTGCGTTCTGGAAGTCTTAATATAAATCTAGATATCTCCCGAGCTATAGTCTATGATTCATATTTCTATTTTGAGTCCCAGGAGCATTTTTTTTCCTAATATCTTGAAACTCAAAACTAACCAAACCTAGGATAATCTGTCCATAGTTGGTTTTCCATATTTTGAAATATATTTTTATAAAAGTCTAGGAAAGTCATTAAAAATGATAATTCTCTTCTCCTAGTCCCAGAGATTCTGATTCAGCAGGTATTGAATGAGGTCCCGAAATTTGAATTTTAAACAAATTTCCCAGTTATTTTTGATGAACATGGTCTATGGACAGTACCTTGAAAATGTTAACTCAATCAAAAGTATCTGACTAATATCAAATTATTGGAAGTCCTCTCAGTTATTTGGTAGTATAGAAAAAAATTGACCTAAATACATAGGTTTTGGCCAACTCACACAGATACCACCGTTCATAACACATGAAATGAATTGGGTTCCCCCCAATTCATATGTTGAAAGTCCAACTCCTAATGTGACTATATTTGGAGATAAAGCCTTTAAGAGGAGATAAAGGTCAAATGAAGCGCCTTTATAAAAAGAGAAAAAAAGTACCAGGAGTGTGGGCACAGAAAGAAAAGGCCATGTGAGGACACAGTGAGAGGTAGCTGCCTGTAAGCCGGCAAGAGAGGTCTCACCAAAAACCAATCCTGCTGGCACCTTGATCTTGGGACTTTCAGTCTCCAGAATTCAGAAAATAAATTTCTGTTGTTTCAGCCACCCGGGCTGTGGTCGTCTGTATGGCAGCCTGAGCGGACTACTGCAATAGAATACATTATTTTTTTTAAAGTGGCAAGTGGCCAATAAAGTCAATGCGTGTCTTCAGTATGATGAAAATATTTTTTCCAGAAGCTGGATTCCATTACTATAAGAAGACCAACGTTTAATTTCATCACGCTCTGGGAAGAGGACTGTTCTGATTGGCCAAACCAAGTACTCTGACTTTAAGTTTCGCATATGGACATTTCCAAGGACTGACTCTTTGACTCCTGTTTCTTTGCTCCCATAATTTTTCCTCTGGCAGATTCATTGTTTCTTTATCTTTTTTACATATAATCGGCAGGGTTACAGTTTGGTTTTATTGACTAGAGACCCGCTATATTGTTCTAAGATGACTTGGCATGTTTCTATTCAAATACATTCTATATATGTTAGTTGCTTGGTTCAATTTGCAAAGAAAGGTCTCCTCTCCATGTATGTATTAGGCAGTAAGCAGCTTGGGGTAAGGAGAGGGGCTACCGTGTACCTGCCAGAGTAAATTTTCCTCCAATTTGGGCTTCCATAACAGATCAAAGAAAGGACATGGGAATGAATGATATAGACAACCCTCTTTCTTAGGAACATTGGTGACAGATAAAGAAAGTATTTTCTCGGTGGGCAGAATAGTTGATTAAGAAGCAAACTTCACCTCATGACCACAATGAGTAACTGAATGTTTATGCTTATTAAAATAGATGTACTGGCATCTGTAAGATGTAGTTCAGCATCCTCTTCTGAATTCAGATTATTTTTTCCCTAGTCACTTTTCTATTGTAAGTATCTATTATAAATAAGTTAGTTTTAAGTAAGCTATTTCTAAAAGCCCGAGGAAGTATATTTTTCACATTTCTTTTTATTTGCTATGGTAAAAAAGGAAACCTCTGTCTCAGTCACCGTGATTATTAAGTCATTTCTCCACAGGTTTCCAGGGACCCTCTGCTAACTAATTTCCATTTTCAGTTGCTGATGACTATATTCATTCAACTAGAGTGATAGAGTTTCTTTTCATTGGTTTTAAAATAGGGTCTTTTATGGAAGCCTTCTGCATATCACTGTTGAAAGTGCAGTATGCCATTTGTTTTTGTTAAAAGTTTCATTCAGGTCATACATGACTGAAGACGCCTGGATAGTGAGTTCTGCCCTGAATTCCTCGGGTTTATTACTGGGGAAATGTAGTCTTCAAGTATCACATAGAGTGAAGGGAAATAATATTTATTAAAAATAATTACCATTTCTCTATACTAAATTCTTTACACAAGGTACATTATACTATTATTCCCATTTTTCAGATGAATAAACTGAAAACCAAACAGGTGAAGTATAGTAGTTTGCGTATAGAATGGCATGAAAAGGGGAATTATACTAGCTTCCTCCATTAAGAAATGGAGATGCCATGGGGTGCCTGGGTGGCTCAGTTGGTTGAGTGTCCAACTTCGGTTCAGGTCATGATCTCACAGCTCGTGAGTTTGAGCCCCCCTGTCAGGGTCAGTGCTGACAGCTCAGAGACTGGAGCCTGCTTCAGATTCTGTGTCTCCCTCTCTCTCTGCCCCTAACCCACTCGCATTCTGTCTCTGTCTCTCTCAAAAATAAATAAACATTAATTTTTTTTTTTTTTTTAAGAAATGGAGATGCCAGGCTTTAATCCCAGATCTATTTCATATAAATCTAGGGTGGTCAGTTTCTCAGGGCTTTCCATTTTAGCACTGAATCGTGTATCCTTTTAGTTTTTCATCTTGTCAATCCTGGACAAACTGGGACAGTTGGTCACCTGACCAAATTCTAGGCTCTTTTCACAATACTAGATTGTGGTTCATGCAGTGGCTTTATCAATAGATTTGCTAAATCAAATATTTTGAAAGAAAATATTAGTATGAAATAGATATTATTTTAAAATGTTAACCAGTTTTTTCCCTCCATGTTTGTTTGTATACAGTGGCCTTTCATACAATTAGTCAGGCATCCTGTTCTCATTGCTTCCAAGAGAGAGTGTTCAACAGGGGATAAGGAGTTGTTTCTTTGTTTATTTAAAGTTGAGTGTCTCTAAGCAATTGGAAAGTCTTTAAGAAACACGATACATTTAATGATATACCTGATGATGTATAAATATGAACTTATATTCTCAAAAGTGATGATGATGATGATGATAGCTAACATATGTTGGGCACTTGTTATATTGCAGACCCACTTCTAAGTCTTTTACAAGAGTTGTCTTATAATTTCTGTATGAATTGTGTACCGTTTATTTATAGATGGGAAAACCGAGGCACAGAGAGCCATTCCAAGTTCACACATACACTAAATGTGAGATCCAGTATTCAACCGTAGGCAATCTGGCTTTAGACCCTATGCTTTTAGTACTATACCCTGCGGAATAGAAAATGATAACAATGGTTGTAGACAGAAAGGGTTGATTGCAGAGGAAGGAATGATGAATTAGATGCCAGTATTTCCTTGAGAAAATGGCCAATAACTACTCAATCTTTCAGGGACCACACCTTAGAGGGAAGAGATTTAAAACAACAACAACAACAACAACAACAACAACAAAGATATGTTTAGAAAGAATCTGAAACAAGAATGGATTTGTGTTCCATTCCCAAGCAGACCCAAGATAAGACAAGATCCCAGAGTATAAAAATCATTGCATGGTTAGTCTAAGAGTTCATTCCTGAGATAACAGGGTATCAATTAGAATTTGGTTCATCTATCTGTAACAGAACTTCACAATAAGGGAGACTCAGACAAATAAGAGAGTTTTATTTATTTGTTTGTTTGTTTGTTTGTTTACTCAAGAAGTCCAGTTATAGTAGCTCTCTGATCATCAGGTAACAAGTTTCTTTATCACCATTCTTATCAAAATGGTGCTCCAAAATGACTTCATGAGCAATTACATTCATATTTTTAAAAAGGAAGTAAAAAGAAGATCAAAAGAACATGTCCCTTTTGAAAGTCCCATCCAACAACTTCCACATATATCTTAATTGGCCAAGATTTAGTCACATCACTACATTTGGTTGCAAGAATGGAAAGACGTATAGTCTCTTGTTGGTCATATTGCTTCTCCTAAACAAAATAAAAGTTCTTTAACATAGATAAGGAGAAAATAAGTATTGTGCATGAACTAGAAGTTTCAATCAACTCCCCATAGTAGCAAAGGACAAAACCAGTAATTAAAGGAATCTAGTGGCCCAAGAGGGGCAGAAAAAGTGAAGGGGCTCACAGTTTCCAAGAAACAGCATGACCCAATAATATTGGAGGGATTCCTGAATGCCAGATGATCCAAAATTAGCAAAAACATATTCAGACTCAGAAGACCCTAAAGCGAAGAGGGAGGTACAACATAGCAGCAATCTGTATAACAGATAAAAATGAACACATTGAGAAATGATCTTCCCTCATATGTGATACTGTGTAAGCACGCCCATCATTAAATACCTCTTAAGTCCCTGAGAAATTGCTACAATTCTAGGGAAAGGGTACAGGAGCCTCAGCTGGGCTGAAATTCATTTTATTCTGTCACAACCAAATGGGGTGGAGAGATTCATTTCAATTTAAGAATAAAGGTAAATTTCTTTTGCATCTAGGATTGTAGACCAAGATTCATAAAAATTACAAGTGTAAGTGAAAGGAGGGATGCATCATTACATGTCAGTATCAAGATTGTGCTTAGAGCCAAATGAATATTCATGGAGCCCTTTGATACTGTTTGATTATATTTCAGCCTCTTCAGGGCCCATGAGTGTTACCTTAAGTAAGTACTTTGGCACATAAATAAACAATTTTATTATGAATTAGAATGCATAGCTTTGAGTTCAATTGTGTTAGTTGAGCAGTTAAATTGTGTTAGTCTCCTGGAGTTGCCATGACAAAGTACCACAGACTGGGTAGCTTAAACAACAGAAATTCATTTTCTCATAGTTTTGGAGACTAGAAATCTGAGATCAGGTGTTGGTAGCATTGGTGTCTTCTGAGGCCTTTCTCCTTAACCTGTAGATGGCCGTCTTCTCCCCATGTCGTCACATGGTCTTTCCTCTAAGTGCTTCTGTGTTGTAATTTCCTTTTCTATAAGGACATCAATTATATTGGATTAAGGTCACTCTAATGACCTCATTGTAACTTAACTGCCTCTTTAAAAACCCTATGTGCAAAATATGGGCACATTCTGAGGTCCTGGAGGTTCAGACTTCAGTGCATGAATTTGAGGGGGACACAATTCAGTCCTTAACACCAACTTTGCACCAAAATGCTCCTGTGCTTATTACACTATCAGGTGGCATTTCATGACCATGGAAAGCCCCAGGATTATCTTTATCAGCAAGGATTATTGGCTGAGCACCCTCTATGTGCCCTCTGTTAGGAGGTGTAGGCTTATAAGACCCCAGCAATGTTCCGAGCTTCTCATTAACTGAGATTTCTGGATATTGAAATTCTGCACAAGGAAATTTTTCTACCTGCTCTCATTGAAATCTATTCTTCTATAGACGTAAGGAAGGACCCAAATACTTAAATTATAAATGAGCCCAGTACTTAAACATAGCAAGTATGTAATAAGTATACATGATGTGAATAAATGTGAGGACAAAATATTGCTGTTAAAATCCCTCATAATTGAGTCTACTTTATGATATTTAGTAGTTTTGTAGCCCTGGTTGCTCATGTTACATCTTCTCCTTAAAATGAGGATAAACAGGGG